>NC_064920.1:863929367-864237760 GCF_023897955.1 Schistocerca gregaria
GGGGGAGGTCGAGAGAGACAGAAAGAGGGGGAGGTCGAGAGGGACAGAAAGAGGGGGAGGGGGAGAGGGCGAGAGGGTGAGAGGGCGAGAGGGGGAGAGGGGGAGAGGGGGAGGGGGAGGGGGGAGGGGGAGTGAGCGAGGGGGAGAGGGCGAGGGGGAGAGGGAAGAGGGGAGATGGGGAGAGGGCGAGAGGGAGAGGGGGGAGAGGGAAGAGGGGGAGATGGGGAGAGGGCGAGAGGGCGAGAGGGCGAGGGGGGCGAGGGGGAGAGGGAAGAGGGGGAGATGGGGAGAGGGCGAGGGTGAGGGGGTGAGGGGGGTGAGGGGGAGGGGGGAGGGGGAGAGGGGGAGGGGGAGAGGGCGAGAGGGTCAGAGAGAAGGGCAGAGAGAGGTGAGAGGATGAGAGACACAGAGAGAAGGTGGTCGAGAGGGACAAAGGTAGGGTGAGAATAGGACGGACAGTGAAGGGGGAGGAGGAAATGGGCAGAAAGAGGAGGATGAAGAGACTAATAGAGAGATGCAGAGGAAGTGATGAGCAGAGGGGGGGTACAAGATAGGCGGAGGGGGAAGGGGATCTGCAAAGAGTGGGAGAGGGAGAGAGGGGGTAGAATGGCATAGAGAAGGGAGGGGAGGACAGAGTGAGGGAGCAGGAAGTATTGAACAAGGAGAAGGTTGGAGCAGATAAGATGGACAGAGAGAGTGGGAGGAGGCGATGAACAGAGGAAGGGGGAGATGGGCAGAGTAGGGTAAGAGGTAATGAACAGAGAGGGGGGACGACTGAGATGAACAGGGAGAGTGAAAGGACAGATAGGAGGAAATGGACAAAAGCAGGGTGAAGAGGAAATGGACAGAGAGAGTGAAAGAAGGATATGAACTGAAAGAGAAGGGTAGAGAAAAGGGGATTAGGAGATGGACAGAGAGAGGGGGAGAAGGTGAGAGAAAGAGGGAGGGAGTGGGAGGAGATAAAAACAGAGGGGGAGGGGAGAGAGGGAGGAGATGAGCAAAGAGAGCTGTAGTTTCAGATGGACAGAGATTTGGTGGGGGGGGGGGGGGGGGGTTTAGGAGATGACAGATGGAGGTGGGGATGAAAATGGACAGAAAGAGGAAGTAGGAGGAGATGGACAGAAAGAGGCAGAGGAGGAAATCGACTAGAATAAAAATCAACTTCACAAATACCTGGGCAATGTCATGTACTCTGCCTAGTCCTAGTATAAATAGGTGTAAGCATTCTATATGACAAAAATAGTTCATCAATGTCACTGTTTAGTGACCTCTAGAGGCCATCTATTATTATCTGTTCTTGCTTTATTCAATTCAATGTTTAGTCAAAGATACCCCACAGTAAGTTTACCCACTCAACCACTTTTATTTTCTTTCAGTTGAACCCTTTTTTGTCACCAATTTTCGCACTTGTGTGATGCAGGCCGATACATATTCTTCCCTGCACTAACCACTTTGTCTCAGAAAAGCACTTGCATGTTATGTCCTGAAGTATTTGTTGCATGTATTCCAGCTTCTGTCTTCCCCCACAGTTTTTATTCTCTACAGTCCCTCCCAATACCATGGAGGTGATTCCCTGATTTCTTAAAAATATGTCCCTTCATCCTACCCCTCCTTCTTGCCAATGTTTTCCATATGTTGCTTTCTTCACTGATTCTGTGAAGAACCTCCTCATTCCTTTCCTGATCAGTCTACCTAACTTTCCACATCCTTCCATAGCATCTCACCTCAAACCCTTTGATTGTCTTCTGTTCCTGGATTCCCAATGTCCCTGATTTATTACCATACAATTCTGTGGTCCGAACATACATTCCTCAAAAAAAAAAAAAATAATAATAATAATAATAATAAAAATAAGGCCTATATTTGATACAAGTAGATTTTTGGCCGCAAACACCCTCTTTGCCTGAGCCAGTATGCTTCAATGTCCTCCTTGCATTCTCCATCATAGATTATTTTGCTTCAAGGTAGCAGAATTCCTTAATTTCATCTACTTTGTGATCACTAATATTGGTGTTAAGTTTCTTAGTATTCTCATTTCTGATATTTCTCATTACTTTCATCTTTCTTTGCTTTTCTCTCAATTCATATTCTGCACTCAAACTAATCATTCCATTCAAAAGATTCTATAATTCCCTTCATCCTTCAATGAGGACACCAATATCATCAGTTAATCTTATTGTTGATAACCTTTTGTCCTGAATTTTATTCCCACTCTTGGATCTCCCTTTCATTCCCGTCACTGCTTCTTGAATACAAAAACTGAACAGTGGGAACAAATGACTGCATCCCTGCCTCACACCCTTTTAGTCTGGATGCTCTTTTCTTGGTCTTCAAATCTTATTATTCACACTTAGTTCTTGTACATATTGTGTACATCCCTCTTGCCCTACATCTTAGTTCTGTATCTTTTTCAGAATTTTGAACACCTTGCACCATTTTATATTGTCAAATGCTTTTTCTAGGACAACAAATCCTATGAGTGTATCTTGATTTTTCTTCAGTCTTGCCTCCATTAGCAAACACAATGTCAGAACTCCCACTCTTGTACCTTTACCTTTCCTGAAAACAAACTAATTGTCATCTAATAGATCCTTACTTTTCATTGCTATTCTTCTGTGTATTAATCTTGTCACCAGCTTGAATGCACTAGCTGTTAAGCTGGTTGTGCAATAGTTCTCACACTTACCTGCCTTGCTATCTTCAGAATTGTGTAAATGATATTTTCCAAGAGTCTAATGGTATGCAGTCAGTCTCAGATTCTACGCACCAAATTGGATAGTTGTTTGGTTGCCATTTCCTCCAATGATTTTAGAAATTCCAGTGGAATGCTATTTATACCTTTTGCCTTATTTGATCTCAAGTCTTCCAGAGCTCTTTTACAGTCTGTTTCTAATATTGGACCCCTTGTGTCACGGGTAGGCAACCACGAAGCCATCTTGATCTATTATTGCATATGAATGCATCAAAGTGCTCTACTTCTTTAAAAAATACAATAACTACTGCATTTTTAATTTTTGGATACTGTAAAATACCTACTTATTAATAAAAGTTTTATTTAATAATATTTCACAAATATATACTTACATTCTTTGCACAAGAATTATCTTTTATTTGACATGAAACTTGGCTAGATGTTCTTTTAACAATGTCCTTGATATTTGGTGCACAGCTTTTTACTATCAGTCAAATACAAGAGTGCATGTGTTTATCATTCAAACTTGCCTATGGATATTTTTAATAAAATTCATTTTTGAAAATGACGATTCACAAATGTAAGTAGAAGCAAACAGGGTCTTTATCCTGAAACGAAAGGAACAGAGAGAGGGGAGACAAGGATGTTTCTCCTGAGGGATTAAAATGCAGAGATATGTTAAAAACAGTGGAAAACTTTCCTGTCTTTGGCACAGAATAAGAAAACCATTTTTGGAACCTCTTGATGCTGGAGCTCCATCGGTGGTAATGTTTCCAAGCTTGTAGATAGGTATTTTCTTACATATGATCAGTTGCTTCATGGGAAAAAATATACCTTCTCCTCTTGTACAGCCTTCACAGAAATTACTGTCAAAAGTTCTTCCTTGACATTAAAGTTTTTAAAAATAATCCTTACAGAAACTGGCAACTGAGCACTGCCTGTTGCAGCATTGGACTCATCAAACTGCACTGAAAAATAACAACACTTATCCAAGTTTGTTTTAAAAAACATCATTAGATGCCGTTTCAAGTCTTCTTGTGAACATTCTTGATGAAAGTTGAAGGGGTCGAATGGCAGCCAATATGTCATACTTTTTTTAAAGTTATGTAAGAACTGAACAGCATCTTCTCTAAATGCTTCTTTCAGGACCTTCAAAGGGTTTCCTCTTTTTCGCCAACACATTCGAAACACAATAAGAAGCAAAAGTGTCAGCTACGCGTTTCATGAAGTGATTTTGCTGAAAACTTAATTGATTTTTAAGTTTCTGTTTTTTCCTCCTCAGTTTAAAGTACAAAGGAAACTTAGCATTACACCTGAGTGCACCAATGCAATAGTAGCTTGGCACAGTAAACAACTGCATGTGCCATTTGTTTCTACTGCAAAAAAAGGTCATGTTCCCATCTGGAACAAAATTTAAAAAAATTAATTTTTTTATATAAAGCTCATTATGTTTGACTTTCTTTTTTAAAAATAAAAAAATTCAAGGTGACATCTGAAGATTGTAGTCACAAAATTTCCCTGTGACCAAACACAAACTTTGAGATAAAATTCACTTTGTCATTGCAAATTGTGACAATGTTCTTGAAGATGTGTTAGCACATATGTATGCTCAGTACTGACTGCACACACAAACTATTTAGTGTTCTGGCTACATCATTCCACACACTATTACATCACAGAAGTTAGCAGTGCACCGTAATGGCATGAAATGCACTGATTTTTCCTGACACGTACCAAACCAATAATGTGCAAAGATAAATGAAATAATGTGGCAACAAGTGGCAGACAGGGTGCGGCTGAATGAATAAACACAAAAAGTATGCTCAGGTATGATAAGCACGGTTTCAGAGTTTCAAGATAGATGTTGGTACCCATTCTACGCACTTGTTAAGAAACAACACAAACTTGTGTTGAACAAGTGTGCATTTTCAGGGCTACAAAAAACAACTGTCATTTTTATTCATCAATTTTTCTTTTGCACTCTCAGTACTCATGCAACCTAACAAATGAGCACTCAGAAAACACCAGTAGTTTGCAGTCAAAGTGTTGCTGACTTCTGCCCTGTCTTTCAAAGCCACTCAAATTTCCTCTTTTATCACATTGTCGCACAAGTCCTCCTCACAGAAGCCTTCAAAGCATTCCTTTCAACTACCCACTCTCTCTCCTCTACATTTAACCTTGGGATCCTCATTGAACACTTGCTTTTAATTTCACCACAGGTTGTTTTGACTTTTCTATGTGCTAAATCAGTCCTCCCGACGATCATTTCTTTTTTTGATTTCTACATATTTTCCCTTAGCTGTCCTGCACTTACTATTTATTCCATTCTTAATGTATTTATATTGCTGTATCCCTGTCTCTACCTGAATATTTTTATACTGCCTTCTTTTGTCAATCGACTGCTGTATTTCTGCTACTAGCCAAGGTTTCTTCACAGTTACCTTACTTGCATCTATGTTTGTTTGTCCAACATCCGTGACTGCCCTTTTTAGAGATGTCCACTTGTCATCAAATGAACTGCCAACTCTGTTGTTCCTTACCATAGTATCCACATCCATAGTGAACTTCAAATGCATCTCATCAATCCACAGTACTATTTGTATCCCACTTCCAGACAATTCTCTTAAACTTCAGTCTACCCTTCATTATTAACAATCAAAAATCTGATTTCAAAATATCTGTCTGGCCATGATGTAATCCAAATGTAATCTTCTCAAGTCTCCAGATCTGTTCCAAACATATCTGTTCCTCATGATTCTTGAATAGAGTACATATCATTAACATCTAAAATATACTGCAGATCTAAATCAGTCTTTCTCCCATAACCCTGTCTTCTTTTCCTTCCACTATAACCACATTCCAGGTACAGATGACTGTCAAATTTCCTCCTCCCTTCACATACTGAATTACCAGTTCAACATCTCTGTTTCGTGGTCTTCAGTCTGCAATGTTGAAACGTACACTTGAACTGCCATCATCAGTTTTGGTTTGCTGTCAAATATGATGGAAACAACCCTATTGTACCCTATATTCATTTGACCAGAAATCCTTATCTCCTTTCCATTTAACTTCACTGATTCCCTATTGTATCTGGATTGAGCCTTCATTTCCGATTTCAGATCTTCTACCTTTCTTGCTATGTTCAAACTTCTGGCAGTCCAAGTTTTGGCATGTAGAATGTTATCTAGTCATTGGTTACTACATTGTTTTCTCATTGTCACCTCCCACATGACAGTCCCTTTCGGAGATCCACATGACAGACTATTCTGGACTCTTTTGGCAATGGAGAGAGCACCATGACACATTTTTGATTACAGGTCTCACATCCTGTGGATAATGCAGTGGTTTCCATAGCTTTCTGCATCCTAAAGCTATTGACCATTGCTGATTCTTCTGCCTTTTAGGGGCAGTTTCTCATACCAAGAGCAAGAGAGCACCCTGAATCTCTGTCCCCCACCATCTTCGACAAAGCTGTTATCAGAACAAAAGTAACATCTTACGCTAGAACCCTTCAGCTGCTATTGCTGATGGATTTTATTCAAAATTTTAGCAGTGGCTGGGTTCAAAGCATAGGTCCCAAGACATTTTGATCATCAGTCTGAGATGCTACGTCTAGACCACAGATGAAGTGAAAATTATACACTTCTGGAAATTGAAATAAGAACACCGTGAATTCATTGTCCCAGGAAGGGGAAACTTTATTGACACATTCCTGGGGTCAGATACATCGCATGATCACACTGACAGAACCACAGGCACATACACACAGGCAACAGAGCATGCACAATGTCGGCACTAGTACAGTGTATATCCACCTTTCGCACCAATGCAGGCTGCTATTCTCCCATGGAGACGATCGTAGAGATGCTGGATGTAGTCCTGTGGAACGGCTTGCCATGCCATTTCCACCTGGCGCCTCAGTTGGACCAGCGTTCGTGCTGGACGTGCAGACCGCGTGAGACGACGCTTCATCAAGTCCCAAACATGCTCAATGGGGGACAGATCCGGAGATCTTGCTGGCCAGGGTAGTTGACTTACACCTTCTAGAGCACGTTGGGTGGCACGGGATACATGTGGACGTGCATTGTCCTGTTGGAACAGCAAGTTCCCTTGCCGGTCTAGGAATGGTAGAACGATGGGTTCGATGACGGTTTGGATGTACCGTGCACTATTCAGTGTCCCCTCGACGATCACCAGAAGTGTATGGCCAGTGTAGGAGATCGCTCCCCACACCATGATGCCGGGTGTTGGCCCTGTGTGCCTCAGTCGTATGCAGTCCTGATTGTGGCGCTCACCTGCACGGCGCCAAACACGCATACGACCATCATTGGCACCAAGGCAGAAGCGACTCTCATCGCTGAAGACGACACGTCTCCATTCGTCCCTCCATTCACGCCTGTCGCGACACCACTGGAGGCGGGCTGCACGATGTTGGGGCGTGAGCGGAAGACGGCCTAATGGTGTGTGGGACCGCAGCCCAGCTTCATGGAGACGGTTGCGAATGGTCCTCGCCGATACCCCAGGAGCAACAGTGTCCCTAATTTGCTGGCAAGTGGCAGTGCGGTCCCCTACGGCACTGCGTAGGATCCTACGGTCTTGGCGTGCATCCGTGCGTCGCTGCAGTCCGGTCCCAGTCTCTAAGGGCACGTGCACCTTCCGCCGACCACTGGCGACGTCATCGATGTACTGTGGAGACCTCGCGCCCCACGTGTTGAGCAATTCTGTGGTACGTCCACCCGGCCTCTTGCATGCCCACTATACGCCCTCGCTCAAAGTCCGTCAACTGCACATACGGTTCACGTCCACGCTGTCGCGGCATGCTACCAGTGTTAAAGACTGCGATGGAAAACTGGCTGACACTGACGGCGGTGGCGGTGCACAAATGCTGCGCAGCTAGCGCCATTCGACAGCCAACACCGAGGTTCCTGGTGTGTCCGCTGTGCCGTGAGTGTGATCATTGCTTGTACAGCCCTCTCGCAGTGTCCGGAGCAAGTATGGTGGGTCTGACACACCGGTGTCAATGTGTTCTTTTTTCCATTTCCAGGAGTGTATGTTTATAGATATAAAGAAGAGTGAATGCTTGTATGTTTGGGATCTCCACTCAAACTCCTGAATCAATTTCAACCAAATTTGGCACAAAAACAGCAAGTCTAACAAGTATCAGCACTATGAGGTTTATAATCCCCCTACCTCCAATGGGAGCAAAGATGCAGGCAAAAACGTGTTTTTTCCAGCCCCTGGTATGTAGACTATCCTGCATGACATGCGGATTGTGTGGGAATAGTATCGACTAGACTTACCAGCCTGCTTTACAGGGCAGCCTACACGTCAGGGGCAAGAAATGGTTTTCTAGCCCCGACATGCAGATCAGTGCACAATGGGTGTTTTGAGCTGGAGTAGTACCAGTCTACTTAATCACTCTGCTTTGCAGGACAGCCTACACGTAAGGGGCAAAAGAATTTTTCAAACCCTTGATGTGTAGGCTGTCCTGCTTGACAGATGTGTTGTTAGAGTAGTAATAGCTACTTTATCAACCTGTTTTGCAGAGATTACACATGCTGATCGGCATGGCTGAGGGAAGATTGAAATGGATAGAGGAGAGTACAGACAGATAAAAATGGGAGTGTGAGGTGTCCATAGAGACAGGTTTAGGAAGGTGAGGACACAAAGTGGGGGAGGAACAAATGGAAAGAGGGAGGGGAGGATGAGATGGACAAAGAGGTGGGAGGGGGGGAGGGGTGTGTGGGTGTGTGTGTGTGTGTGTGTGTGTGTGTGTGTGTGTGTGTGTGTGTGGAGAGATGTGTGCAATATATGTGTTAAAGGCATATGCCTTATTGGGTTTTGCCTACAGCCTGTATTCAGAGGTTTATTTAAGCCACTATCAGCTAGGTGAGTCTGTCGTGGTCTCAAACATGGTTATGACCTTGCAATAAAGTCACTTGTGACAGCTGCACGCTTTGATATGCGGCTTTATATGGCTACATCTTTTATTAATCTGCCGAAACCTCAGTTCTAGGTTAATATAAAACAACAGTTTACACAGAAGAAGAAATGGCATAGGTCTAAAGCCAGATTCAATATTATGGGAAAATAAACTAATTTTATTTTATATCGAATATAATTGTACTTGCTCCTCCACTGAATTTGACTTTGCTCTAAATTTTGCATTCAAAGACATAATGCTAAGTTTAAAGAAACAGAGAGATGGTAGAAGAGTTTTTACTCTATGATTGGTACAAAATAAGAGAAGAGTATAGTTTATTTCGCCCTTAGTTAAAGTAATTTTTCCATATCAAAGATATTTTTAACTTCAAACCTAGTACACTCAGAGCTTCAAACACATACAATATATCTACCGATACCGTAATGAAATGAATCAGTTGTTTGTGATGCATATTAAGTTAGGCTGGAAATGATGGGCAACATGAAATGTTGATATGCTGGAGGCAAATTGTATAAATGTGATAATACTAGGTTTGAATGAGAAACAGTATAGTGCATGAAATACTGGCTTGCTATGTATAGATGTAGACGAAAATGATTTTATCTTCCAATAGGCAAGAAGTATTAAGAAATCTGCCATAATTTCTGTCAAGTGACTCATGTACAAGTCCAAAACATCTGAAATCAGTCTCATGATTTACATGTGTTCAAAATTCGTGAAACATCTTAGAATCATGCCCTAAAAGCAGTGATACTGCAAATGTAAGCAGTACAATGAAAGCCATTTCTAGAAGCCTGGGGGAAAATATTAGCAGCAGACACAGCAATGCTGATAGAATCAATTAATAGAGGCTCCCAAACAGCACTCATGCAGAAGTAAAGAGGCATTAATTAACAATGACACAAAGTTTGACAAGCATAATTTCTGTGGCTATATTTTGCAAATAAGTAACACTACCAATTTTCAGCTTTCTATGTTATTAGTCACAGCAATTCATTCCCACACAACCACCCATGTCTACATGGGTCATTCAATAATTAAAGAGACAAATTGGTCTGGAGAAAAGTGTTTATTTTAGTTTTTATTTTTACAAAACAATATTTTTTCTACTTTTCATCATAACCCCTTGAACAGTTATGCACTTGTTCCAACAGGCTACAAGGTTTTTTTTTTTAATTCTGGTTGCAAAAAACTCTTTATCTTGATGTTTGAACCAATTTCCCACAAACGTTTTCACATCCTTGTTGTCCTGGAACCTCTTCCCACATAATGCCTCTTTCAGTGCACCAAACAAATGGAAATCACTAAGTGCTAAATCAAGACTGAAAGGGGAATGAGGCAGTACTTCCCAGTCCATTTTGTTGATGGTTTCACGGATTAGTTGAGCAATATGAAGACGTGTTGTCTTGCTGGAGGATCACACCTCTCTTCTGAGATCCACAACCTCCCTCTCTCATGGCTGGCTTCACCTTGTTTAAAAGCAAATCCAAGTAGTACTGGCTGTACATTGTACACTGTTCTACGAGATAATCACAAAAATCTAGACCTTCAGCATCCCAAAACACTGTAAACATGACCTTTCTTGCCGATGCTTGGGTTTTGAATTTTTTTCTTGACAGGTGAGTTGGTGTGCTTCCACTCCATGCTTTGTCGTTTTGATTCTGGCTCATAACAGTGAACCCAAGTTTCACCACAAGTTAAAATTTTCATGAGGAAGTGCTCACCCTCTCTTTCATAAAGTTCCTTTTGCTCTGTGTACACTCTCCACCTTGTTTCCTTGTGTAGCTGCATGAACTCCTTTGCGACCCATCTTATGCATGTTTTGAAGTACTTCAGCTTGTTACAGATAATGTTGTGAACTGTACCAGTACTAACTTGAAACTTATCAACAATCATTCCTACAGTCACCCGGCAGTCAGCCCAAATAATGTCATCAATTTGACTTTCAAGCGAGAAAGTTGAAACTGCAACTGGTCAGCCAGAACGGTGTTCGTCAGTCACTGAGTCGTGATAATTTTGAACTGCTCTACTCACTTGTAAAAATTTGCACAATTCATACAACCTTCACCATAAACTTTAAGACATTCTACAGTCAATATTCACTTGCTTCTCACCTTCAGGAAGTACAAAACAATTAACTGAACATTGTTCAACTAATGTGGACATTTCAAGTGGACTTGCCACCTTGAAATGAATTTTTGAGGTTATAAACAAAACAATGTTGATACATCAGCTGATCACGGCTCATCCCAGTACTGCTAACTTAAAGCCATAGAAGTACCAAACTTGCCCTACTAACAGCTTTTTCCCCAGACCAATTTCTCTCTTTAATTATTGAATGACCCTTGTATTTATCTTTGTGCCCGAACCCCTTTTGGTTTCCAGATACATTCAGCTGATGTTGGCACAATAAATTGACCACAGGAACCATTAAAAGAAAAAAGAAAACTAAGTGTCTGATATACATTGCATTTTTACAAGCATGACCGTTTACATTTTTATTTTATTTGATGCAATGTTTCATTTTTAAAATATTTGTCTGTTTGTCTCCTTTGCATTCCTGTACCATTCATCCACATATGATTGAACTTTGATGAGTTGTTATGGTCACACCCATGAAGGTTTCTGTGGGGTAAGTACCATCACCTCCCATAAGGAGAGGGGGTGGGGGGGGGGGACAACTCAGAAGGAAAAGAGGGTGAGAAAGGCATCACTACGGAATGTCTACAGCAATTTCAGTCAAATTTTGTGTAGTTGTGACTCAACTTTTTTGTAATTATTTGTACAAAAATATTGTGACATTATCCCAACCACACCTATAAAGGTGTGTTTGGGCTGAGAAAGTACGGCATAAAAGCATAACTTTGATTTTCTGGAGCAATTTCAACCAAATTTCATTTACACATGACTCATTATTTGCATAAAAATACTGCCGGAGTAAGATACCCCTACTACCACTAAGAGTAAGGGCAACAATGGGAAGGGTTTACATGTAGAAATGTCCGAAAATGACCTACTAGTATTTATTTCCGATAATTAGACAAATCAGAATACTTTAAAAGTATGAAGCACACTCCATTTCTCATTTGGGTTGTACAGTGCATCAACCACATCAGGATTCGCGACCAATGATAAGGCCATATGACTCGACAGCACAGATTTATTTAACATCCTCTCTAAGAGTCGCATGGTGTAAAACAGTTAAGAATCGGGACAGTTGCCGATGACAGTCCTTTTTTTCGAAATGCCATTCACTTACTGGCACAATTACAAATTTCTTCAGAATTCAGATAAAACTACAGGGTAAAATTTGCAAGAGAAATGGGCAAAATACGTGTAAAAATGAATGAATTATGTTTAATCCATATGGAACACACGACATAAGGTTTAGCGTTTGAAGATATGGTTGAAAGCAAGTTTGTGGATTAAATCTAGAAAATCCATGCTTCCTACACACTCAAGTTATATACTGCATCCTCAAGAGGACAGCCGAAAAATTTATTTGTTTTTGCAAAACACAAATAGATCAAAAATATTGTATATCCCAACACAAATAAACTACTTTCAAAAATAAAATTACTATCATCCCTTGTACAAGTAAGTGTATCTATTCAATCATGCACCAAGTTCATTCGTAATATGCAAATGTGGGGTATTTCTCTCCAACAGATTTAACAACTTGTTTTGTTTTATTGGTAAAACACTAATAGTTCTGGAACCTTATTTTAAATTTGTGTTATATCAGTGCTGCCAGCATTCCCTACATGAGCGAATCCTGAATGAAGCTTACATGAGTAACGATGACTCTGACAACAGATACATATAAATGTACATGGTACTATCCTTCCTTCTGGGTTCCATCCTTGAGGAAGAGAAAAGAATACATTGAAGTTAGTGAAGATTAAAAAAGAAGGGCAATTCACTTGTAGCCCAGGACGAAAAAAAAAAAAAAAAGTTCAAATGTGTGTGAAATCTTATGGGACTTAACTGCTAAGGTTATCAGTCCCTAAGCTTACACACTACTTAACCTAAATTATTCTAAGGACAAACACACACACCCATGCCCGAGGGAGGATTCGAACCTCCGCCGGGACCAGCCGCACAGTCCATGACTGCAGCGCCTTAGACCACTCGGCCCAGGATGAGGGGGGTCAGTTATTTCGAGGTGAAGATGATATTGTTAAACTATTAATGCATTTTACAACATATAGGAAGGGAGCTAGATGGGTAGATCATGTAACTGACTAGGAGGCACTGAATCAATAGGGGAGAACAGGAATTTGTGGCACAACTTGACTAGAAGGGATATGTTCTGAGGCACCAAGGGATTACCAATTTAGTATTGGAGGGCAGCGTGGAGGGTAAAAATCATACAGGGAGACGAAGATATGAATACACTAAGCAGATTCAGAAGGATGAATGTTGCAGTAGTTACTTGGAGATGAAGAAGCTTGCGCATGATAGAATAGCATGCAGAGCTGCATCAAACCAATCTCAGGACTGAAGACTACAACAACAACAGGAAGGGAGAGTGAGATGTGGACAGATTTTTTTTATTTTTTTTTTTGGGGGGGGGGGGGGAGGGGGAGGAGAAGGGGTGGGGCAGGGGAAAGGGGAAGGGAAAAACAAAGGAGGAAGGGTGGGGGAATGTTTCAGATCTGCAAGTAAACTGATAATACAGCATTAATACAGCATGAATGTGTAGGGAGTGGTCTCATCACCATACATAACACACACTCTACAATGTTAAATAAGGACTATATTCACCTTGTGATGTAACTGCTGACAAAAGATTATAACTGAATACTGTGATTGGGTTGGGTTCTTTGGGGAAGGAGACCAGACAGCGAGGTCATCGGTATCATCGGATTAGGGAAGGAAGTCGGCCGTGCCCTTTCAAAGGAGCCATCCCGGCATTTGCCTGGAGCGATTTAGGCAAATCACGGAAAACCTAAATCAGGATGGCCAGATGCGGGATTGAACCGTCGTCCTCCCAAACACGAGCCCAGTGTCTAAACACTGCGCCACCTTGCTCGGTAATACTGTGATTCCAAATTAGTAAAGTCTATGATACAGAATGCATTTTATCATACTTACATAATTTTACTCAAACAATATACTTTAAATTACTATGTTGTGCTCTATTTAAATGTATTATGTATGTTTTATAATTATTTTGTGTTAAAAGTTGATTGTACACAGTACACGAGTGTTATTACATTTTTATGAACAGTATAAACACGCTGGACAAATCATATATGTGGAGAGGCAAAGAAAGATGTATAATCCCTGTGAAAATGTTAGTACTAAATTTGGAATGGATTTATATCTCATTATCAATATGGAACAAAGACTTGTAATTT
This sequence comes from Schistocerca gregaria, assembly GCF_023897955.1. Lineage (NCBI taxonomy): Eukaryota > Metazoa > Arthropoda > Insecta > Orthoptera > Acrididae > Schistocerca > Schistocerca gregaria. The sequence goes on from NC_064920.1 coordinate 863,943,367, forward strand.
TACAAGTTGTGAGTAATTCATTAGTTATTTATGAATATTCACGAACAGTTCTACTTTTGAACATTAAGACTGAAATTAAATTGTTCAAACACTTTCAAAAGTTGATAACACTTCATAAATTAATAGTCTTTATTGTAAGGTGACATGTTAAAGATGCTGTTTGCTATGGTCTTATTAAAAATTTTGTGAATAGTTCACACCCATTTTGTTTTGACCATTATAATGGGCTAATGTGATTTATTGTATGGGACGTAACAAAATTTTGTGTTGATATGAAGCAGAATAGTGTCATGCACCAAGCTGCCAGAATCCACATCACCGACTGAGATATGTAAACTACACAGTTTTTAATGCTTGTAAGTGTGGTACTCTGCAAATATTGCAAATTGAAGCACTCATTTGTAGTTAAATTAATATATCTAAAAAGTGCTCAGGTTATAACTTAATAATCTGAAAAATTTTGTTTATCGCAATAGTATGCACATTTTAATCAGTATTTCAAAGATTAAAGTTTAGCTTGTTCTGTCATGAATTTCTTAAAAACTAGAGCTAGATAAAAAGTATCGAAAAAAAAAACAACTTTCTGATGGAAAGAAAGAGCATATGTATTGGATACAATTTTTTTTTAATTTTAATGTGAGGGCTAACCTGATAAAAATGTAAACAAAAGCTATAGTATTTCTTCTATTTCATGTAAAAAGTAAATAAATTACTGATTTAACCACATAAATATTTAGCTACACATGAAAACTGAACTTTAACCCGAAGAAAAAATTCTTGGTGTTTAGTGGATTGATAAAATGGAGCAAGTGAAATAGCAAGAAAATACACTTACCTGAACAAAATTTTCCATTATTCCACACTTCCTCTAAATTTTTCAACATACCAATTACTGAACAAATGGCTAATATTGTGATAGTATTGTATGGAAAATAAGCGAGAATGAAGGAAAGAGCTTAAAATCAATGTTCCTCCCCTCTCCCTGCCATCTTTCTACAAACATTAGTTCCATGTCCACCCTTGCAACAATTGCTGACTATGTTGTTATCATCACTGCATATCACCTTTTTCTGCAAGACTATGGCCCTTTCTAGAAGTTCAAATGTTATGAAACAAATCTTTTGGACTATTCTCTCATGTTTTATCACTGACATGGTCTGCTGAGCTTATACAGTGTTTCAAGCTTGGCGATTGGTGTCCTCAGTTCACAGGAATTGCTGACAGTTGAAACTAACAGTTAATGGAAAATGTTATTAGTGTTCAAGTGGAGAAAGGTTTACACATTACAGCAGAAGTGGAATAACAATTACATTTAATGCAAAACACATCAAGAACTGAATGACACCACTTGTCCACCACTCATTCGTATAAAATCACATTTTATAGTGCAGCCAATTGTAAAAATTTGAAAATCCAGTATTGATCAAAACATTGTGCCCCCACCAAAACACCACAATAACGCAGTACGGGACAATCCAAATCAAGTCAACTGTTTTTGGTTGAGTTTTTTTTTTTTTTTTTTTTTTTTTTTTTTTAGTACTCATGCAATTAACAAATATTGCAAATTCTAACTGCTTTTGAGTATGCGAGATGTTTTTATTTTTTGGGTTTCAAAATGTGATAAGTTGTTTAATTTTCAAAATGTTTTTAAAAGATCAATTTGAGTATTACTCCACAACTATTTAAGTTACAGAGTTGACTTTGGTGTCATTTTAAAACTTTTCAACAGTGATTTGAAACACAATGCTACCATAAAATTAATTTAAATCTGGTCAAAATGCAACCTCTTTTTTTTTCAAAATCTGAAAATACCCATTTTTTGCAGAAAAAAAGTGTGTCTCTTACTATTTCTGTTTGACTTTGATACAATTTGAAAATGCAAACAGGACATATGAAATGGAACTTAATTTTTTGATATAGTGATGCACCACATTGAAGATTCTTAGCTGTTCATGTGGTATGGAACAGTCACCAGTTAACAAGTGTGTTACTACTGTTGGATGTAAGTTAGGTCTATAGTACAACACACTTGTTGCAGTGTTTACAAATGTTATTACATCATCAAGCATGAGAGATGCTCAACCTCTCAAGTGTAAGTTAATTTGTTTAGGGTACTTACAAACAACATTAAATTGGTCATTATTGAAGCTGATTTTGAAAATAATGGACCTCCACCTCTGTTATTAATTCATGTTTCGTGTAAAAAGGGAAGCATACCAGTTTTCTGTTTATACAGAATAACTTGTGAGAGGCCTAAGTTTTCATAATCTATGATTTTGCAAGACACTACTCATTTGTGCTTCAAAATGAAACTCAGTCCTACTACTGGACCATCACCTAAGCTACACAGCACCTTTCTGTAGTATACTACATTGAGGATAACACAGCAGTCAAACATTTGACTTACACACTGGTGTGCAAAACTTAAGGACAAAAGTAGCTTTTGCATTATGTATCACTGCCAAGCAAAATACCTCAATGAAACTTGGACCATACACAGAAAGAACTGCTACACTATAGTGCAGAAGGTAACTGAAAGAAATACACAATGAGATGACCAGAAATCCAGAAATGATGCTTTTATTCAAAGACAATAATTATACTGAAGTCACTGCAATTTATGAAAGTCCCCTGGACATTACAAAAAGCGGGAGATGGTTCTTAAAAGGGTGTGTGGTCACCATGAGTGACAATGCATACTCCACAACATGATTCTGTGCTGGACACAAGACTGCTAAAGGGTGTCAAATTAAACACCTTTCCCGTATCGAACACTACACTATAGTGCAGAAGGTAACTGAAAGAAATACACAATGAGATGACCAGAAATCCAGAAATGATGCTTTTATTCAAAGACAATAATTATACTGAAGTCACTGCAATTTATGAAAGTCCCCTGGACATTACAAAAAGCGGGAGATGGTTCTTAAAAGGGTGTGTGGTCACCATGAGTGACAATGCATACTCCACAACATGATTCTGTGCTGGACACAAGACTGCTAAAGGGTGTCAAATTAAACACCTTTCCCGTATCGAACAGCTAAGTCCCACAAACCATCTCAAAAAACAAAAGGGGGGGGGGGGGGAGGGGGACAGTGAGAAGACTGGTGAGGATTTCTTGTGGGAGTGCACTCCACTTCTCCAACAGCGCAGTTGGCAACTGCCGCTGGATATTCACATGTGTGCATGGACGATCTGCGATATGTCTCCCTGATGCATCCCACATGTGAACGATGGAATTTAAGTAAAGGAACAGGCAGGCCAGTTCATTTCCTGAACATCCTCTCATTCGCAGAGCTCCTTCACTTGTGCTGTCCAATGTGGTCATGTAATGTAAACATAAAAATTAAATCAGGGCCAAATGCAACCGTGAAAAAATTAACATAGGAAAGGAGTACAGTGGCACAAAAAAAACAATAAGCAATGAGTGTACTGTGCTCAAAGATTTTGTCAGTATGAGCTGCAACACCAATCTTCTTACACCATAACACCTCACCATCAAAACAACAGTGTTCAACAAAGCTGTACTTACCATCATATGGTGAGCAGGAACACTGACAGACATACTGGTTTTGATGGTGCAGGTGTTATGGTGTGGGAAGGCATCATGCTGCATGGGCACATATTTGAAATCTTTGAACATGTTACACTCACCTGTCAGTGTTATTGTGACACTGTACTCTTTCCCAATTAGTGTCTTTCCAGACTGCATCAAGAACTGCAGGTGGAGGAACCCCTGGAACAAGAGAATACTTGGCAAGTTGGCTAGCAGCTTCGACCAAAGCGTCCGATCCCACTCATCGGCTCTGATCCGTGAGGTAAGGCTGTCGTGGTGTCTGACGTCATGACGGCGTGGAATTTAGTTTGTGAGAGTGGCGTGTTTGTAGGTGTCATTTTGATGTGATTGGTGGTGCTCTCTGGTGGTGTGTTAGGTGATGTTTTTTGTTTAGATTGCTTGTGTGGCGTGTTTATATGTGGCGTATTGTTGTGGTGGGTGGTTCTCTCTAGTGGTGTGTTTGTGGGTAGCGTGTTACATGGTGTATGGGGTTCATTTGCGTGATAGCATTGCATGTGTGTGGTATCGGGACTGTGCTTTCAGCAGAATATTTTTCAGTGAGTTAATGATTTTAGTTTTGTTATTTCGACGTTATTGTAGTTTTTTTCAGGTCGGCGTATGTGAATTTAGGTAAATTGCTTTTTTTTATGTCTTTGGTAGGTACGGATATGACTGACAAAGTCAACAGTTTTTGGTTGTCGGCAATGATGGGGGACAGTGCGTTGTCTCTAATAAAATTTCTTCAACTGTTCAAACTTTTGGATGGAGTCGAGAAGTGTTCAGTATGTCGTGAAGAAATGAGGCTTACTAAAGTTCCGACGTCACGGACCAAGGACGGCTGTATGTGGAGATGATGTAAGGATAATAGGCCAAGAGAAGTGTTCGATTCCAATTCTGTTGGTTTGTTGTGGTTTTTGAGGTAGTGATGATTATGGACGTGGTTGTAGTTTTGGGTTTTATGATTTGGTATCGGTAGTTTCTGTTGACCTATATAGATAGAGGGAAGTGTTCAATTCCAATGTGTGGAATGTGGCTGTTCCGGTATCAGGAGTTGCTGTTGAGCTATATAAGTTAAGGGAAGTGCTATTTGTAGGATTGTGAGCTGATGTTGAACTACATAGGTCATGGGGTGTGTTCGATTCCAATCTGTGGGATCAGGAGCTGCTGTTGAGCTATATAGGTCAAGAGAAGTGTCTGATTCCAGAGGATATTGTGTTTAATGGAATTGGGGGAGTTTTGTGTTGCCGGTTTTTTTCGTCGTTTTGTGTGGTTTGGTATGGTGGCGTGTGTCTAAATTTGTATATATTTACTTTATTCCCACCAAAAGAAACCCTATTTCCCACTCATAGGTTTTTTCCAGAACGTGTGTGTGTTTGTTGGTTTTATTTCAATGTATTCTCGTGTTTGTGGTCACGTTTACGTAATGACATCATAGGCGCCATATTGGAGTCATAGTTTATGGTCGTTTCCGTCATATTTGTAACGTCATGGGTCAAAGCAGATGGTGGAATCGTACGCTTCTGTATTTCCCGCTAGCATGCTCTTTGCCCATACTTAAATCCTACTGATAGGGAGAGGATAGTTCTGTGAAAATGATAAAGTGAAAAATATAGCAAAATTGGCAATTTTTAACTAAATGTTATGAAATCAGCAGGTTTTAAAAACTACCCAGGTCAAATATCACACTCTGGCCTACAACCCATTAAGTCTTAGATGGGCTAGTTGATTGTATCCTATCAATCCATATATATCAACTCCAGGATGCTATCTGGAAGAGTCTCCGTACTGACCTGGCATAAGCAATTGTGGTCCTCACTTAAAAAGAAAAAAAAAAAAAAGTCTATCGAAAATTATTATACAAGTAAGGCTTCAACAAACAGTGCTCAAATAACTGCTTTGTGTGGCTTTTTTATTTTATTTGGTTTCATCCTGTGATAGAAAAAGATTGTTTACAACTCTTCTAACTAAAATGCAGATAATGTTCATTATGATTCATTTTTACTCAGGTGTCTCTATTCCCTGCAACTTTTATTACTCAGATTTTTTATCAGATTTATACTACAGGACTATGCTAATAAACATGTAGGCCTAATTCAAATTTTGTAGTAAGCTAATACCACAGCTTGGTGTTTGAGGGAAAGTCTTTATTACACAGTTTCATACCAAAGTCTCTTACCTCTTTAATCTAATAAAATGTTCTTAATTATATACCTTAACAAATTATTTTTTCTCCATTTCATTTTTAATCAATGTTTTAGTAATAAACCAAAGGAGTGCTTTCAAGATTTACCACATTATAACTTTTTTTTATATTTCAGTACAATAAGGATTATATCGTAGCATTGTTATGTTACCTATCAAGTTAAAATGTAAAATAAGCTGTTAGATGGTAACAATTACAGTTTCCTAGCATAACAGTTTTGAAGTTATGGACAACTTTCTTTCACAGTACTTTCAGAAAATGAGCAATTTTCATTTCTTGGAATTTTTAAAAATGTCAATAAATGGTACATGCACTGAAAGAATATGAAGTTTTGTGCAGGGTGGCACATAAAAAACAGTCTTTGAATACTACAGAGCTCATTATCACCTGCCACTTGTCATGAATTCAGTAAATATAGACCTTTCTGTTAGCTTATTTCTTTACTAAATTGTTATTACATGTTTATCTATTTTTAGTTGTATTGGCTCATGGTGGGCAACAATTTGTGCATATCTGGCAAGCAGGCAGTACTCGGGATCTACTTTTCATGCACCAACCTGTAATTTCCATTTATGCTATAGATACACACAACAAAGAAATATAAATAAATATCTGACTATGAGGTCCAAAACTTTGTGACATGCTATGGACTGACCTATACACAACACAGTTTAGGAAGCCAATTTAGATTTCCTGTTTGTCACACACACTTTAAGTTAGAATCCAGTGGTCAAAATGACCTCAAACCCAACCACTGCATCAGCCAATACATGTTCTACTAAATATCCCTGTTATGAAAGGCAGCTGAACTGCAGGAATGAATGTAGCTTCAGACAGAATAACATTTCAGTACTATTAGCAGATATCAGCTTAACATATTAACAAGTAATATGGGATTGAATAAAGAGCTCCTATTTTTCAAATTCTTGCTAAAGGAAACCCCTCAGTGCTCTCACTCTGTAACAAAGACACACTAATTTTGAAAAACGATTCTCAATAAGATGGAAGAAGATGTAAATGTATCAAGTGACACAGAATATTGGCAAACAAATATAGCACACAGCAATGGACATCTCTAAAAAAAGAAAAATATGAAATTAAGGAAGCAGAGTTATTTGAAACTATCTTTTGTTTGCCAATATAAACTTCCTAAATGAGTCACTATGTTTGCATATGCATTCCCTATCAGAACCACACATTTTTCTTGTGTTCTAATTTATGATGAAAGGAGAGAGCAAAATGTTGAGAATGCAATGCTAGACCGTCCTGCCCCTCTGTCTGTCTGTGTGTTTCAAATTGAAGATGTGATTTATATTTTATATTATCCACTTTCAGTTTAGTACTCTCAGTATGTCTCAAACAGCTGACTGGAAAATTAGCATGAAATACCCTGCACAATCCAGAACAAACTAAAGCATTATTTCATCTCAAAAGTGTGCTCCAAGAGTTTCCAACATCATATGCATCTGGACTCAATGGATTTCTGCTGAAGGCAAACAACCCCTACATTGTATTTCATTTTGAAAGTGTTCCATTTGGTCATTTAACAAATCAGAAAAAAGCACAAAGGTGAATTGGAATATTGGGATTATAAAAGATGATTGCAAGCAACTTACAGAAGCAAAAAGATGAACACACAGTCGGATAATATACAGTATTAATCGCAACAAACACATGTTTTTGTGTAGAGGGTGTCTGAAGCATTACCACATTCTCACATTTGTAATCATGACATACAAAAAAAATAAAGCTTTTCATGTCACAAATGAGCATAGGCCTATGTTATGGTACATAATTACAGTGTATTCCTTGCTGTAACTCTTACTAAATGAAATGTAATGTTGATTAGCACATCAGAAAGCCATTGCATACACCTTGTGATATGGCATAAAAAAACATTAAAAAAAACATACCTTCCCTACATCAATTATGTATTTGTTACTAACTACCTGGTCACAACTATTACATTACCAGCATTTCAGAAGTATGCAATGGCCAGTACTGGCAACAGCCAATACTGCACATGAAACACATGTATTGCAGCCAACTGATCACCCAGAAACCGCAATAATAAGTCGATTCACTCATATTCAAAATTGAGCACAGATGATGAACAAAGTAAGGACGCAAATATTGGGTGATGAGGTGCTGATTACATTGAAAGGTGGTCTTCAAAAGAAATCAGAAAAATGCACAAAGTTGAATTGGAATATTGGGATTATAAAAGATGATTGTAAGCAACTTACAGAAGCAAAAAGATGAACACACAGTCGGATAATATACAGTATTAATCGCAACAAACAAATGTTTTTTGTGTAGAGGGTGTCTAAAGCATTACCGGTAGCTGTTTGGAGGGAGGGAGGGTAAAGCAGTACTGTAAGTGCATGGAAACTAGTGGTCCTTATTAACATTGGATTTCCCGCAATTAACCAAACATAAACAGAGACAAACAAACTGAAAAGTAACAACACATGCGATATCCCCAGTGCCACAAATTGTACACGAGCATATATAAGAATTGCCGCCGTATGGCAGAATTTTTAGAGCAAGTGATGTAAGCCAAGGCATTTGTGACAATGACATTTGATCTGAATTTTCCTGCACCCTGACATCAAGAAACTAAAATAAATTGTTCAAACCTGTTCAAACAACATGAAAGCTATCATTAACAAAAACCGGAGCTTTCCAGAAAACTGTGAAAAAGAGATAAAGACTCATCAGACTCAATTAAAGAATAAAAAACGCAAACAAAACAAAATATGCTCTTCAGTGTTGACCAATGAATCCTTACCATATTCACTTTATTGACAGAAACTTATTTACACCACTATTACACACCAACACTTCTCTTCAGCGCCACTACGTTTATTTACTACGTTCTCATTTGTTTTTCCTTAGAGGTAATGCCAACACACAGCAACAAAGAACAACGAATAGTCTTGAATACATTGAATCGAAATTTGAAACTCATTTCCAAAAATTAGTCCTTTGAAGTCTCTCACTCTCTCAGTCTACAAGATATTTTATGCGAATACCGCTCTGGGTATTTGTTGTTTACTGTCATAATTTGGATACTTCAAGAATTCCAGATCGACATAGAAATAATTTCCATCTAATGCACGAGAACAGAAAAATGTAATATTCGAACGAGATCAACTATTTCTAGCAGCTTTTTTGGGCATAACAGAGATCCAGCTCTTTTACGTAACCGTTTTTTTAAAAAAAGAAAGAAACAGTGCGTCGGTTCTTCACCGATCTCTGCTTGTAGATGACGGTAAGATTCAGTTTTCACCATGTTAGTTATTGCATTTGGAGAGGTCTTGCATGGGCCACAGGTCTATAAGTCTCTCCTGCTAGGGTCTGTTTCTTTATTTGTTGTGTCTTGTTAATGCCTTGGGACTCCGTGCCGATGCCAAGGTTCTGCTCGGATGGTGTCTACCTCTCGAATGTGTCTGAGTCGGTCTACTTTCTTATGAATTTTTGTAGACTTCAGTTTGATCATTTCTACAACAGGTTTCATATTGAGCTGTCATTCAGTGTCTGGATGAACATGTATTGTGAAACCCTAAGCATACACCGAAGGACTTTTATTTTGTAATATATATATATGTGTGTGTGCTGTATTTAAGTCTTGTCTGCGAAGCCCCATGATGTGCTCCCAAAAAGGATTTTTAATAGTGCAGTTGCCTTGTAGAGCCTCATTTTTGTTGAGAAGTCATCTTCCAAACTGAATAATCCTTACCTTTTATGACAGTAACTGGTTGGTGATTGGCTTTGCTTTTTAATTTCCTTGTATTTCAGCAAGTTTTCTTAATGCAAAAGAAGTCTTACTGAAAACTATAGCTGCTTTTTTGATCTCATTAACAGTTTTCTCTCAGTATTGTGTGTCGCACATTTGATACAAAGAGTGTGCTAAACATGGGATACATGGAAGGTTCAAAAGCATAGCAGCTGGCTTCATTTTTGAAGTACTGTCAGGTATTATGATGCTGATTTCAAACTTGAATTATATATGATTGGAACTCAATTTCAATACTTTCTGCAATGTGTCTTTCTTCAGATGAGATGCACTCTAGAAACTTTGACTTTAACTAGATCTAGTCATCTACAAAATGTGCTCTGAGTGCATACAGGTTAATATTATGTATGGCTGTCCACCTGTCGTTCGCCATCAATAAGATATGCATTATCATCATTAATAACAACCATTACTATGTTATCATTAAAAATAACTCAGTCCGATAATAACATTTTTTAAACTATTTCTATGACAAAATATCACATCCTGTAAGTATATGAAAGTTAACCAGCAAAAATTGTTTGCATATATTGTCAGTCTAATGTTTTTTCTCATTATGGTGCATATAAACGCTTGAAAATGGGACAAATGCTGAAGTAAATATGATGTCATTAAAATTATAGAAGTTGTTGGTCAGTATTACAAGAAATTAATAATTTTATTTAATGTGATCGGCTTGATAGCATTGACAGATTTAGTTATGAATGTTGACAACAGAAATCGTTTGAAAGCAGTGGCATCACAAAAGCAACTAAATCAGGTTCTTGTTAATAATCAAATTACATTGGTGAGCTGGGTACAGAATGAGACTCGCTTTGATTTCCTGGGTTGAGTTCTCTGTCTAAAGTGGAAGCAATTAGCAGTGAAGATGACTCAGATTTCTCGAATTTCTCTAGAAGAATCACCATTTGACTGCGATCGTGATCACCCCCTGACCCACACCATTCCAAACGTTCTGTTCGATGCTTGAAGTTTGGACATGTCTTCAAGTTTGATGAAGAGCCAGAAGAACAGAAAGCAATTGCTGGTAGTAATGGTATTTTATTTTTTATCTGCTTTCCCGAAATGTTGCCTCAAATCACTTGAAACTCTTCTATGTGAAGGCGATATGGTTGACTTATGTCCAGCAGGTCTGAAAAGTACATTAAATGGAAAAACTTAAATACACTTTTCAAATTGTAGAAACTTAAAATGAGAAGAAAGGTGCATGCAGTCTATTTCTATAATCTACACAGTCACTAATACAGTCTGAGATTCTTATCCTAAGGCAATGAAAAAAAAGAAAAAAATATTTATAGAAGGGAAAAAAATATATAAAAAATGCTGTCCAGCGATACCAGTGTTGTTGAGCTTCCTGACCCAACTGCTGGGGATGGAGCAGGGGCAACTTTGAAATCTTAAACAGCGCTCCCATTTTTAATGTAGAATAGAATTCTATGGGGCAAAATACGTAATTTTTGTGTGTAACACTTTTATCATTGTGCAATAGATGGCGCTATAATTGACAAATAACAAATTTGAGTTACAAAACGGTATTATCTCGAGAAAAATGCATAGGATCAGAAACAATGAAACAGACGTGTATGGCTAACGACTCAGTGTTTCGCAGTTGTCTCCATGTGCCTTTTTTTAACCTGACTTGTTGGCTGTTATGATAGAAGAGGAAACTGAAGTGGTTTATAATTAAGGAGAAAGCAGCACTAGTGTTGATAATGCTGTAATCTTTTATGTTCATCGTTTTACAAACACATTTAGATCATGCACTTTTTCCTGTCGGCTTATTCGACTGTTAACCACTGAGGGAACTATACAACTACGAAAAAGGAATCCTCAAAGAACGGTTGCTGGAGAGAATACTGAAACTGTGATATTAGATGCAGTGAAAGCGTTTCTGAAGAAGAGAAATTTGTTAACATTGACAAAAGATTTAAATGTCAGGAAGTCATTTCTGAACGTATTTGTATGGAGTGTAGCCATGTGCGGAAGTGAAACATGGACGATAAATAGTTTGGACAAGAAGTGAATAGAAGCTTTCGAAATGTGGTGCTACAGAAGAATGCTGAAGGTTAGATGGGTAGATCACATAACTAATGATGAAGTATTGAATAGAATTGGGGAGAAGAGAAGTATGTGGCACAACTTGACAAAAAGAATGGACCGGTTAGTAGGACATGTTCTGAGGCATCAAGGGATCACAAATTTAGCACTGGAGGGCAGGGTGGAGGGTAAAAATCGTAGAGGGAGACCAAGAGATGAATATAGAAGGATGTGGGTTGCAGTAAGTACTGGGAGATGAAGAAGCTTGCACAGGATAGCATAGCATGGAGAGCTGCATCAAGCCAGTCTCAGGACTGAAGACCACAACAACAACAACAGATGCAGTGAATCATAGCCCCTGCATTAGCACTCAGCAATACAGTCGTGAATTGAGCGTTAGTCGTATTAGTGTTTCCCGAACTTTGAAACACATAAAACATTACCCATTTCATATTTACCTACATCAAGAATTTCATGGCAATAATTTTCAGACTCGAGTAACATTTGCTAGTGGTCACTTTGCTCGAGTATTCTCTGATGAGTCGTCTTCACAAACCATGGTATGATTTACTGATACAACATGCGTTACTGGAATATGAAAAACCCACACTGGTTATGCCGAGTTGTTGGTTAGCACCTATGGAATGTGAATGTTTGGTGTGGAACAATTGGTGAGGATCTCAGCAGTCCATTTTTTATTGATGTAATCTGAAATGGTGATAAATGTAGAACATTCTTGGAGGTCGATCTTCCAGTACTGCACGCAGTGCTTCCTATGGACCTGTGACAAAGAATGTGGTTTTAACATATTATTTGTCCAGCACATTATTCTGTAGCAGCTCGAGAAGTACTAGATCGTGTGTACCATCATCAGAGGATCGGAAGAAACGATCCAGTGTCTTGACCTAAAAGATCGCCAGATCGTACTTCATCTGACCTGTTTGTGGTGTTACTGAGGAGCAAAGTTTATAATGAAATGCCAGCAACATGTAATAACATGATTCAGCATATCACCAATGCATGTTAGCAGATTACATCCGAAATACTTCTCAATTGTGTCAAATCATTCCATTTAGTTGTGTCGAATCATTCCATGTGTGAATAAGTAAGTGCATGAAATTGGGCAGTGATGTGAGAATTTACTGTGAAATAATTCTTACAAACAACCACCCTGTTGATGAGAGGTGAGAGGACACATATCAAATAAGCTTTTTTTCACAATTATTGAACACATTTGGGTTTTCTTTTTCTGGTCCAATGCATTTTTCTCTAAATAATACCGTTTAGGAACTGAATGGTAAAATTCCTCTTATAGCAATGGCACAATAGTGTGCTGATGTTGGCATTGACCTGCCATGAAGTAAATGATTAAGGCTGTTCCTGTTCTATAGTTGACAGGATTTTGTACACACATCAAAAGAAGGTTTGTATCACCTGTGTCCCGAGAGTTCCGGAACCTGTACAGAAAATTGGAACACAGATCAACATAAACACCATTTCCGCCCTTTTTATTGCTCATGAAAACCACACATTGTATGTGATACCACCATGCGGCGAGACCTTCAGAGGTAGTGGTCCCGACTGCTGTACACACCAGGACCTCTAATACCCAGTAGCACATCCTCTTGCATTGCCGTGTGCCTTTATTCGTCATGGCATATTATTCACAAGTATATGAAGGCACTGTTGGTCCAGATTGTCCCACTCCTCAATGGCAATTCTGCCCAGATCCCTCAGAATGGTTGGTGGGTTATGTGGTCCCTAAACAGCCCGTTTCAGACTATCCCAGGTATGTTCAATAGAGTTCATGTCTGGAGAACATGCTGGTCACTCTAGCTGAGCGATGTCGTTATCCTGAACGAAGTCATTCACAAGATGTGCATGATGAGGGCGCGAATTGTCGTCCATGAAGATGAATGCCTAGCCAATATGTTGCCAATATGGTCGCACTATTGGCTGGAGGATGGCATACACGTATTGTACAGCCATTACGGCGCGATCTATGACCACCAGTGGCATACATCGGCTCCACATAATGCCACCCCAAAGCAACAGGGAACCTCCACCTTGTGGAGTCGCTGGACAGTGTCTAAGACGTTCAGCCTGGCTGGTTGAAGGTATATGCGACACTCATCGGTGAATAGAACATGAAGCCAATCCTGAGCGGTTCATACAGCATGTTGCTGAGCGCATCTGAACCACGCTGCATGATGGCGTAGTTGCAAAGATGGACTTCGCCATGGACGTCGGGAGTGAAGTTGCGCGAAGTTGCGCATCATGTAGCCTATTGCACACAGTTTGAGTGGTAACACGACGTCCTATGGCTGGACAAAAAAAATTATTCAACGTGGTGGCGTTGCTGTCAGGGTTCCTCCAAGCCATAATCCGTCGGTAGCGGTCATCCACTGCAGTAGTAGCCCTTGGGCGGCCTGAGCGACTAATGTCATCGAAATTTCCTGTATCTGTATCTCCTCCATGTCTGAACAACATTGCTTTGGTTTACTCCGAGACGCCTGGACACTTCCCTTGTTGAGACCCCTTCCTGGCACAAAGTAACAAAAATGGTACAAATTGCTCTGATCACTATGGGACCCAACTGCTGTGGTCATCAGTCCCCTAGAACTTATAACTACTTAAACCTAACCAACCTAAGGACATCACACACATCCATGCCTGAGGCAGGATTCGAACCTGCGACCGTAGCGGTCGCGCGGTTCCAGACTGTAGCGCCTAGAACCGCTTGGCCACTCCGGCCGGCCGCAAAGTAACAATGTCGACGCGATCAAACCGTGGTATTGACCATCTAGGCATGGTTGAACTACAGACAACAGGGCCATGTACCTCCTTCCTGGTGGAATGACTGGAACTGATCGTCTTTTGGACCCCCTCCATCTAATAGGGGCTGCTCATGCATGTTGCTTACATCTTTGGGTGGTTCTGGTGACATCTCTGAACAGCCGGCCGGAGTGGCCGAGCGGTTCTAGGCGCTTCAGTCTGGAACCGTGCGACCGCTACGGTCGCAGGTTCGAATCCTGCCTCGGGCATGGGTGTGTGTGATGTCCTTAGGTTAGTTAGGTTTAAGTAGTTCTAAGTTCTAGGGAACTGATGACCTCCGCTGCTAAGTCCCATAGTGCTCAGAGCCATTTGAACCATTTGAACCATCTCTGAACAGTCAAAGAGACTGTGATTGTGATACAACATCTGTCTTCAATAGTTCTGGGAACCGCGGTGATGCAAAACTTTTTTTGATGTGTGTATGTAGCCTTGCCCACTCGGTAAATTATTCATCCTCATAATGCAGACAATTCGTAACAAAATGTTTACATTAATATGAACGAACATAATTCCTTGCATTCAATGTCGCTACCGTAAGTAAAATATAATTGAACTCAGTTGCGTTATTTGTCGATTACAACGCCATCTGTCATGCAACGAGAAACGTGTTGCATGCAAAAGTTACATGTTTCCCATAGAATCCGATTTTACAATAAAAATTGTATGTTCATATTTAAGATTTCATAGTTGCCTCCCTCCCCACTCCCTGGGGGTGAGGGACAGTATCCAAATTGATTTCACCAGTCAGAATTTTTATAAAAATTCTTGACACACATTTTTCCGTTTTGTAATCCTACTCATAGTTTTTAAATATTTCATTGTCTTAAGATAAGTATCCTACATGCAATATTTAATAATGAAATATTGTTACAATGAACAAGATTCCTATCAAACTGGATTTGAATGAAGAGTGATGAGTCAATGATTCAAGTCAAACTGCAAGATGAATCAGCAAACAAGCCAAGAATGTTGTGAACTGAATCAGTGAGACAGCCTTGAATGCAAAGAGCAGGGCTACTCCCGAGTCGCCTTGCAATCCATTCCATACAGAGTTAGAGCAGGACCAGGAGCTGGGACCAAGGTGCCAGGAGCTGAGAGCCAGAAGCCAAGGGCGCAGTTACTCATCAGTCAGCTCTGATCATTCCGTGATGAGTTGGGAGCGGTAGGGGAGCCAAGCACTTCCTTCATAAAACACTATCTCTCACGGTAAAGTGTTGAATGGGTAAACATGGCACTTCTTTGCAAGCTGTCTTTTCAAACCAAAAGCAGAAATTTTTTTCTGTGTTAATGAAGTGTTCTAAGGGAGTGTCCTTTCTGTGCTTTCTATTCTATTAATGGCTGACAAAAGCTGTTCATAACAGTAAGGTATACAAACACATACATAACACTTTGTATATAGCACAATTTTTGCAGTATAATGTATGTCATAGCGGATTATTCAGCATACTGGGTAGGAAACTGTCGTGGCAGTCTGTCCTACAATTTTTGTTCCATGTACTGATATCACTCTAGAGACCTTTCGGATCTGAAGAGCTACTGCTCCTTTTGTCCAAGTAACTTATCATTCACTGCATAACATCATCTTTCTCTCTGAATCAGTCCAGCAGTGGATCATCCATCTTTAGTCATGACTGCAGCAGCCACTTTAGAAGACGAATTAAAGCTGAAGCTCTTTTTATGTATGTATTACGAAAAGTTCTTAAGAAGAAGCTCCCCCGACTACTAAACAAACGTTCTGGTGTGTGAAGTATGTTCTAATTTGTACGAAAAATTATAATTCACTGTCCGGAAAGTAAAATTCTTCCTTTGTTCTTGAAATTAACTGAAACAATGAGAAGAAACACCAGCAGGAATATGCCTTTACCAGTACCACGAAATATTTTGTCTGCATATCTGCTTTATTTGAAGACATTCTTGCTTGGAAAAGAAATCTCCTAAACCAAATAGCTTGTAAATTTTATTTTATAGTTTATAGGCTGTTGACAGTGAGACTACGTCACCTTTTAATTTGTTCTAATATTTGTCAGTCTTTTTTATGTTTTTTATTCTTTTAACAGATAATCAACATATTTTCAATGTTCACTCATATTTCTGAGTTTTGTGCTTGACTTGCAAATTATTAAGAATGAAAAGTCGCAGAAACTTGGAAATGAATAATGAAACTTTTGCCAATGACAAGACATAGCCCAGGAATATCGAATTTGCAGTTCCTTTTCATCTCTCCACTGGGGACATTACTCACTATGTCATAGTACTAATTCACATCTTATACCTTTGTTCTCTATCATAAGCCTCTTGAAATCTTCAAATATGGATAACTCATTAGCTGACATTTAATATTAATAAACTGAACCTTTCTGAGAGAACCTACATGTGCTAGTGTTTTGGAACAGTATTTATTTATAGGAAATAAGTTATAATGTGATTATAATATAAAACACATCAAATAAGAGCTTGACGAAATTCAATATGGCATCACGCTTGTGCTCCATCCAAGTATGTCTTTGAAAGGAGGGCAGCCCTGTTAAGTCTCATAATGTATATGTAAATAAAGATACATTTAATGTAATAGTGTAATTCGAGATAATTAGACATGATGAGTTTAGATTGGAAAATGATAGGAAAGGAAATTGCACATGCTCTGTAGGAAAATGACAGGAAACTATATGAAGGATGATCTTATGTACTGCATATTTAAGCGTTCGAGTCTCGTTCAATATGTAAAGAAGTTGTTCTAGCAGCCAGTGAGAGGACATGGTGCAAGTACATCCAGGTATTGAAGCAAACGCTGGAATAAAAGCTGCTGTCGCCTGAGTTCCAAGGTTGTATTTGGATCACTCTAATGACTAGATGACAAGCTGTGCTCATAAATTTCAACTAAGTTTAAAATCTGTAGCATTGTCGCCAGAACTGATCATAGCCCTTTGGTTCTGAGTTGAATGGAAAGTTAAAAACCAGAGACTTTGGAAATTCTATGACAAAATAGGCTGCAACTTTCTAGACTTGTGTCTTAGTGTTAAGAACTGTAGTCCTCCTATATGGTTCAGGTATTTACTGTACAATGGAATTTGCCAACCAGGCACCTGACTGTTAGTAACAAACACACAAAGGTATTTTGGATGAGGGAACTCTCCACTCAGTCTAGGTCGTTATACCTGTACCACACACTGAAGTACTAACATGAGACTTTAAAAAATTGACCTCACAGATAGGAAATAATAAAAAAATAAAGCAAAAAATCCTATTAAAACCCTGCTTATTAAATACCAAAACATACACATACAAACTATCATAATTTGAAGCACTACTAAAAACAGTGAAATTCACTATTATTATTAGGTAGAGAAAGCCGTCTGTAACAAGAAAGTGACAGCAGTGAGTTGTTTAGGGTAAATGTAAATGTAGGACTATATCGACGTAAGAAGCTAATCAGAAATAGGTAGCAACTGATTTTTAAGTGCAAGAGGGTCCTGGCACCACCAGAAATTCTGTAATACTATTTTTTCATTGTATTTTTCAGTATTATGTGAAATAGTTTGAGTATGACATGATTTTGGTGTACTGTGAGTGACAGGCACCAGAGGTAATGAGGCCCAGTTTCCATTGCAGTGTTGCAGAGACACAATGGTACTCTGAGCTGTCAGTAACTGTGCTAGGGTTTGGCACTGCCCCTCTCTCACCCTTCCCTTCAGTATATCCTTCACAGTGATGAACTTGTTTTCCTTTTCCCACAAATACAGCTAATGCCGAGCGTAAGCATCAGCTGGCCCATACTCCCTTCCACACACCCATATCCGAAACTGCAGCCTTAGTGCTTCGACAAAGATGTCTCCCTTTCTCCACCTCGTCCCTCCCCAAAACGTAGCTTACCGTCAACTCAGGTGGTCTCACTGGAAACCCAAGCTCATGCATGCCCCCTTTCCCTGCACCACAGCAAACCCTGCTGTTCCTCTCCCCTCCTTGTCCACCTGCCTGCACGCCTACACAAAGTTTGGGACCAGCCAGCTTGGGCTTGCAGCTCGAGCTGTACTGTGATGATCCTGCGCCCCTGGGAGAACTGCCAATACTGCACCACACGAAAATTATCTTTCTGCAACTTTTTTGCACAGATATAGCAAATTCTGTAATTTTTAAGGTTGATTTAATAAAAATAAAGGATTAATTAAAACTTTTGCGAAAATGAGGTGCATAAACTCAAAACACTGCACACAACAAATTAAATGTACTGTATCATTGTAGTAAATAATGTACAAATTGTACAAACCTTCTAAAACAATTTAAAATAGAAATATTTATGGCTTATTATTTGTGGCAGCTACTGTACGCCGACTTTATCATGCCAAGTCATAAACAACAGATTTTCTTTGCACCTAACAAAGTATTAGCAGTGTAACTTCCTGGCAGATTAAAACTGTGTGCCCGACCGAGACCCAAACTCGGGACCTTTGCCTTTTGCGGGCAAGTGTTCTACTATCTGAGCTACCGAAGCACGACTCACGCCCGGTATTCACAGCTTTACTTCTGCCATTATCTCGTCTCCTCCATTAGCTGTGTGTGAGTCATAAATAGGAGATAAAGTGAAAATGGGACTTTAATTAATTGTTGAGAATGCTTCCCTTTGCAGTAAATGTGTCCTTATAGTTTTACTTTCCATTTCCTTGCTTTGAGGGCAGTGAACTCATTGATAATGCCACTGAAGTCAAACTTAGCAGCTGGGTCGTATTATATCGACAATGTGCTTCACCTTCACTCAACCTTAAGTAGTTTTTTTAATCATATTTAATTTGCTAAAATTGCACTGAAATCTTCATAAATAATCTCAAATCTTTTTCGATGTTTCGATAAGCATCAAATAACCTCACTCCCCCGAAAATAACAAATTGAAAATACACTCCTGGAAATTGAAATAAGAACACCGTGAATTCATTGTCCCAGGAAGGGGAAACCTTATTGACACATTCCTGGGGTCAGATACATCACATGATCACACTGACAGAACCACAGACACATAGACACAGGCAACAGAGCATGCACAATGTCGGCACTAGTACAGTGTATATCCACCTTTCGCACCAATGCAGGCTGCTATTCTCCCATGGAGACGATCGTAGAGATGCTGGATGTAGTCCTGTGGAACGGCTTGCCATGCCATTTCCACCTGGCGCCTCAGTTGGACCAGCGTTCGTGCTGGACGTGCAGACCGCGTGAGACGACGCTTCATCCAGTCCCAAACATGCTCAATGGGGGACAGATCCGGAGATCTTGCTGGCCAGGGTAGTTGACTTACACCTTCTAGAGCACGTTGGGTGGCTCGGGATACATGTGGACGTGCATTGTCCTGTTGGAACAGCAAGATCCCTTGCCGGTCTAGGAATGGTAGAACGATGGGTTCGATGACGGTTTGGATGTACCGTGCACTATTGTGTCCCCTCGACGATCACCAGAGGTGTACGGCCAGTGTAGGAGATCGCTCCCCACACCATGATGCCGGGTGTTGGCCCTGTGTGCCTCGGTCGTATGCAGTCCTGATTGTGGCGCTCACCTGCACGACGCCAAACACGCATACGACCATCATTGGCACCAAGGCAGAAGCGACTCTCATCGCTGAAGACGACACGTCTCCATTCATCCCTCCATTCACGCCTGTCGCGACACCACTGGAGGCGGGCTGCACGATGTTGGGGCGTGAGCGGAAGACGGCCTAACGGTGTTTGGGACCGTAGCCCAGCTTCATGGAGACGGTTGCGAATGGTCCTCGCCGATACCCCAGGAGCAACAGTGTCCCTAATTTGCTGGGAAGTGGCGGTGCGGTCCCCTACGGCACTGCGTAGGATCCTACGGTCTTGGCGTGCATCCGTGCGTCGCTGCGGTCCGGTCCCAGGTCGATGGGCACGTGCACCTTCCGCCGACCACTGGCGACAACATCGATGTACTGTGGAGACCTCGCGCCCCACGTGTTGAGCAATTCTGCGGTACGTCCACCCGGCCTCTTGCATGCCCACTATACGCCCTCGCTCAAAGTCCGTCAACTGCACATACGGTTCACGTCCACGCTGTCGCGGCATGCTACCAGTGTTATAGACTGCGATGGAGCTCCGTATGCCACGGCAAACCCTGGCTGACACTGACGGCGGCGGTGCACAAATGCTGCACAGCTAGCGTCATTCGATGGTCAACACCGCGGTTCCTGGTGTGTCCGCTGTGCCGTGCGTGTGATCATTCCTTGTACAACCCTCTCGCAGTGTCCGGAGCAAGTATGGTGGGTCTGACACACCGGTGTCGATGTGTTCTTTTTTCCATTTCCAGGAGTGTATCTATATCTGTGTCAGTCCTCTCCACCAGCTCTTTCTACTGGAATTTGAAACCAGCTATTTCGTTAATTAGCTCTTATGTATCGATACTACTGTTAAATTAGGCAACAATATCTGCTGCATATTTTTCAGGATAATATAAAGAGCCCTCATTTAATGCCTTTGGGACAGGAAATTAATTTGATATGAAATGGTGTTTTATGTATGACCTGTTTCCCATTTTGCTTGTTATGCTGTCACATATTTTGAAGCAATCTAAGTTACACAGTTTAATTCCAGTCCTCAGTTGGCAGTAATCGACAAAACAGGGAGCCTTCGTTTAGCCAGTATGTTTTTTGCTTCAAGACCTAGTTGACGTCCTTTGAGAGCCTTAAATACTGTAGCAAAGTAGGACCTAGAACTCCAGTGTTGAATACGAGGTAGCTGTGTAGGCACTTTTGACATATAACCGAAGTTACAAGAATATGGTAGTAGTCATTCCCTTATGTACTACCTTGACGAAATGCCACTGTGAAAACAGCATGCGTTTTCAGTATTGAACGGAGGTAATGGCTTCTTATTGCAGGTGAAGCTACGGACATGTGGTGCAAGAGCATTCACGTGCCTCTCCCAGTAAATTCTTAAATCGTCATCTCTCTCTCTCTTTTTATTTTTTGTACTGCTCATTCTTCGCACTCGCCTCTGTGCCTGCGTCATCGATGGTGGCCTGTCTCGCCATGGCCTCGGTATGGTCCTGTGACTCATATCCAGCCCTGAATGTAGATAATGTTATGCCCATGGACCCAGTAACTTTTTTCGCTTCTCCCTTCCACCCCAACAACAAACTTAGTTAAGTTTGAAAAACTGGAATAATTATACACTACTGGCCATTAAAATTGCTACACCACGAAGATAACGTGTTGCAGACCCGAAATTTAACCGACAGGAAGAAGATGCTGTGATATGCAAATGATTAGCTTTTCAGAGCATTCACGCAAGGTTGGCGCCGGTGGCGACACCAACAACGTGCTGACATGAGGAAAGTTTCCAATCCATTTCTCATACACAAACAGCAGTTGACCGGCGTTGCCTGGTGAAACGTTATTGTGATGCCTCGTGTAAAGAGTAGAAATGCGTACCATCACGTTTCCGACTTTGATAAATGTCGGATTGTAGCCTATCGCGGTTGCGGTTTATTGTATCGCGACATTGCTGCTCGCGTTGGTCGCGATCCAATGGCTGTTAGCAGAATATGGAATCAGTGGGTTGAGGAGGGTAATACGTAAAGCCGTGCTGGATATCAACAGCCTCGTATCACAAGCAGTCGAGATGACAGGCATGTTATTCACATGGCTGTAACGGATCGTGCAGCCACGCCTCGATCCCCGAGTCAACAGATGGGGACATTTGCAAGACAACAACCATTTGCACGAACAGTTCGACGACGTTTGCAACAGCATGGACTATCAGCTCGGAGACCATGGCTGCAGTTACCCTTGATGCTGCATCACAGACAGGAGCACCTGTGATGGTGTACTCAATGACGAACCTGGGTGCACGAATGGCAAAACGTCATTTTTTCGGATGAATCCAGGTTCTGTTTACAGCATCATGATAGTCGGTCCATTTTTGGCGACATCGCTGTTAACGCACATTGGAAGCGTGTATTCGTCATTGGCGTATCACCTGGCGTGATGGTATGGGGAGGCCTTTGGTTATACGTCTCGGTCACCTCTTGTTTGCATTGACGGCACTATGAACGGTGGACGTTACATTTCAGATGTGTTACGACCCATGGCTCTACCTTTCATTCGATCCCTGCAAAACCCTACACTTCAGCAGGATAATGCACAACGGGTGTTGCAGGTCCTATACTAACCTTTATGGATACAGAAAATGTTTGACTGCTGGCCTGGCCAGCACATTCTCCAGATCTCTCATCAATTGAAAACATCTGGTCAATGGTGGCCGAGCAACTGGGTCGTCACAATACGCCAATCACTACTCTTGATGAACTGTGGTATCGTGTTGAAGCTGCATGGGCAGCTGTACCTGTACACACCATCCAAGCTGTTTGGCTCAATGCCCAGGTTTATCAAGGCAGTTATTACGGCCAGAGGTGGTTGTTCTGGGTACTGACTTTTCAGGATATATGCCCCCAAATTTGCGTGAAAATGTAATCACATATCACTTCTAGTAGAATATATTTGTCCGATGAATACCCGTTTATCACCTGCATTTCTTCTTGGTGTAGCAATTTTTTGGGCCAGTAGTGTATTATTGTAACTCATCCATGTCAAGGAAACCTTACACACATTCAGCTATAGGTGTGAAATACACAACAACAACAATCGCAACAAGCCGTTGATTGTCGATAGCAAGAGACAGCTTTCCAATGATTACCCTGAGAGCGTCCAATTCACTACCCTTGTAGGGCAGATATTACTGCTCGAGAAGCTCAAGAAAAAATTACCAGAGACCTGAAACTACACTCACTATACTCTGTACAGGAATGTTTTTACTCTGATGACAGTGAATCGATGAACTAAATTGTCTTCAAGCTTAATAAATTTGTTAATGAAATATATATATTGATCGAAAATTTATTCTACATTGCTTCAAAATATGTATAATATTAGATATTATTTATTTTGTAATTTATAATAATGTAAGTGTGATGCAGTCTGCCCAGCCACAGCTGGTCAATTCTGCAGACGTGGTTGTTGTTGTTGTTGTTGTTGTCTTCAGTCCTGAGACTGGTTTGATGCAGCTCTCCATGCTACTCTATCCTGTGCAAGCTGCTTCATCTCCCAGTACCTACTGCAACCTACATCCTTCTGAATCTGCTTAGTGTACTGATCTCTCGGTCTCCCTCTACGATTTTTACCCTCCACGCTGCCCTCCAATGCTAAATTTGTGATCCCTTGATGCCTCAAAACATGTCCTACCAACCGATCCCTTCTTCTAGTCAAGTTGTGCCACAAACTTCTCTTCTCCCCAATCCTATTCAATACCTCCTCATTAGTTACGTGATCTATCCACCTTATCTTCAGTATTCTTCTGTAGCACCACATTTCGAAAGCTTCTATTCTCTTCTTGTCCAAACTAGTTATCGTCCATGTTTCACTTCCATACATGGCTACACTCCAAACAAATACTTTCAGAAACGACTTCCTGATACATAAATCTATATTCGATGTTAACAAATTTCTCTTCTTCAGAAACGCTTTCCTTGCCATTGCCAGTCTACATTTTATATCCTCTCTACTTCGACCATCAGTTATTTTACTTCCTAAATAGCAAAACTCCTTTACTACTTTAAGTGTCTCATTTCCTAGTCTAATTCCCTCAGCATCACCCGATTTAATTTGACTACATTCCATTATCCTCGTTTTGCTTTTGTTAATGTTCATCTTATATCCTCCTTTCAAGACACTGTCCATTCCGTTCAACTGCTCTTCCAAGTCCTTTGCCGTCTCTGACAGAATTACAATGTCATCGGCGAACCTCAAAGTTTTTACTTCGTCTCCATGAATTTTAATACCTACTCCAAATTTTTCTTTTGTTTCCTTTACTGCTTGCTCAATATACAGATTGAATAACATCGGAGAGAGGCTACAACCCTGTCTCACTCCTTTCCCAACCACTGCTTCCCTTTCATGCCCCACGACTCTTATTACTGCCATCTGGTTTCTGTACAAATTATAAATAGCCTTTCGCTCCCTGTATTTTACCCCTGCCACCTTTAGAATTTGAAAAAGAGTATTCCAGTCAACATTGTCAAAAGCTTTCTCTAAGTCTACAAATGCTAGAAACGTAGGTTTGCCTTTTCTTAATCTTTCTTCTAAGATAAGTCGTAAGGTCAGTATTGCCTCACGTGTTCCAACATTTCGACGGAATGCAAACTGATCCTCCCCGAGGTCTGCATCTACCAGTTTTTCCATTCGTCTGTAAAGAATTCGCGTTAGTATTTTGCAGCCGTGGCTTATTAAACTGATAGTTCGGTAATTTTCACATCTGTCAGCACCTGCTTTCTTTGGGATTGGAATTATTATATTCTTCTTGAAGTCTGAGGGTATTTCGCCTGTCTCATACATCTTGCTCACCAGCTGGTAGAGTTTTGTCAGGACTGGTTCTCCCAAGGCCGTCAGTAGTTCTAATGGAATGTTGTCTACTCCGGGGGCCTTGTTTCGACTCAGGTCTTTCAGTGCTCTGTCAAACTCTTCACGCAGTATCGTATCTCCCATTTCGTCTTCATCTACATCCTCTTCCATTTCCATAATATTGTCCTCAAGTACATCGCCCTTGTATAAACCTTCTATATACTCCTTCCACCTTTCTGCCTTCCCTTCTTTGCTTAGAACTGGGTTGCCATCTGAGCTCTTGATATTCATACACATGGTTCTCTTCTCTCCAAAGGTCTCTTTAATTTTCCTGTAGGCAGTATCTATCTTACCCCTAGAGAGATAAGCTTCTACATCCTTACATTTGTCCTCTAGCCATCCCTGTTTGGCCATTTTGCACTTCCTGTCGATCTCATTTTTGAGACGTTTGTATTCCTTTTTGCCTGCTTCATTTACTGCATTTTTATATTTTCTCCTTTCATCAATTAAATTCAATATTTCGTCTGTTACCCAAGGATTTCTAGCAGCCCTCGTCTTTGTACCTACTTTATCCTCTGCTGCCTTCACTACTTCATCCCTCAGAGCTACCCATTCTTCTTCTACTGTATTTCTTTCCCCTATTCCTGTCAATTGTTCCCTTATCCTCTCCCTGAAACTCTGTACAACCTCTGGTTCTTTCAGTTTATCCAGGTCCCATCTCCTTAATATCCCACATTTTTGCAGTTTCTTCAGTTTTAATCTACAGGTCATAACCAATAGATTGTGGTCAGAGTCCACATCTGCCCCTGGAAATGTCTTACAACTTAAAACCTGGTTCCTAAATCTCTGTCTTACCATTATATAATCTATCTGATACCTTTTAGTATCTCCAGGGTTCTTCCACGTATACAACCTTCTTTCATGATTCTTAAACCAAGTGTTAGCTATGATTAAGTTGTGCTGTGTGCAAAATTCTACTAGGCGGCTTCCTCTTTCATTTCTTAGCCCCAATCCATATTCACCTACTATGTTTCCTTCTCTCCCTTTTCCTACACTCGAATTCCAGTCACCCATTACTATTAAATTTTCGTCTCCCTTCACTATCTGAATAATTTCTTTTATTTCATCGTACATTTCTTCAATTTCTTCATCATCTGCGGAGCTAGTTGGCATATAAACTTGTACTACTGTAGTAGGTGTGGGCTTCGTATCTATCTTGGCCACAATAATGCGTTCACTATGCTGTTTGTAGTAGCTTACCCGCATTCCTATTTTCCTATTCATTATTAAACCTACTCCTGCATTACCCCTATTTGATTTTGTGTTTATAACCCTGTAGTCACCTGACCAGAAGTCTTGTTCCTCCTGCCACCGAACTTCACTAATTCCCACTATATCTAACTTTAACCTATCCATTTCCCTTTTTAAATTTTCTAACCTACCTGCCCGATTAAGGGATCTGACATTCCACGCTCCGATCCGTAGAACGCTAGTTTTCTTTCTCCTGATAACGACATCCTCCTGAGTAGTCCCCGCCCGGAGATCCGAATGGGGGACTATTTTACCTCCGGAATATTTTACCCAAGAGGATGCCATCATCATTTAATCATACAGTAAAGCTGCATGTCCTCGGGAAAAATTACGGCTGTAGTTTCCCCTTGCTTTCAGCCGTTCGCAGTACCAGCACAGCAAGGCCGTTTTGGTTAATGTTGCAAGGCCAGATCAGTCAATCATCCAGACTGTTGCCCCTGCAACTACTGAAAAGGCTGCTGCCCCTCTTCAGGAACCACACGTTTGTCTGGCCTCTCAACAGATACCCCTCCATTGTGGTTGCACCTACGGTACGGCCATCTGTATCGCTGAGGCACGCAAGCCTCCCCACCAACGGCAAGGTCCATGGTTCATGGGGGGAAGACGTGGTTATAAGTTGTAATAATCAGTAATATGTATATGCACTCTAGTACATGATGATGATCATGATGTCTGGTTTGTGAGACACTCAACTGCCCAGTCATCGGCGCCTGTACAAAGTCCATATTTTTGTGCAGTCCAATTGTTTTGTTGACAGTCCAATCCAGCCACTGTCACGAATGATGGTGATGATGAAATGATGAGGACAACACAAATATCCAGTTCCCGGACAGAGAAACTCCCCAACCTGACTGGGAATCGAACCTGGGACCTTGTGATCCAAAAGCAGCGACATTAACCACTAGGCAGGAGCTGTGGACGTAGTCTAGTACAGGAGTGTTAAAACTAAGATACAACATGGTACAGTACGATAATTACTCTTTATTTCATGAATATTTCATAGTAAGATAAACGCAACTGGTCTACTCAAAAGCATAGAACACACTATCTGCACAAGCAGCAGAGTCAAAGATCACTTGTCATCGATGTTACATGGGAATGAGTTCCTAAAGAGTCCCACCCACCCCCACCTCCATAGTGTAGAGCAGTGGGAGGGGGGGGGGGGGGGGTGATATACTCATTGCTCTGTGTGGATATTGAAGTCTTGTAGGTATGTGGGCAGGCACAGAGCATGGGTATAATGGGATTGTTGTGGGGCATCTCGCAATGGAGTCTTGCACTGAGGTTGGGTTGTGATAGGTCATCCTCATCTCCCACCATCGCTGGCATAGTGGGTAGAAACGTTTGAGGGATGTTAATGGTGAGGAAGCTGTCAAAAGATAGCCACAAAGAGACGCCTACTGTGTCGACATCATTAGGCAAACCACAAGAATGGGTGAAGTGTTAGCTGACGAACCCATTCTCGATGTCAAGTACAGGAAGTTTGCCTTCAACAATGAGGAAGTTGGTCATCAGTTTGATGCTCAGGTAAAAGGGTTGGAAACCGTTGGTGCCAAGCTTTTTCTCGAAGTTGGCGATGGACACAGTGTATATGGTCGTATTGTCACAGAGATCACCGGGAGTCGATGTTTTGGCGGTAGATGGATCATCTTGAAGTGTCCACTCCAATTTTAAGCGGTTTATCGACGCTGTCGTGAGTTTGCTGTTGAGAAGTATGTCGAAGGTCTGTGCGAGGACAGTGCTCTATATAAATAATTAACGGTCTACCTTCGACATCGTCCTTAAACTGGCTTATTGCCCCATAGATCGCAAGGAGTTCATCGTCGTAAGCTGACAAGGAAAACAATCTGAGCAGTTGGTGGATACCTTCCACCTCCTGCAGGAGAACTGTGACATTTTTGAAGTTGCTCACCATTATTGATAACTTTGTATGAAGGAGCAGATGGGCCATGGTTGTCACATGTGTGAGGCGGTTTTTTATTTGTACAAAAGTTGTTTGCATGTCAGACGTCCACAGCAATTTCCGTTTGTCGTTGGTACTTTTGCCTTTTAGTGACTCTCCTAGTGGTGCCTGTATGATAGCTGCATACAATGCGGAGTGCTGGTAAAAACTTATCATCCCCAGGAAAAGGCATAAATCTTGGTAGTCTTATGGAGATATAGTTAATGGATGATTTTCAATTCATTGTGGTGTTGCACAAATGTCAGGAGCTTTAACTATGTGAGCCAGGAAAATAACTTTGGTTTGTCTTTGATAATGACGCCGGGGTGGCCGAGCGGTTCTAGGCGCTTCAGTCTGGAACCGCGCGACCACTACGGTCGCAGGTTCGAATCTTGCCTCGGGCATGGATGTGTGTGATGTTCTTAAGTCAGTTAGGTTTAAGTAGTTCTGAGTTCTAGGGGACTGATGACCTCAGATGTTAGCGCTCAGAGCCATTTGAACCATTTGATAATGACGCTGTTCTAAGAAAAAAAACATTGAAGACTTGTTTGAGGTAGCTTCATGAGTGTCGTTATCTTCTGAGAAGATGAGAATTTCATACAGGTAAGTATAGCAAAAGGACAGCTTGAATAGGATACTGCCTAAAAACCATTGTCACGACTGGATTGCATTTTTGAGGCCTTATGGCATAAAAAGATATTCAAACATGTCAAATGGTGTAATGATTTCTGTCTTCTGAACATCCTCCAGGTGCATCAGTATTTGGTGATAAGCTTGTTTACAGCCCAGAATAATGAATACACATGTGACTGCAAGTTACTGAGTAAAGTCTGATATATTGGGTATCAGGTAATTATCAATGATTGTGCACGCTTTAAGAATTCTGTAATCACCAAATCTTCAACACTGGTTTGATGGATGAAGGCCATGGGCTGTCTATCGGTATAAGCGCTCTTGCTTTTAGTAGTTGATCGACCACTATTTTCGCCTTGTGAAGTTCATCAGATGGAAGCTGACGTGATCTTTGTCGAACTGGGGCCTTATCAGGCTAAATATCTAGTAAACAGCACTATTTGTGATGGCACGTTGGGCGAAAGATACTCACGAATGGTCTGTGGGTGCCTGCAATACGGACTGGATGTAGTGGGAGTAGTGTGTACTTGTGAGAGAAGTGCGTTACCGACCTTTTTGTTATGTGAAGGTTGCGTAGATGATGGTGCTTCCCATGAGACAGTTGGAGGTATCTTGTGACTGTGTTGTGTCTGCTTGGTGAATTTGTTGTCGGCAGATGAAGTTGGTTGCAGGGTTTAGAGAAGGTTTTGTGTTGTGGCGAGTTTGACAGGCGTTTTTTGTACCGCCAGTCGTACTGTTTCATTATCCTCTTGGAGATGTAGAATCACAATTGGGTTTTAATGTAACGAAACTGGTTTTGCTGGATTTGTTGGAACGTGGTTATGTAGTCAAGGAAATGATGGTAATGTTAATCCATTTTGGCATTGTTCGTCATTTGGAGGAGGTGCGATGATGTTGTGTCAGTAATATGGAAGGGCATTGCTGATGATGCTGGAGACTAGACGACCGGCGTCACAGATTAGTGTGCCAATGGATAAATACATTAGTAGCCCATAATGGCAGAGGGAATTGGCTCCAAGACTCACCAACCTCTGCAATTTGAGAGTTCCTTGTAGGTCACGTACAAATCCCAGATCTAAGTGTGCATTTCAGAGTCGTAAACGGTGACTACAATTGTCTACTGTACAAAGCTGTGTGACAGTCGTCGTAGGATGTGGTGGTTGAGGTCAGGGATGCTGCACTAATGTCTGAGCCTGAATCGATTAAATAATATTGCTGTCCAAGTTGATCCAGGATATAGAACCTGCTGTCATTACATATTGATGAGGTATGCAGTGAACCGTCGACACTTGAAACAAGGCAACTTGCATCGTATTTGCGACTCGGTGAACCTGTTCCGAGTAATGCGAACCTTTCGGTGGTCACTGGGAGAATGACAGTTACAAACAGTATCGCCGAATCGTGTGTGATACTAGCAGTAGTGCGGGGTGGAGGCTGGTGAAGAGCGATTTCCAGTAGTTTGTTTTATTTTCCAAGATGTGTGGCAGTGACATCATGATCGGCAGCAGTCGAGTGCATCGGTCGAGTTTGGCAGGCGCAGGCAGCAGTGCATGGCGAGGATAGTGCTGCTGTCTGCATGTGGTTGCATTATTGTCAACTAAATTGATATATTGCCTGTGTTACGTAACTATGAATATTCTATCTGCTAATATGGACTTATGCTCAAATGGTTCATACTTTTTCGTAATCATGGTGGCCCACACCTGAGGCGGAAGTTTTGCTACCTACAATATCCACAACATGCAATTGGTCATTGATTGTGGCTCAACTGATGATCATCGTTGGCACAATAGCTGATGGTGCGTGCTACTTCTTAAATATTCTTTGTATATTACTTGTTGCAATTGCTGGTCTGCTGTCCCGGAGATATGTTGCTGCATTTTACTGTCGAATATTTATTTTCTACTGGTGGTGCCAAGATGTTATTGCTGATCACATTCACCCAGATTGCTGAAGAGTTTGATATACTTAGCTGCATCGCTCATGATGTTGCGGGTGGCAAGCATGCCATCCACTATGATGAACTATATAAAGGGCTGATCTGAGCGAAAGTTTATGTTGGACGCCATATTGTGAGGGGTTGCTATAAGTGGTTGGATCAGTCTTGGGCCAAGGAAGAAAATACGGCAATAGTGCAGCTGAATGTCCCGTTACAGTACCTTCTGTGGTTGCTAGCAGGATCGAACCGCGTGGTTGCAAGGGCAGCTGTGTTGGCACCAGTTCGAAATTTAGTTCACGCAGTGCAGTAGGATCATCGTTCATGTTTCAGCTTTCACGTTGGTCGTCAGTTCACTACACTGGCGAGTTTCACTGTCACTTTTAATTAAAACACTTCGTTATAAAGTTGGTTGCGGAGCACCGTAAGCTGCAGCGTTGCACTGGTGGGTGAAAGCTGCGATTTGCGATGCACAGTGGTTACACGTAGGCTGCACTGTTATTCCGTAGTATCCAATTTTGTACATGCCATGACTTGTGGTTGTTGCAGGTCACCAGTGTAGCCTGGTACACTGCAGGAGCGTTGTAACATAAATGCGCAAATGTTACACAGTAAGGCAAACATGAAATATGTACATGAAAGCACGTAGCAGACAATCTAAGCACACAGCCGAATCAAAGGTCACTGCTCTAAAGTAAAGTTATTCGTCAGCGATGTTACACGGCACGGAGCTCCCACATATGTTCCCTAAGGAGACCAAATCATCCAACAATCGGTTGGAATAATAAAAATTTTGTAGTTACTGGACGTGACAACACATCCTGTAAAACAATACTATCTTTTCAGAAAATTACAAGATCAGGTAATTTGAAGGCCCACTCATGTCGGAAATATATCTAGATTAGATTAGATTAGATTAATACTTGTTCCATAGATCATAAGTACGACACTTCGTAATGATGTGGAATGTGTCAGGTTATTAAAAGATGTCTGTATAAGATATTACATTACACAAAATATTGCATGACACTAATGTTTAAGTTAGTTTTTTCTATTTATTTATTTTCCTTCCCCTCCCTTAATTTATATCTAAAAATACAGCCAATGAGTAGAAGGAGTTGTCACCTAGAAATTCTTTTAATTTATTTTTAAATGTTGTTTGGCTATCTGTCAGGCTTTTGATGCTGTTTGGTAGGTGACCAAAGACTTTTGTGGCAGCATAATATACCCCTTTCTGTGCCAAAGTCAGATTTAACCCTGCATACTGAAGATCATCCTTTCTCTTAGTGTTGTA
Source organism: Schistocerca gregaria (assembly GCF_023897955.1). NCBI lineage: Eukaryota > Metazoa > Arthropoda > Insecta > Orthoptera > Acrididae > Schistocerca > Schistocerca gregaria. The sequence goes on from NC_064920.1 coordinate 863,975,306, forward strand.
GCTATGCACACTGCTATTACTTTTGAACTGGGTTGGATTATTAACAACAAATTTCATAAGTGAATATATATACTGTGAGGTTACTGTGAGGATCCCTAGATCCTTAAATAGATGTCTGCAGGATGACCTTGGGTGGGCTCCAGCAATTATTCTGATTACACGTTTTTTGGGCAATGAATACATTTCTACTCAACTATGAATTACCCCAGAATATGATGCCATAGGAAAGCAGTGAATGAAAGTAGGCATAGTAAGCTAATTCACTGAGATTCTTATCACCAAAATTTGCAATAACCCTAATAGCAAACGTAGCTGAACTCAGACGTTTCAGCAGACCATCAATGTGTTGCTTCCAGTTTAACCTCTCATCAATGGACACACCTAAAAATTTTGAAAATTCTACCCTAGCTTCAGACTTCTCTATATTTATTACTGTAGTTGTGCCATTTACTGTATGAAACTGTATATACTGTGTTTTATCAAAATTTAAAGAGAGTCCGTTTGCTGAGAACCACTTAATAATTTTATGATTACATCACTTAGTTCTTGGTTTTTGGATGTTATTACTATACTTGTATCATCAGCAAAAAGAACTAACTTTGCATCTTCATCAACGTGGAATGGTAAGTAATTAATGTATATCAAGAACAATAAAGGACCTAAGACCGAACCCTGTGGGACCCCATACTTGATAGCCCCCCCGTTTGAGGAATCAGCTGTTGTTTTAACATTACATGAAGTACTTATTTCAAGAATGAGATTTTCACTCTGCAGCGGAGTGTGCGCTGATATGAAGCTTCCTGGCAGATTAAAACTGTGTGCCCGACCGAGACTCGAACTCAGGACCTTTGCCTTTCGCGGGCAAGTGCTCTACCATCTGAGCTACCGAAGCACGACTCACGCCCGGTACGCACAGCTTTACTTCTGCCAGTACCTCGTCTCCTACCTTCCCAACTTTACAGAAGCTCTCCTGCGAACCTTGCAGGACTAGCACTCCTGAAAGAAAGGATATTGCGGAGACACGGCTTAGCCACAGCCTGGGGGATGATTCCAGAATGAGATTTTCACTGTGCAGCGGAGTGTGCGCTGATATGAAACTTCCTGGCAGATTAAAACTGTGTGCCCGACTGAGACTCGAACTCGGGACTGGCAGAAGTAAAGCTGTGCGTACCGGGCGTGAGTCGTGCTTCAGTAGCTCAGATGGTAGAGCACTTGCCTGCGAAAGGCAAAGGTCCCGAGTTCGAGTCTCGGTCGGGCACACAGTTTTAGTACTTATTTCAACTTTCTGCATTCTTCCAGTTAAGTATGAATTAAACCAATTGTGCACTGCCCCCCCCCCCCCCAAACCATAATGATTTAGCGTATCTAAAAGAATTCCATGATTTACACAATCAAAGGCCTTTGAGAGATCACAACAAATACCAATGGGTGATGTCCAGTTATTCAGAGTATTTAATATTTGATCAGTGAAAGCATACTTAGCATTTTCTGTTGAAAAGCATTTCTGAAAACCAAACTGACATTTTGTTAGTACTTTATTTTTACAAATATGGGACGCTACTCTTGAAAACATTACTTTCTCAAAAATTTTTGATAGAGCTGTCAGAAGAGAGATTGGGCGATAGTTGTTGACATCCGATGTATCCCCCTTTTTATGCAATGGTTTTACAATGAAATATTTCAGTCTATCGGGGAAAACACCCTTCTCCAAAGAGCTATTACATATGTGGCTGAGAATCCTACTTGTCTGTGGGGAACGAGCTTTAAGTATCTTGCTGGAAATGTCATCTATTCCGTAAGAGCTTTTACTTTTCAGTGAGTTTATTATTTTACTGATTTCAGAGGGAGAGGTTGGTGGAAATACAGTTGTTTCAAACTGCACAGGTATGGCCTCTTCTATTAGAAGCCTTGTCTCTTCTACTGAACATCTAGATCCTATTTTCTCCACAACATTTAAAAAATGATTATTGAAAATATTTCGAATTTCTGATTGTTTGTTAGTACACTTGTCATTCAGTTTTATGACACTAAAGTCTTCCTGTGCTCTTAGTTCCTCTGTTTCCCTTTCAATAATATTCGAAATTGCTTTAATTTTATTATCAGAGTTACTGATCTCAGACATTATACACATGCTTCTGGACTTTTTAATAACTTTTCTTAGTACTGCACAATAGTTTTTATAATATTGATCAATTTCAGGGGCAGTACTCCCTCTTGCTGTTAGATACAGTTCTCTTTTACAGTTGCAAGATATTCTTATTCCTTTAGTTAGCCAAGGTTTTTTATATGTTTTCTTGGAATTATGTTTAACTATTTTCTTGGGAAAACAATTTTCAAATACCCTTAAAAATGTATCGTGAAATAAGTTATATTTCAGGTTTGCATCGGGTTCCATATACACTTCATCCCAGTCTAGCTGCTTTAGGCTTTCCCTAAAGTTTGCAATATTTATATTGTTAATTGAACGCACTGCTTTGAAATTCTGATTTGATATACTGCATGGAGCTATGTCAGTTACTGTAACTAGCTGTGCACCATGATCTGAAAGACCATTCTCAACAGGATAAGCATTTATGTCCTTAAACTTATCTTGGTCTATAAAAAAGTTATCTATCTATGTCCTGCTGTTCTTTCTTATCCGAGTAGGAAAATCAATGACGGAGCTCAAATTGAAAGAACTGAGTAATACTACAAGGTCATTCTTCCTATTACACTCTTTCAGGGAATCAACATTGAAATCCCCACAAATGATAATTTGCTTCCCCCTGTCTGACAGATAGCACAACAAAGCATCCAAGTTTTCTAGAAATAGCTGGAAATTCCCTGAGGGGGACCTATACACTGTTACAATTATGAAAGTGCCATCATTTAGTTTTAGTTCAGTGGCACATGCTTCCATATGTTGCTCTACACAAAATTTTTTAGTTTCTAAATTTTTTACACTGTGGAAGCTTTTGACATATATGGCAACTCCTCCTTTCATCATATTATCTCTACTAACATGTGCAGCTAATTTGTACCCATTGATGCTAACCTTTTGCATATCAGTGACAATGTGATGCTCAGACAGGCATAGTACATCTATTACATTCTCAGTTTCCATATCTTCTAAACAAAGTAGAAGCTCATCAATTTTATTCCTCAATCCCCCAATATTTTGATGAAATATACTAACATTATTTTTCACTTTACTTTTGAGAGTATCTTGAACTTTTTTAACATCTTTAGTACTTGCCTGTCTGCGTTTCCCACTGGACACTGATCTTACACAAAAAAAAGAGTTTCCACCATGAGATGTAGTTCCTCCCCCCTTTAAATTTCCTGCTATCAGCCCAGCCAGTTTACCCTTCCCCTTCTTGTTGAGGTGTAGGCCATGTCTAGTATAGTCCCACCTACAGAGTGAATCAACAGGAACCACACCAATGTGTCACCCTGCACCAGATCCAAGTAGCCGTTCCAACTCCAAATTAACTCTTTTGACAGAAGAGCTCAAATGAGGCTCATCGTGGCGCTCCAGAACTGACACAAACCCAACACTGGTATGACTCGATGCTGATGCAATGTTTGCCAGGTCACGCTCTATGCTGTACCCCACATCTCTGTCAATACTGTTGCCTGGCCCACCCACAATAACCACGGTACCTTCCTTAGTAAAGCCTCTACATAGTGAACCTAAATCTTCTGTAACCTGCCCCAGTCCAGCACTAGATTTCTGGTATTCTGACCCTAATTCATCCTGCAGAAGTTGGCCCACACCCCTAGCACGTGAACTACCTAGCAACAAGACTTTCTTTCTCTTTGCAGACTTCCCTACCTTCTTATTCAATTTGCTGCTGAAAGCTTGTTGAGACCTGTCTACATCTACTTTTGTGAGAGGCTCATCAGTTTCTGAGTGAGGCAACAGGTCAAACCTATTTTGTACATTAATAACAAAGCTGTCAGAAGAATTTCTTGGCCTGTTCCTTACGCCTGTTGCCACTTCCCACCCCTGTTTACCCTTCTCCCCCCTTAACCTGCCCAGTTCTCGCCTAGCCTCATCTAACTCAGCCTGAAGGGCAGCAATTTTCCCCTCCTGTTCCACAATCTTTCTATCTCTGCTGCATAGCCTACAGAACCACTGATGAGTCTCGCTCATTTTCCCAATTCCCACGCCACTACAATTGCCCCAATTAAAAAAGTTACTACATCCATCACACCAGACCCTGGAGCTAAAGATTCTACCGCACGTCAGGCACTTTACACTCGTGGTACAAATCGATCTTAGTTAAAGAAAGACAATTAAGTTACTGGAAAACAATGAAAATACGTGTACGAAAAATGAGGTCTACTCGCGACAATGAAAACAATGGTTCAGAAGTTTATTGCTGGAAATTACTTCAGAGATGACGATACTCTACAGATATAAAGGGGCAGAAAACGTATTTAGCACACTAAACTATCAGTAAATGCACTTAGAATTGCGGTATGAAGTTTAATCTGAAAGCTCAAAAGTTCGGCCTGGCCGCGATATGTAAACAAAACGAACTTTACGTGATTACTGTGAAAATACGTGAGTAAGACAAAAACTTTTAATGGTACGCTTGAAGACCACTAAAACGTCCGTATAGGGCTGATATTAAATGCCACAAACAGATCTGGTCACATTGAGGACGTCCGCATCCTATCAGCGATCATGAGACAATTGTAGCAACAACAAATATAAGAATGCAGTAGGATCTAAATGAATTAGAAAGATATACATGTTGAGCGAAACATTTAACGAAGCAGCAGTGTCATTTCTCAGGCAGGAACATTTATCTCTGGAGAGAGGAATGTACAGGAACTGTGGCTCAAATTTTGAAGAATAATTGACTAAGCACAGGACACATATGTACCTAGAAGAAACAGCAGTAGGTGTAAAACAATCCTATAGATAGATACTATAGGTAGAAAGCTGCCAAATGGAACGCGTTTGGCTGTCAAAATAGTAATGGATGCACCTGTAAACACTTATCTAGTAGCATCCTGTTGAAAGACCGGTCACGAAATCAACCAAATTCTGATAACAAGCAAAAGTTGTCAGCGGTAACAAAGTTAGTTTCCAGAGATAAATGGATGATACAGGAACTGAAATAGTGGGTAGTAACGCAACGCTGAACTCCGTTTTCAAACATTCCTTTGCAAAAGAAGAAACAGGATTACAATTCCAGTTTAATTTTTGCACCCCTGCTAAGACGAGTGGTATATGTAGTAGCATCAGTGGCGTTGAGCACAGCTGAAATTGCTAAAATTGAACAAGGTCCCAGAGACAAGAGCCTATATCTACATTCCCTTTCCCATTCCGTTCGCAAATGGAGCGAGGGAAAAATGTCTCTCCATATGCCTCTGTCCGAACCCTAATTTCTTGTATCTTCTCATCGCAGCTCTTACATGAAATGTACATTGGCGGAAGTAGAAACTTTCTGCGATCAGCCTCAAAGAATGTCGTCTTCCCTCCAGGGACTCCCATTTGAGTTCATGAAGCATCTATGTAATACTTGTGTATTGATAAAACATACTGGCAACGAATCTAGCAGCACGTCTCTGGATTGCTTCGATGTCTTCCATTAATTGACATGGCAGGTATACCAAACACTGAAGCGATACTCATGAATTGCTCGCACTAGGTTCTACATGTTGTCTTCTTTACAGCAGAGGAGCTACACTTACCCAGAATTCTCCAAATAAACCAAGATCGATAATTCTCATTCACCACTATCAGCCTCATGTACTCGTTGCATTTCATATCGCTTTGCAGCTTTATGACTAAATTTATTTGATTGACATGACTGTGTTAACAGCACGCCATTAACACTGCATTCTAACATCACAGATTGTTTTAAGCACTCATCTGCATGAACTCCCATCTTTATACATTTAGAGCAAGCTGCCATTCACCACGCCAAATAGAAATTCTGTCTACGTATTTATGTATCATCCTACAATCATTCACCAGTGACACTTTTTCCACATACTATGAAGTCATCAACAAACAGTTGCAGATTGCTCTTCATTCTGTCAGATCGTTTATGTATACAGAGTGGAGAAAAATTGTCACGAAATTTCAGCCTTTCATAGCAGATGCCAGTAGGAACCAAAATTACTAATGTTGTGTGGGTCGACAATTTTTAAACTACGGGAACATGGAACCACTCGCTCCGATTGGCCGCGAGTTTGCCCTGTTGCCAGATACTCTGGACAATGCACGACCGCAAATGCTTTGCCTGTCAGAGATCGCGAGGGACGTTTGTATGTGTGAAACGACAACAGTAGCGCTGCCTGTCACTTGACGAACGGCAACAGGGCAATCCCCCAGCCAATCAGAGAGCGTGGCGCCAAGTTTTCGTAATTTAAAAATGGTGCATTGTCGACCAACACAACTTTAGTAATTTTGGTTCCTACTGGCATCAGCTGTCCAGGGTTAAAATTTCGTGACACAATTTTTCTCCACCCAGTATAAAGAACAATAACAATCCTATTACATTTCTGTGGGGCACTCCTGACAGAATCCTTGTCTCTGATTAATACTTGCTATCCTGAACAACATACTGCGTCCTATTACTTAAGAAGTTTACGATACACTCATGTATCCTAGAACCTATTCCACATGCTTGGAACTAGGTGGGCAGTGATAACAGGCTCAAAGATCCCTGATGGCACCATCGACTTTCCTGGAATCACTGACGACACTATCAGCATTCCCGGAATTACATCCCCCTCCCACATTCGCACCTGTGCCCAATGGTGCTACGTGACGTCACTGTGTTCTCTGCCAATCGCCATGGGACTCCAGAGCACCGACATTTCAGCCAATGGAGTTTAAGCTCAGCCGCCATCCCTCTAGCAATTTTCATTTTTATGTTCCGATATGCGAGTGCGACCGGAACCTCACGATCATTCTACTTCAATTCCATCCGCGCTTTTTAATAGCGACAAAATGCTTAAAAAACCACATCAAATTTGTATCTTTAACAGTCCTTCAATGACTGTTGATTGTGAACCAAGAGGTTTTTTTTATCTTTCCTGTTGCTTTAGTTAATATCGTTTCGTTAAATAGGTTTCAGTAGACCTTCTGTTTCTCATAAAGACAAGCCATACACTCCGCCACTCGGTCGCTGCACTCTGTTCTTTTGTCTCTACTACCGTTAGCCCAAACTATGGTGACGGGCGACTGTGGTCTTGTCGGTGCTGCATCCATTAACTGTTACGCCGGATCCCGCTGCAAAAAGGAATTTCACTTTCACTCATCAGAATACCAATGCTGTTAATACGTAGCAAACAAGGATATCAACTTCACCCCGTTTTGACTGACCCATGTGTGCACGACCTGAACTATTTCAAACATGAGAAAGGCAATCGACTACTCACTCCAAAGTGACTGGAGGATATAGGGCTTCGATCTTCAACTACACACACTTTGGAGCACAAAGAGCTGCCTTATTGTAAACACTGCCTACTTTCAGTATAATGTTGATATCGTTATTATATCCATCAGTCCACAGTCGAAGATTCCAGCTCAGAAAAGAATACTTTTTGTCTCACCTTGTGTTATCCTCCCATAATAAATACCATTATTATGTATACTCTTGTTTTCCTTACAGCCAAGCTCTGATTGAGCTACTTTACTTCACTTAAATATTGAACTGAATCCTGGATGGTTGCTGAATTTTAATTCCAGTTGGCATTAACTTTTTTTCAATGTGGAACATTCCGATTCATTCATATGCTATGAAGGAGCCATCTTTAATTTTATGTATCACATTATGGAAATGGTTTTCTTTGGCAAGAATTTAGCTTTTAATAAAACCTTGAAGTTAATATAGAAAAATAATTTTACATCGGAAAGAACTGAATCACAAAAAAACCAATGTGCTGAATTAAATTTCCGTTCTCTCTACATGAATTGTCACAATTACATCAGCATACTTAATTTTATTGTTTTCAAGTGTTTTGGGCTATAAAAAACTGTGGTTTAACAGAAACATTTCAATTAGTCTTAAAAGTGACATCGTTTTGGGAGAAAGAAATGGTTTGGATTGAATTTAACACTGTCTTTAAGACTTGTTGGGTATAATTCACCACACATTATGTAACAGAAAACTGCACTAAACTCCCATACAATTCTGGTCTTTAAGAAAATTAATTGGAGAATCCTTCCCTTGCCACGTCGTGATGTTCACTGTTGTGTGCATCTTTAAATGTGCTATGGACAAACTGTGATTGCACTGCTTCGTCGTGTCCCTGACTCATTAATTACTCATTGTCCACTGTGACGCCATTTAGATCCATTGTTACTTCGCCAGCCATAGCTCCAAAACTTTAGAGTATCACAAGCATGATCATTTTTGTATCTGTGCTTTACGAACAACAGAGACATCTTAATACCGTAATAATTAACGCAACACCACGTTATAGTTGCTAAAATGCACTTTTCGCCCACAACAAAATTTTTACGTCACCATGCATAGGCAACTCTACTGCTCATTTCAAAGCCTCGCTATCGTCTCCCTCCTTGCTGCTGTGCATGACATCGCTGAGCACCGCAGCTTTGCAGCAATCATGACTCTCATTACCATGATTTAAATTCAAGTAGGTATCTTATAAACCTTTGGAGTAGTGAAATAAATTACATTTATAAAATTAATTATTGCAACTCTTTCTCCCTATTAACTAATATATATATACATGAACTTGCTGCTTTCCGAGGTTACAAAGATATCTGCTTTCCATTTACTTATGACCTACTTTAGATATCGAAATTTATCGATCGACCACAAAATATCGAAAACATTTATGAAAACGATTTAATATTACTCCCTTTTGGTGTCAAGTAAAGTTGTTCCATTACAATCGAAAATCATCTGCCATCTTTTCTTTGTTGTGAGAGGACCAGTATGAAACACCAGTGGCAGCAGCAATCGGCTGCACACAACCAGGAACTGTGAACCTCCATTACTTTTTTTCATTCAGAAATTGTCCCCTAATGCAACTCTGAGTGACCTTTCCTATGATCAGGTTGTAGATTCGCTAACCAACTATTATGACCAACAAGTGAATGTAGTAGCAGCTAGGTATCAGTTCTTTAATTGCAAGAAACGGTCAAAACAAACTTATCGCGAATGGGTAACAGATTTGCAGGGTATGATGAGAAAATGCAAATTCAGATGTGCTTGTGGTGCTTTATATTCAGATGATATGTTGCATGATGTGATCGTGTACAATGTAACTGATGTCAAAGCTAGAGAACAGTTTCTGAAACAATCAGATCCGCCATTTCAGCATGTATTGCAAATAGTATATCAGTACGAATCAGGTGCCGTGTCGGCCGATAAATTTGAGGAGCCACAGATTTGTCGAATCGAGTCGCCCCTTACTCGCCTCGGCCCATACGGCAGCAACAGCTTGAGCGCGCCACGCTGCATAAACAGTTTCCATGCCACGCAAGCAGCTCTTTAAACAGGCGAACGGAATTGTCATGTCCTTGGTGCTATTCACGGCACAAACGCCAACACTGCCTGTCCCGACAACCACAGTGTTATGCTTGTGGCAAGAAAAGTCATGTACAATCCGTATGTTTGCAATGGAACAAGCATAAGAATTCTGCTCACTCACAAAAATTTAGGCACAAGGCCCATGAAATCAATGCAGTGTATTCAAAAGCCTGCTGCTGGCATTAGAAAAACTAGCAAGCAAACTGTTTCTTCAGTGTTACGCCATTCCATCAAGCTTTTTGTTCATTTGCATATTAACGGAAAATGTGTGAAATTCCAGTTGGACACGGGTGCCCCTGTTACATTGCTGAATCGTAACACATACGAACTGTTAAGCTCCCCACGCCTGTCTGAAACTAGCATGCACGTGACGGCTTATGGACAAGACTTTCCTGCCCTCTGAAAATGTACTTGGCCCGCCATGTATCGCTCACATAAGTGAACTGTACCTTTCACTGCGCTACAATCACGGGATTGTGAGAGCGTATTTGACCTTGATTCATTTAATTTGTTTGGCTTTACAATTCAGGGCAATGTATAGTCAGTGACTGCCTTCAGTGTTAAAGACAGTGTATCTGGCTTGCTGAAAGAATTCCCTGAACTCTTTTTCTGCAGGTTCAGTCATGGCTAACAATTTTGTTGCACATAGTACTATGAAAGACAATGCTCAACCGGAGTTTTGCTGGACCAGAACGGTTTCCATTGCAGTATGGGACAAAGCCGCTGCTGATCTTAAAGAATTGCATGATAGCGGAGCTATCGTGCCCATACAAGCTAGTCAATGAACATGTCCACTGGTTTTGCTCCCCAAACCTTCGGGTCTCATTCGCTTCTGTGTTGACTTTCAGTCTACAGTCAACCCACAAAATGTGATTGATTCTTATCCATTGCCACGCCCAGAGGATCTCATGGACAGATTAGGCGGCAGTCGCTACTTTTCTAAAATTGATTCGCGCGACGCATATCTTGAAATACCGCTAGATGGAGAATCTCAAAATGTATGTATTGTGAATACTCATTTAGGCTTGTTTAAGTATTTACGTTGGTCTCTTGCCAGTGGTTCCTCACCCGTCATTTTCCAATTGTATTTGGAACAGCTGACTGCTCATGTACCGAACTGTTCAAACATTTGGACGATATTGTCGTAGCAGGTCGTCCAACTGAAGAACACTTTGCAAATTTGACTGCTTTGTTTCGTGTGTTACCTGAAGAAGGACTAAAGTCTAGACTGAACAAGTGTAATTTTTTTAAACCCGAGATACAGCATGTCATAAACAGTCAAGGTGTACATCCTCTTCAGTCACATTTGTTATCCATACGAGACCTGCCTGTTCCTTGCAATGTCACAGAATTGCAGTTAATTTTGGGAAAATGAACTGTTATATTCGGTTCATACCGAATGCTGCACAAATCGCGGCTCCATTGCATTGCTTGCGTCGCAAGAACGTTCCCTTTGGTTAGAGAGATGAGTACCAGGAAACTTTTCAAAAACTTAGAGATGGAATGCTCGGCGATAGATATTTGGTTCACTTTGATCCTAACAAACCAGTTGTGTTACGAGTAGATGCTTCTTCTTACGGAATCGATGCATTGCTTTCGCACAGAATTAGTGATAAAGACAGGCTTATTGCTTTCGCATCAAAAGTGTTGTCCAAAGCTCAGTGTAATTATTCACAGATAGAGATAGAGATAGAGGCATCGGCTATTGTGTACGGTGTCACCAAATTCCACCATTATTCGTATTGCAGAAAATTCTACTTAGTAACAGATCACAAGCAATTGCAGTCCTAGTTTCATCCGACGAAGCCGGTTCCTGTACGAACTGCCCAAAAATTGCAAAGATTGTGCGTCGTCCAACAGCTCAACATGGTAATGCGGAAACACTTTCACGTCTTCCGATTGACCCTGATTCAGACTCTGATGCTTCTGCTGCAGCTTGTTGTCATATCGATGCTGAGGACTCTGGATTGCTTCAATCCTTTCCTATGAACATTAGGAAAATTGCACAGGCCACGGAAGCTGATTTAAATTTGAACATTTTGCTAAACTACATTCGCACATCTTGGTCTCGTTCATTACAAAGCATAAAGAACTCTGTAGTGCGCCGATACTTTGCACGTCGGCAGTCTCGCTATACACCGAGCTGTGATTCTTGTACAAAATGACAGTGGACAGTAATGTATTTTGATCACAAAGCTTTCCAAAAAGAAGTGTTGCAGTTACTTCACCAAGGACACTGGAGGATTGTGCGTACGAAGCACTTAGCGTGTCGATACTGTTCTTTGCGGGATATGGACACCCAAAATAGAACAGATGACGTCACATTGTCACGCATGTGCGGAAAATCAGTCCGCTCTGCCACAAAAATTCTCTGCTTGGCCTAAGTCGCAGTGACCATGGCAACGTGTGCACATAGGTTTTGCAGGACCTTTTTGGAACACTTGCTGGTTGATTGTGGTAGACTCTTATGGCAAGTTTCCTTTTGCTGTGCCAATGAAGTCGACAACGTCACGTAGCACGATTGAGGTATTCTCCTTTATTTTTGCCTCGAAGGTTTGCCTGAAGTCATAGTGTCGCACAAAGGACCTCAGTTCACGTCTCAGAAACATTCTGTACATGCAATGGCACAGAGCATCTGACTAGTACACCGTTACATCCACAGTCAAACGGCGAAGCAGAACGTTTTCTCAGAACCTTCAAGCAGCAGATGGCCATACTTCGCACCGTACACACCAGGGATCAAGCATTGCAACTGTTGCTCGCTTCCTATCGTTCCCATCCACGAAATGGACAATCGCCGGTGGAATTACCATCGGACACTGTTCCACCTGCTTCACCCTCCTCAGCATCCGGCGCCAAAGGAAGGCTCAAGTATCGCTTCGCGCCGCATGCTATTGTGTTTTTCGGCGTTTTTAGCGGCAGCAGACAGTGGGCACGAGGCGAGATCCTTCGTCGACTTAGCCCAAGTATATATCTCACTTCAGGCCCAGACAGATTGCAGCGCCGACATCGCAGTCAACTTTGCCACTGTCATGTGCACAGTAATCGTTCTGTGTTTCTTCCACCAGATTCATGGATCTCGAGAACAGCGCTGCCACAGCAGTCGCCAGAGGGTTTCATCACGACATTGCCAGGACGATCCCATGGAGACAGAGCCTCCGCCTCCTCTCGTCCTACCGATGGAGCTGGACCCACACACGCTGCAGCAGCCGACACCTTCTACATCTTGCTGTGGACCTCAGGAGGTGGAAGCGTACCCTTCTGGTCGTTTTCCAGGGACGTTCCCGCCAGAGCGAAGGCCGGATGCCGGGGTACGACTGGAAGCCTGACGTCCCCTGCAGCCACAGCTTCCAGTCCCTCAGAGCAGACACACTCCTGCCTCCTCCGCTATTGTCGAGCTCGTTATATAACGACGGTCCAATTTGGGGGGGGGAGGAATGTTACGGTGTAAAGTCAAGCGCTGTCACGCCAATCGGAAACGAAAGAGCAGAGAGGGCTGTGAAGAAGACTTCAGCCAATTGCGCGCTGACTAATCACTATCCAGGACGACAACGCGACAGCAGCAGCTTCTATGTAGAGAGGACAAAGCGCCGCGCCAACTGGTCGCGCCCAGTTCTACAGCAGCATCAAGATTAGGCAGTTCGAGACCAGTGACTTGGGAATTGTATATACTGATGAGCTTCCTTATTTACATGTCACCCTTTGCTTGTGACACTTTTGTTTTATTGTCAAACTTACACTACTGCCTATTAAAATTGCTACACCAAGAAGAAATGTAGATGATACACAGGTATTCAAAGGACACATATATTACACTAGAACTGACATGTGATTACATTTTCACGCAATTTGGGTGAATAGATCCTGGAAAATCAGTACCCAGAACAACCACCTCTGGCCGTAATAACGGCCTTGATACGTCTGAGCATTGAGTCAAACAGAGCTTGGATGGCGTGTTTGGGTACAGCTGCCCATGCAACTTCAAAATGATACCACAGTTCATCAAGAGTAGTGACTGGCGTATTGTGACGAGCCAGTTGCTCGGCCACCATTGACCAGACGTTTTCAGTTGGTGAGAGATCTGGAGAACGTGTTGGCCAAGGCAGCAGTCGAACATTTTCTGTATCCTTAAAGGCCCGTGCAGGACTGCAACATGCGGTCGTGCATTATCCTGCTGAAATGTAGGGTTTCGCAGGGATCGAATGAAGGGTGGAGCCAAGGGTCGTAACACATCTGAAATGTAACGTCAACTGTTCAAAGTGCCGTCCATGCGAACAAGAGGTGACCGAGACGTGTGATGGCACCCCATACCATCACGCTACGTGATACGTCAGTATGGCGATGACGAATACACGCTTCCAATGTGCGTTCACCGCGATGTTGCCAAACACGGATGCGACCATCATGATGCTGTAAACAGAACCTGGATTCATCCGATAAAATGACGTTCTGCCATTCGTGCAACCAGCTTCGTCGTTGAGTACACCATCGTACGTGCTCATGTCTGTGATGCAGCGTCAAGGGTAATCCAAGCCATGGTCTCCGAGCTGATAGTCCATGCTGCTGCAAACGTCGTCGAACTGTTCGTGAGGATGGTTGTTGTCTTGCAAACGTCCCCATCTGTTGACTCGGGCATCGAAACGTGGCTGCATGATCCGTTACAGCCACGCAGATGAGATGCCTGTCATCTCGACTGCTAGTGATACGAGGCCGTTGGGATCCAGCACGGTGTTCCGTATTACCCTCCTGAACCCACCGAGTCCATATTCTCATAACAGTCATTGGATTCCGACCTACGCGAGCAGCAATGTCGCGATACGATAAACCGCAATCGCGATAGGCTACAATTCGACCTTTATCAAAGTCGGAAACGTGATGGTACACATTTCTCCTCCTTACACGAGGCAAAACAACAACGTTCCACCAGGCAACGCCGGTCAACTTCTGTTTGTGTAAGAGAAATCGCTTGGAAACTTTCCTCATGTTAACACGTTGCAGCAGTCGCAACGGGCGCCAATCTTGTGTGAATGCTCTGAAAAGCTAATCATTTGCATATCACAGCATCTTCTTCCTGTCGGTTAAATTTCGCGTCTGTGGCACGTCATCTTCGTGGTGTAGCAATTTTAATGGCCAGTTGTGTAAGTATTGTCATTGATTCATTTCATAATAAAAGTCTTGAATACGATTTCCTTTAATTGTTTTCTAGCAGTCCGAGAAGTAGGTTTCCTAGACACCCCATCTTTGACAACTAGGCAGGATTCAACACTATTAACATCAGTATGTTAAGGAATGAGACATCAATTGTCGATATATAAGGAGAGGCAGTCCTCGAGGGTGCAGACATATTCATTAAACAATCATGTGTGAGGAATTTAAACAACTGGTACAGCGCTTTAATAATTGCGATTGACAGACTGAGCCATTGGTGCCCTTATATTAGAGCCACACATAGTGACTTCATTGACAATTTGAACGTGCACAGTGTGAAATCATATCAGGTAGAACAGCGCATCAAAACTTGTATCTGAAAATCCTATAAGTATAAAATCTGTGGAGGCTGAATTTATTGAAGGACCACATATGTATGTAATTATACCTGTAGATCTGAATATGATTTCGACTGAGTTCAAACCATATAGGAACAACACTGCAGAACGGAATGACTGTGTACATACATGTAAATAAAAAATATTCCACAAAAGAAAATTGTTCTTATTTGCTTTCACCCTACAATAACTTTCGTAATGAGGGTTTCAGCATCTTTTTATAAATAATGACACTGATATAACAAATTAACTTACAATGTGTTATCATTAACAATACTTTTTTCAAAATTACTTGCAACACTTCTTTAATAATTATTCTCTTTTTCGAAGAAAGATTGTTTATATAAAGACATACAAAGTAATATTAGGACATAAAAGTAACATGAGGAAAGGTGGAGAAGAATTTTTATATAGTATTCATCGCTTTTTTACAATGTTTACATGACTAGCAGCATCTTCTTCTTATACACTAAAGCGCCAAAGATACTGCTATAGGCCTACATATTCAGATACAAAGATATGTAAACAAACAGAATATGGCTCTGTGGTTGGCAACGCCTGTATAAGACAACAAGTGTCTGGCGCAGTTGTTATATCAGTTAATGCTGCTACAGTGGCAGGTTATCAAGATATAAGTGTGTTTGAACTTGGTGTTATAGTTGGCACACGAAGATGGCACACAGCATCTTTGAGGTAGTGATCAAGTGATGATTTCCCATACGACCATTTCACGAGTGTACTGTGAATACCACGAATCCGGTAAAACATCAAATCTCTGACGTCGCTGCAGTTAGAAAAGGATCCTGCAAGAAGCAGACCAACGACGACTGAAGAGAATCGTTTAACATGACGCAATCCTTCTGGAAATTGTTGCAGATTTCAGTGCTAGGCCATTAACAAGTGTCACCATGCAAACCGTTCAATGAAACATCATCGATATGGGCTTTTGGATCCAAAGGCCCACTCGTATACCCTTGATCACTGCACGATACAAAGCCTTACCCCTCGCCTGGGCCCATCAACATCGGCATTGGACTGTTCATAACTGGATACATGTAGCCTGGTCAGACGAATCTCGTTTCAAATTGTTTCAAGCGGATATATGTGTACTGGTATGAAGACAATCTCATGAATCCATGGACCCTGCATGTCAGCAGGGGACTGTTCATACCGGTAGAGGGTCTGTAATGGTGTGGGGCATGTACAATTGGAGTGATATGGGACTCCTGATACGCCTAGATACGAGGTTAACAGCTGACATACGTAAGCATCCTGTCTGATCACCTACATCCATTCATGTCGATTATGCATTCTGACAGACTTGGACAATTCCAGCAGTACAATGTGACATCCCACAGTCCAGAATTGCTACAGAGTGGCTCCAGGAACACTCTTCTGAGTTTAAACACTTCCTCTGGCCCCAAACTCCCCAGACATGAACATCATTGAGCATATCTGGAATGACTTTCAAAGTGCTGTTCAGAAGAGACCTCCACCCCCTTCTACTCTTTCGTATTTATGGACAGCCCTGCAGCATTCATGGTGCCAATTCCCTCCAGCCCTACTTCAGACATTAGCAGAGTCCATGCCACGTCATGTGGCACTTCGACAGGCTCTTGGGGCCCTACATGATACTAGACAGATGTACCTGTTTCCTTGGCTCTTCAGTGTGTATACAGAGAGATACATAATATTAATACAGTTCATTGAATTATACACTATTTATATAACTAACAGCAACTGACTGCTTATATGCTGCGATGTGTAACACTAATAGCCGGCCGGTGTGGCCGTTCGGTTCTAGGCGCTTCAGTCTGGAACTGCGTGACCGCTACGGTCGCAGGTTCGAATCCTACGTCGGGCATGGATGTGTTTGATGTCCCTAGGTTAGTTAGGTTTAAGTAGTTCTAAGTTCTAGGGGACTGATGACCACAGATGTTAAGTCCCATAGTGCTCAGAGCCATTTGAACCATTTTTGTAACACTAATACTACTACTACGACTACGACTGACTTTTTTTATGTACAGTATTTATACCATGTGCGGACTAGCAGACACAGGTGAAGAAGGAAGACCCACACATGCATGCATTGACTACATATATGCAGTATATGCAAGCACACATACTTTGCAAAAAAGAACACATACGTGGTACACAATCATACTAACAATATACAGAGTGTTTCAAAAGGGGCTATAACTTTATAAATTCATATAAATTTATTGAAAGAAGATATAGAGCTGGGTTTCATGTTATGTTGTAGGGAAACACATCAAGTTTTTTTGGTCTTAAACTGAAGATGTTGTATGTGGTTTCTGTTGGTTATCCTACACACATTCCACTGGAAGTCAATTTCTTCCCAAACTCGCTGCAGCATTGCAAGTGTAACTCGCTCAATGGCGGCGTAAATTCTTACTCTAAGTTCAGGTAGAGAAGTCAGCACAGTAGGTACAAACACGATATCCTCGATGAACCACCATAAAAAAAAATCAAGTGGTGTAAGGTTTGGGGAACATGGAGGCCTTGCAACTGGCGCATCACAGCCAATCCATTGACCTTGAAAGCTGTAACTGTGAAAATCTCGGATGTCAGCCAGGTAGTGGGGTGGTGCGCCATCTTGCACGAAGTAAAGTTTTCGTTCTTGCTCATCCTTATCGATCTGTGGTATCAAAAATTGTTATATTTCCAGGTACACTACGCATTGATGGTTCTCTCACAGAAAAATGAGGCATATACTTTATTCTTGCTCAGTGCACAAAAAAGTTCAGTTTAGGGCTTTCACGAACATATTGCAATGTTTGATGTGAGTTTTCACTGCCCCAAATTCTACAGTTATTTGTGTTAATATTGCCACTTAAGTGACAAGTTGACTCGGCAGAAAAGATGATTTTTGTCCAAGAAAGATTCATCCTCATGTAATCGATCTAACACATGCGCAAAGAAGTTCTTGCGAGAAATTTCATCAGTGTCTTTTATTGCTTGTACGATAGTCAATCTGAATGGTTTCAAATGCAAACAGTTTCTCAAAACACGCCAAACAGTCGTATGGGGGATTTGCAGTCCATGAGATGCATGCTGGGTCGATTTCTTGGGCTGTTGATAAAACGCTAACTCACTCGCTCAGTGACGTCGACAGATGTGCTTAGGCGGCCTGATGAGTTCCCATATCTTACCAAACACCCTGTTTCTACAAACCATTTATGCCGCTCATAAATTGTAGGCCTACTAGGCGGATCTGTAGCATAGTTGATACAGAAATTATGCTGAACTAAGCTTAGCACAAGCAAGTCATTAATGTTTATTTTCCCCTTGGCAGCAGATCAGGTATTGAAGTGCAGACACAGGGATGCAAAATTGATAGTCTGTACTGACAGGCCTAGTCCACTTCTTGGAACTATTATGATGATGCAGAAAGCATCAGGAAGAATATGATGTGCTGTGTTTATGGGAAGACCGTTAGATGCAGAGAAAAACAACTAACACACTGAAATGAGTACGTATCAAGGTACCAAGGATCACAATATCTGTAACTATACATCTAACTTCCTGTGTATTTGAAGCTTTATTCGTGAATGTTGATTCCTGTCTATGAGACTGGCTTGCCATAAAACATCTAAACATTGCTTTATGAAAGCTGTGCATGGAAATATTTTGTTGCATGTTTGAGAAGCTCGTTAACTAATGTCGCCATAATTACTCAATGATACGTTTTTCTTGAAGCTCTGAAGTGACTGATATCATACCACTCACGTGAGCTGTAGTCCCTGTTGTGTCCAATGCTATAAGCAGTAGTGTCTGTTCTATGATTTTGTTCTGGACATCATAGTATATGTGCTTCAGGGGTATAGAGTTCAACCTTTTATGGTGATGCCAATGCCTTCACATGTACCATATACACCTTTGAAGTTGGGATTAATAATACGATAGTATTTCTTACTTTAAAGCCTTTTATTCATCGTTTTGGGTTGTTGCCTGTGCTGTAGGCGTTATTTATATGTAACATTTCAGCATATGTTTGTTTCTCTTTCGTAGATATGTCTCAAGACATGAAGTTTTGAAGAATGTTATCTCTAATAAACGTGGGGTTTTCTCAAATTTCATATTCCTTACCTGTATTGCATTCTTGATTAAATGTATGGAGTGGCTACCTAGCATTTATGGCCCCAAATACAGTCTTATTACCTATCACTGTACAAATTGTTTTTCCTGTTGATTCACAGCCTTGTAAAATTCTTTGACTCACTTCATGTTCGCCATTGACTGTATCTTTATTAACAATCCCCTATTGTAATTTTACCATTTGTTGATTTCCAAACGCTTAAAGGCTATAACAATTCCGGTACACGTTTTACAGTGGGTTCACGAAAATCTGAATTAAATTAAATGTCTGAAGATGGCCTTGTAAGCAAAAACTGGTTAACACAATAAAATTAATATTTTAGAACAAAAGCAAATTGGTGTTTTTCCTTTATTAAAAGAAAAGAAAAATTAGTTAATGCTGTAAGCACACAGTAGCCATCAGTGGAAGCTTCTGCTAGCCTTAGTCAAATATACAATCTAAATAATATACAAAATACATCAATATATTGTGAGGATGCATCATAGAACACATGTAGCATCACAAGTTGTTTCGAGCGAACGTTTGTTTTAGGATAGCTTGTTGTATCAGGGGCTGACATCTAGTGTCGTACCCAGGAGACACACATGCATCTGTCACTGCCTGCCATGGGAAAGTTATTCAGTGTCTCTTACTGAATGTGTACATTCACTGCCTATAAGAAGCTAAATAAAAGATATTTGTATACTGCACTTTGTTATTAATAGTAAGGTGGTATGAAAATCTGAGCTTTCTAGTGGGCATATTTTCGGAAATAGAAAAAATTACTTTAAAGTTAGAAAAACTACACTTAAGAAAGGAAATTCACCTGGGAACATTTATGTCCTGTTTTTGGTTGTCAATTGAAATACTCACCTGAAGTATCATGGTATAGAATTGATTAACTAAAATTTACTTTAAAAAAATTCAAATACCTTATAACTTCAGAAAGAACTAATAAAATCAGTATTTATTTTATTATGTGTTTTGTCGGCCTGTGAGTAAATGTGACTATGTATGTCGGACATTGTCAAATTTCAATATTGTATTATATGCCATCTCAAGTAACCTGCAGGAGTTACACAAGCCTGTTGTGGGAAAATGATCTTGAATGTGAAGTGCTTTCTCCACTTTCCTATCGAGTTGATGGAGAGATGTCTCAGATGATTCATCTGGTTGATATGCATGTTGGTTTGAATGTAGAGGGGCCCTAATAAGCCTCCTCCCTTCAACATATACATTAACAAGTTTTTCCTATGTTTTGAGAATGAAGGAGTACAGACTGATTGGTCTCTTATCCATGGTCTTGGTATGATCAGTTCTCACTGGCTTTGGAATGAAGACAACCTTCACTACCCTCCAAACATTGGGAATGATCCCTGCTGCTAGGCTAACCCTGAATAACCTGCATAGGACTCTTATGAGATTCTCTCCTGCCTGTTGCAGGAGAGCTGGAAAAATTCCATCTGGGCCAGGTGACGTGAACGTTCAGAATGTTTCCACCTCCCATTGGATTTTATTGAAGTCCACACATTCGTTAGCCGATTCCCAGTCCTCTCTTCAAGAACCTGAGAACCATTGCCTCTGTGGGATCACATTCTGGTCTGTGATATCTCCCAGAGCATATTGAGGAAAGTGAGTTTTGAGGAGCATTTCCAGTGTTTCATGTGCTGTCTATGTATATTCCCCATCCTCCTTCCTCAACGTATCTCTAGGTTTGGTTGGTACTCTAGTGAGGATTCTGTGAAGTCTGGCTAGAGCAGCCATGCTCCCCACTTCCTCACAGAATGCCTTCCAGGATTCCTCGTTCGCTCATGTAATTGCAAGGTTGTAGTTGACAAGAGCCTCACGATATTTTGCCCATTCTCCTTTACGTCTTGCAAGATTAAACAGTGTACGTACCTGTTTTCTTTGCGTTTACAAGTTATTGTTCCACCAAGGCACACTCCTATTTCTGCACTTCTTTGCGATTGCGTAGTTGTCCTGGTATGAGGTCACAATGGCAGAGGTAACAGCCTCTGCAACTTCCACAAACCCTACTCGATTTCTTATCGAGGTTTTAATTTCTGATAAGCTTAAGTTAAGGTCACTTCTGTATGTCTCCCAGTCTGTTTTCCTGGGATTCCTATAGGTCATGGTCTGTCTGATTCCCATTTCATCCTTTAATCTTATATACATGTGGTCCAATGAGGATGGCTCTACTGCCACTGTTTGACATAGCTGCCCATCATCATGGAACAAAATGTTATGTAAATTACTTCTTCCCTTCTGCTATCCCTGAATGTAGTTTCATTGCCCCTATTCAGGACCTCAAAGTTGTTAGACAAGAGAAATTCAAGAAAGTATGCACCTCTACTGTTGGTGTCCTTGCTGCCCCACATGAGGTTGTGGGCATTGGCATCACAACCATCAGACAGTTCGTCACCTTGCCAATGGCAAGCTTTTATCAGTCTCCTCACCTCCAAAGCAGGAGGAGAGCTGTCTTCGTAAGAAAGGTATGCTGAGACCAAAACAACTTCCCTCATGATACCTTCCTCTTGTTCCTGCAACATCATGCTCACTAGGCCCCCAGAGCAAAAATCCATCATTGGCATGAAAGAAATTCTATTTCCTACATAGATGCATGTTCAGGAGTTTCTGAAATTTCTAGTGTAGATCAGCTTACCTCCAGTGCCACCTAGACGCGATATGACCCCTTTATATAAGTAGGGTTCTTGTATCAGGGCCACATCCACTTTCTGTCTCCCCAGGCAGCGGCTCAGGGCAGCAGTGGCCCCTTTACTGTGCTGCAGATTAATCTGCATCACCTCCAGCCTCCATACAGCTCCCATCATTGCCTTTGAGGTCTTACCCTGACGATGGCCTGTGAGAACTCTGAAAACAATTTCAGGTCTTGCTCTCGCATCACCTTCAGGGACTTCTCTCTGACCTCCATCACCAGGGTTCGTCCTTCCAGTACAGCCTTCTGGTTGATTACTCTCTGGTCTTCTGTCGAGACTTTTGGGTTCTGGACCCCTATTTTCTCGAACAGAGTCTTTGGAGAGACATCCTTAAGGATTTTTGGTACCTTTGCAGTCTTAAGAAGCTCTGTTGTCGGCTTGACCAGCAGCTTCACATCCTCCCGTGGGTTTATCACGGGCACCTTTTCCTTAAGCCATTCCACCATGTGCACCCCCTCACAGACAAAAACGAGGGCACCACGATCTAGATAGACCCTCCTGAGGTTGGGTCCTGGTCCAGCGCCCCCCCCCCCCCCCAAATCATTCCAAATAGGGCCATCTGCATAAGTTCCTCCTGCTGTGAGGTGGTGGCTACCAGTGGATAGCCCTCCTGGATAACTGCCATCTTAAATCCGAGATTGCAGTACTGTAGGTCTGTTTCTCTAATTCTTGCCTTGACTTTTTCTGGGCTCGCTTATCCAGGGAGGAGGGAGTCTTAGATCCCTTCCTTATCCTCTTGCTACCTGTCTTTGACATTGTGGGGGTCTGTATATCCCCTTCAACCTGAGACAGTTTTCTCTTGAGGGTCTTGGGCTCAGGCCCTTTGAATTCTCTCCACTTGTGTTTGGGAAGCCATTCTTTCCCTTCCTTTTGTCTCTGTCCCCTAAGGAGTTTAATCTTGCCCTGTTTCCTAAGGAGTTTAATCTTGATCTGGTCCAACTTTTCAGATACAGTACCCACTTCTGGTTCAGGTCTAGACCCTGATTCAGTGGTGGGAGTGCATTCCATCGGTCCTAACCCCGATGTTTGGGTGTCTGGGGTATCAGTTTGCACATCAGTTTGTTTTAATTTATTTTCTTTTGTCGTGTCCATCTTGGTTCCACGAGATTTGGGGATCTACACGGCCCACACTACGAAAACCTCCTCATGTGGTGTAAGGCTATTTCTCAGTAAGTTCACCTAGTATCCGTGAGGCTCCATTTGTAAAACATCTTCCCATGTCCCATGCACCCCTCTACACAGATCGCATCACACCTTACATTGGAAAAGGGAATTGGGTACAGACTAGGAGTGGATAAGGAAGACAGAATGGTGTGGGACACTCTTACTCTGATCCATCAGCTAAGGCCTTTCTGGAAGTAGGTTCTCTACCTTCAGCATAGCCCTCTGCTTTGCGCAGATACACAATCCTCTCCAGCTGCATGGACAGTGCTTCATCAAGGTGATGTCCCCTAGAGAGGCAGTAAGATATTACAAGACATGTTAGGCACAACAACACATGTGTTTTATTTATACTCAGATGTAGAAATGAAGATGACCACAATAGTTTGTGGCTGTTCTTTTATACTTGCCACAGAATAATGTTTTTTGCTCTGTTTAATGCCTCTGTGGCACGATATCTGCCTCAGCCTCACACTTTATCTGTTATGTTTATGTGTGATAGTGGGGAACATATCTTGTATTTCGACAGCAAGGTGATATTTTTTCAGGTTTTTAATATTATGGTTGTGCTTTCTGACACTCATAAGTGTGTTTGCACTGCTTAGTGTCATTGTGACTTGTCGACGGATATTATGTAAAAATCAGATAATTATGTAGTTTTGTTATAGTATTTGCCTTCATAACCATGTAGGGATAAAGACAGCTGCTAGTTTAGGAATATGTACGTTTCTTACCAGTGTTTTTACCACTCTTAATAAAGTTTAATTGAACTTTTTTCCAATTTCTGTAAGATTAGTACCCAAGAATAAACTTTTTTTGCTAGCAAAAGTTGTGTATCAGGACACCTGCATGAGTCTTAAGTCTAGTCTTTGGAGATGGTTTTAATTCTTTGGAACTCTTTCCTACTTGTTTTGACCAATACACTGACATGTGCAGTTAGTGTTTTTATCCTTTCTATGACATAATAGTAAATGAGATAAATGTAGTGAAGATTGTTGCATTTATTTGTGTGTTTTCGGACACATTCTCATAATACATGTGTGCATTTTACACTTATATGGTGTATGTAACTAAGGCTGATTAGGCTGATGACACTGTCCTCCTCGCCCTCTACCCTACCCTTCAGAAATTCTAACGATCCCTCAAGGCCATCTCAATCAGTTCACCTCCTGATATAACCAATGGCTCTTCAGAAACAGCCCTACTAAAATCCAGGCAATAATTATAGTCCAAAATACCTGCAGCTTCTGCCCTCACGACTTTTACCTTTCCAATTACGAGAGCTCAAAAAATGTTCAAATGTGTGTGAAATCTTATGGGACTCAACTGCTAAGGTCATCAGTCCCTAAGCTTACACACTACTTAACCTAAATTATCCTAAGGACAAACACACACACCCATGCCTGAGGGAGGACGCGAACCTCCGCCGGGACTAGCCGCACAGTCCATGACTGCAGTGCCTTAGACCGTTCGGCTAATCCCACGTGGCATATGAGAGTTCTATACAGTTAACTAACTCATTAAAATGTCTCGGACTAACACTAGTTCACCAACTAAAATGGAAGCCCCATCTCCTAACCATTCAACAGAAATCCCAAAATAGACTAAAATTAATAAAACTACTAACCAACTGAACATGGAGATTCCACCCTTCCAAAATCCACCGCAGCTATAAAACTCTGACCTGACCCACCCTCTGCTAGACAAATGTAGCATGGACATCCGCTCCTCCCTCCTTTTATCACACCCTGCAGATCCTCGAATGCCATGCAAACTGCCTAGGCTTTCAGATCTGCTTACCCTCCCACACACACTCATCCTCTACTAACTTATAAAATCGCCTAGCCTACTCTTCCATCCTGAACACCTCTAAATGTCTTATGTTATCCATAAACTCGACACTACCTACCACTTAGTTTCAACCCCTGCTCACTGATCCTGCTACTCTGCCCTGCCTCTGCCATCACATCACCTGAACACTACACTTCCACACCCTCTATGTCCTCTCCCAATGAACCTTTAATTGCTTTTACTTACCTGACCATGGAATCTGCCTTGATATATATTAATCCTAGCAGATCTATGTGATCCCTACCATCCTCCTCTTGTCAGGGATCCCTTCACCTCAAATCCTCTCCACCCATTTTCTAAGTCTTGGTTTGAAAACACATCCCTGTCCAATTTTCCCCAATCCCTCCTCCAAACACCCACCCTCATATCACCCTCCCACGCTCTGCCTTCAAATGGTACATTCCCATCATACCTTTATCCTTGGCAGTCTACATCTACTCATCTTTTCAGTCATATATGTATCTATTTCAGTCAGTCAATATACTCGCCTTTCCATTTTACCATATGCAAGTGTCTATCTATTTTTGTATATTTGTGTAACATTCACCTTTGTCAACATTTTATTTAATCCAAATCAACCTTTTAAATTTTAGCTTATGTAACTGCCTTTTTATTGTACAAGACGTTTATTGTTGTCAATGTCAGGTCCACCTTTCGTATTATGTTTTTCAAATTTTATATTATGTTTTAAAATCTTTCCTCCTATGTGGCTGTGAGTGGCATATCGTATCTACTGACAGCCCATCCTCTACCCGTAAGGGGTGGTTGGGTGAAATAGCAAGAAAGAAAAAAACTTTATACTCTGCCTCTTTTATAATGACCACCTCATCCCCGATTGTAAAATTTCACCTACCAGTACTCACTGTAAGACCTACCACTTCCTCAAACAATGTCCAAACCTTGCCTCCCATCCCACCTGCAATGATACCTACCTGACTTACTCTACTCTGCCAAATGCAAAGCAAAGTGTCATCCATCAAACCAGACTGAACTGTGCTTATCTGTGCTATTGATCATACCATCCATCCCAATAACTCTCTCCATCTACTCCCCACTGCCAGAGGTATCATCAGATTCCTCATCACTCTCCTTCAAAATATCCACCCCCTTCCAATGACTGTATGCCCTACAGCAATTTTCTCTCACAATTTGCTCCATCTAAGTACCCAAGCCATGAAAACAAGTCACTTCGTTTTCAACCGTCTAGACACCCTTCTTTAAACCTCTTCACCCCCTCACCAATACAACCCAATCCCTAGACTCTGTTCATGTCATAACATCAATAGAGCATCCTGTACCATGCCATACATTTCCTACCCACCAACAAGCTCCTTTTAATGCGTGTCAATAGTTTAGTTCTTAATGGAAAGTTCCTTCAACACTATCACCCCATCTGAACCTCTATCTGTGTCATCCACCATGCAGATAATCCCCTTTCCTGGCCAGAGGTGAAACTGCAATTGGCTGTGGCAAGAACCTCCCTATTCGGCCACAACCCATACTCAGTAATCCCAACAGACACCTTGCTCTTAGCCTGTTCTTCAAACATCTAACTGCTATCTGCGATGCTATCTGTATCCAGCCTAATAATCTCATCCCCTACGATTTGTTCACTCACATTTATCATACATTTTCCACCTATGTTATTGCCGCTGACCTCATCATCTGTAGTACATCTGCTGCAGAACTCCAATGGTGGCATCAGTTTACAGAATCCCTCCAAGGTGATATTGTTCCCACCTCCCCATACCTTCCCTGAAAGTAACATCACCCCGGATGTCGTCCTAGAATCTTGCAAACTTGTTGGACACCTCACTGCAGAACTCCTTGATCCAATTGGAAGGGACTACCTATCCGTCTTTTTCACCATCTGCTGCACATTACCTCATCCCCATCGAACTGGTCCCAGCCTCTGGCTAAAAGTTATCCATGAGTGCTGCCTTGTGAACTGGAATATCTACTGGGAATCTATTGCTACCCAGATTGGGAGCAACTGCCTAATATTGCAGCAACCTGGCAATATCCCCTATGCCATGGCATTCCTGCAGCAGACCTTCTCAGATGCTTTCCTACCAAGCTCATATATCCTCATTGTCCCACTCTTCCCCCCCTCACTCCTCCCCCCCCCCCCCCATACAAGCTCTACTCCTTCTCACAGACTCCTGACACTTATACCCTCTTTTACAAGTACTCATGACAAGGATACACTCACATATTACTGGCAAATAAAGACACATCATAAATTTACTCAGCGCTAATAAAAAATGGAACTGATGCCAGACATGCAAAAATACTCAACACTACACTCCTCATCCAAGTATGGGAAAGCATTCAACTGACTCAGTGGCAGTCGTTCTGTCCATCACTACCTGCCTCTCCACAACAACCATCCCTTAATCCTTAATTGACAACCTCAGCAAGTTGATCACTTTGCATCATACCACTCTGACACCTTCCCACTCCCGACTACCCTCACTTCGATCACTGCCTATTCCCTACCATCCACAAATGCACAAATACCACTGTACTACTCTTGCCGCCAGCTTCCAGTACTTGGAAAACATACCACAAGCAGAATTAAACACCCTGATTACAGCACATGAACATGAAACTACGACTTCACAGAAAACACAATACATCCTCTGATCATGACCACATTATCTACCAGCACCTCCCATCCCACCAGCTTAACACCCTTAAATTCACTATTTTTGTCTCCCTAGATCTAGATAAAGCCTACAACTGTGAATGGCATTCAGGTCTCTTTTACAGATTTCAGACTTAGGCACTTCCAATTAATTATTTCCATCTCATTACATCCTTTCTCTCTACTACCCATCCTTTGCACCACTAACAACACCCATTCTCATACCTTCCATCCCAGTGCAGGCATGCTCCAAGGATCTGTCCTCTCTCTTCTCCTTTGTCTCCTATACACCGCTGATTTGCCCAAACCACCTACATGAGTCCAGTAAACTGATGACATCACTTTCCTTGTCCTCTATCCTACACTCCAGAAGTCACAACAACCCCGCTGAAACCACCTCAGTCAGTTTAACTCCTGGTTTAACCAATGGCTTCTCAAGATGAATCCTTCCAAAACTCATGCAATAACTACAGAAAGCACCAACCACATCTTCCAGCTCCACGAATTCTACTTTACCATTTATGGCTGTCCTATCCAGTTAACTAATACACTAAAATGTCTTGGACTAACCATAGTCTGGCAACTACCATAAAAATCTTACCTATTAAACATCCAACAGGAAGCTCACAATAGACTGAAACTAATAAAACTGATTATCAGCTGAACTTGGGGACTGCGCATATCTGCAGTTCTCCAGACCTACAAAACCTTGATTCAGACCATCCATTGTCATGCGAATTATCCACCCCACCTAAGCTCTATGGGTCCCTCCATATCCTGGAACATCTTGCACTCTTCCTCATTTTCCGTTTCCTATTACCTTCCTCCACTAAGATCCTTTATCAACTCGTCAAATTTCCACCTCTCCTTATTTTTGAACGATCTGCACCATCCCAAAGACCTCACACGCAAGCACACTTCACATAGTCTCGCAACCCCTCTCAGATTATGAACTCCATCCCAACATTTACCCATCCTAACAAATCCTTCCCAACTAATCTACCCATTCAGGGCTACCTCTCCTTCTCCTCCTCACATTTTCCTATCCCCTTTTTTCCCCTTCTGCCCTTCTTTGCCTACTCCATTTTCCCAATCAAGTTTTAACCATGCTGATACTTCTCTACTCTACCCCCCTCTTTGTATTCACCCTGTTGACATTACTCACCAGTCCTTCATCTCTATATCACCACCCTCTATCCTTTTCCCCTAAAACAAGAGACCAAGTATACCAGGACAGGTCTTTCCAGTTTGAATGACAGTGAAATGTTTCTTTTTAAGATCAGTGGTTTGCATATGTTTTACATGTTTTTAAATCTAGTCTGACTGTGTTTCATGTTCACCTTTTACTATTACTGTTTTTAACAAAAAGCGAAGAAATTTATCTCTCAGATACAAAAATATCCATTTTATTTTCATCTTTAAAATTTTTTAAGTTCAACGTAAATGTCTCACTTTTCTGTTGGTGTTTTTCATTCCATTTAGTTTTCTTGCCAGTTGGCTGAAGAGTTGGTTGATTGTACCAATGACAAACCCTGCCCCTCCCCCACTTCGCTCATATGGGCCGAGGAAGGTTGAAATAACAATAAAGAAAAAAAAGGCTAAAGCTGAGACGAGTCCTAGATGATCACGTAATTTTTGTTCCTTTTATTGATGACTATTGCTGTGCTTACAGCATAAATGTAATTTTTAGACTCTTTTAATCAAATTTTATTGACACCATTGTAAAAAATTTATGTAATCTGTTAGTCGTAAATTTAATCTTGTGTATACATAGTTTGCAGCTGTTATGCACTTGAAAGTCTCTATCAACGTGTTCGTTAAAGTAATTGTTAATAGTGTTTCCTTCTTTTTCATTGTCTTCTCATATTTCTTCTGCTCTTCTTCCTCCATCCATAGTTTGTGAGAACCGTTTCAGAGAGGCTGTTCTCGTTATAGCTGTCCTAATTTTAACAGTCGTAATTTCCATCGAACTTATTTCCGCGCTTCAGTACCTATGCTTTGTTGTCGGTACACTGTTGTGTACTAGGCGAGTATAGGGTGACCTGTCTGTGTGCCCTCATATACATCCGAAACGAAACATGATGCGAAAATGCAACTGACCAGGGATGCACCTATGTCAGAGTGGGCAGAAACCCAGAATCCCAAAAAAGTAAACAAACATCTATTTCAACACAAAGTTATAGTTTCTTAAATGGAGCATGTTTGTTTTTTTTCTGCCAAAGTGAAAACTGGAGGTACAATTAATTATGGCAGACTTGGTTCACTGCTCTAAATCTCATACTTCCTGGAATACTTAGACGTTTTCTGCCATAGTGCTGTAATGCCATAATGCGGACTGCCTGCACTGTCCTGAAGCCTGTAGTAGGCAACCCTTGCTCTGCGCATTACTGCAGAAACAGTGGCGCTTTGTCATCGTTTAAAGGTTTGCTATTGCAGGAGTTATGAGGTGAAGAGCAGTGAAACCAAGTCTGCCATCACTATTTGTACCTCTAGTTTTCTTTTATGAAGATGAAACGTACATGTGCCATTTAAAAACAAAATAACTTTCTGTTGAAAGAAATGCTTGTTTACATTTATGGATTGTACATTCCTACCTATTGTGTGAGCCCCTACTATAGGTGCATCCCTGACCAATTAATTTTTTTGGAAATATTTGATGTCACAGAGTTAGGTGGAACACCCTGTATTTATTTCACGTTAACACCCTGATAAATCTAAGCACAGCCATTAGTACTGCGTTGACTTCCTCAATTCTGTCATTGAACATCTCACCTGCTGCCTCGGTAAGACTGTGGCAGCTGCACTGAAAAATGCATGAGCACTACTTACAGCCAGCACAAGCTAGTGATGCTCGGCATCTGTTGGTTTGCCAACAATTTACCGGTAGGCCAAATTTTTAGAATGATGTGATGCACACAGGCACACACTTGACAAAGTACAGACCAGTGTGGGCTGAATAACAGAACAGTGTAGACGCTTCTTCAGGTGTCTGATTCTGCTTACCACAGGCCATGTGGAAAAAACTTAACATGAGTTCTTCACAATGCATATATCATTATTAACGTCATGCTGTCCATTTGTCCATCTTGTTTCCTCCTTACCACAAAATACACAAAGATGGGAAAATCAGTTTAGGAGAAGCCTAAAAGATTTATTGGTGGCCAACTCCTTCTACTCTATTGATGAATTTATATATATATATATATATATATATATACCAGTTGCTTGTAGATATAATGTAACTTCTGCACAATTTCAGTGCAGTAATGTGTTCATTGGAAATGTGTGTTTGTGTGTGTGTCTCTGTGTGTGTGTGTGTGTGTGTGTGTGTGTGTGTGTGTGTGTGTGTGTGTATGTGTGTGTTTGTGTGTTAAGTACAATCTAACTTCTGCACTATTTCAGTGCAGTAATATGTTCATTGTAAATAAGTATTATAGTAGTTGTATTACACATTTATTACCTTATAAATAAATAAAAAACTTTTTTTTATTTTAAATTCAGTGCATTAGTATTTGTAAAATGACTCTTTCATATAGTATTCATTAAAAAATGACGATCATTCCACTTGGGACCTGTGGAATGGTACATTAGCTTATTTGTTCTTGTTGTAAATATTGGTCATGTATTGTTGTTTTTCAGACATGTTCTACATCCTGGAGGACCTCCGCACTATGGATCAATTGGAATGAAAGTAAATCTAATCTAATCTAATGACATAAGACTGTAGTTCAGAGCCTGTATCCAGCACAGGTGCTTCATACATTCCTGCTTGTATTGACACACAGCATGACTTGTAGAGTTGAATGATGGTTTCTTCTGATGGCTGACAAGTTTTTCATGGCATTTCCAACAGATCGCTCCACAATTTCTCATAGAACAGATGGATATGCAGTTGCCATCTGACCCAACAGTCTGATCATGCTGAATTGTGTAGCTGGCAAGCATTAGATTTTTAAAGATGTGCTCCTGTAAATGTGTGCACTCCCTGTCATTAAATATTTTAACTTTTCATGTGAACAACCCTACAAAGACTGTGTGTTCACCCAGCGCCACCGAGGAGGAGGGTATGTTTCCAAGAAACAAATCAGAAATGTGCACTGAAACACCACTTACAGTTAGACGAATCCAGTCATCCAGGGATACTGTTACTCTGACATCACTAAATCGTAGGTTTTCAAATAGCGCTGCCGGTTAGAATTAACGATGCAAATTTATCCCTACACGAAAACATAATTCTAATACCATATTTGTTGAAGCTGGAGGTATAGTTACACTAAAACATTAGTTTCCCATTGGGTGACTGCTGCTGCTACAATGGTGGCGCCTTGTCTGTAAGAGGAAAGAAGAACAAATTATTAATTAAACATATTATATATTGTCTACTGCACTTTTATTGATTAGCACCATCGATTCTAATACTAACAAGATGACTGTTTCACCTCTATACACTTCGATGTGTTCGCCTTTTGAGAATTCTCACACAACTGGTTAAATGGTTTATCGATGGCTGTAAATATATAGGTTCCAGTATAATGAATTATTATCTTTGATACTGTGTCTCAAAAGCAAAGTAGGGACTGATGTGTCCACATTGTGTGCATTGTATGTATAGCATAACTGCGTCATATGCAGCGTAATTGTGGTGTATGTACAACACTGTTCAATGCAACTGTGGTGTATTTGTAGCGTAATTCTTCCATATGTGAGGCAAAAATGTGGCATATATGGAGTAATTGCAGAATACACTGATCAGCCAGAACAATATAACCATCTAACTAATAGCCGGTATGTCCACATTTGGCATGGATAACAGCAGCAACATATCATGGCATGGAAGCAATAAGGCCTTTGTAAGTCGCTGTAAGGAGTTGGCACAACATCTTCAAACATAAGTCACCTAATTCCCGTAAATTCCAGGGAATGGGGCAATGAGGTCTGACGCCACATTCAATCACATCACAGATGTGTTCGATTGGGTTCAGATCAGGTGAATTGGGGAACCAGCACATCAGTTCGAATTTGCCACTATGTTCCTCAAACGACTCCATCACACTTCTGGCCTAGTGACATGCCACTGCCAGCGGGAAACATGATTGTCATGATAGGGTGTGACACGGTCTACAACCAGTGTACGATACTCCTTGCCCATCATGATGCCTTTCATAAGCTCCTCGGGATCCATGGATGCCCATGTGAGTGTTCCCCATAGCATAATGGAGCCACTGACAACTGTCCCCTCCCATGGTACAGGTGTCAAGGAGCTGTTCCCTTGGAGGATGATGAATTTGCGCCCTCCCTTCAGCATGATGAAGAAGGTATCAGGATCCAACAGACTATGCACTGCTCTGCCGTTGGGCCAATGTTCAGTGCTGATGGTCATGTGACCATTTGAATCATACTTGCTAATGTTGATATGTTAACACTGGCACGTGCATGGGTTGTTGGCTGCGGAGGCCTCTCATTAGGAGTGTTCAGTGAACAGTGTGTTCAGACACACTTGTACTTTGCCCAGCATTCAAGTTCCACCACAGTTCTCTGCCTGTTTTGTTTCACCAATCCGCACAGCCTAGGACATCTGACATCTGTAACGAGGGATGGCTGCCCACCACCTCAGTGTCTGGTCATAGTTTCACTTTGGTTTAACCATGTGTTGAAGACATTCACCGTAGGACTCCTCAAACACCCACCAAGTCCTGCAGTTCCTGAAATGTTCATGGCAAGTCTCTGGGCCATCATAATATGCCATCAGTCAAAGTCAGATACATCGCTCATCTTCCCCATTCTACTCATGGACAGCACTCTCACTGATACTACATGCACTGTGTGTTGTATCCGACTAGCAGTCATTCCTCACCTGATGATGCTGCTGTGGCCTGGTTGGTTTTATAATGATAGTAGGTCAGTGGTCATAATTTTTAGCTGATCAGTGTATGCACAGTATATGGATAGTGTTGTAATGGTGTAACATCACATTGGAGTTACACATGAAAAGTCCATGTGTGGGAGGTATATACCCTGGCTACAGGAGCAGTCACACCTCAAAACTAGACTAGTCACAGCACACAAATAGCACTCTTGGTGCTCATTCAGTGACTGTCTTGCATTGGGCAAGTACATCAAATTGATTCTTGCTTCAAATCTGAACATAAGTAGATCGACTACAGCAACTACAATTATGTGTGTATTCTATCCATTTACATTACAAACTTCAAACTTATGGTGCTGTGTGTGTACTTGATATGTATGAGGATGCACATACACTGTGATACAGCTGACAGTTGCAAGAGCCTGCTGCTGGCACTTTATAAACTGCAGGTGTGTGGGCGCTGTTATTGGTTAATATGAATGAAAATAAAACAATTTTTATAAGTAATATTCATTTACAAATGAGAATTATGATAATAACCACTCATATATACACATAATATACTGTTAATGATGACTGATTACTGACTGACAGGTTTTTACAGAACAGCTCATAATCGCTTCTCATAAAAAGGGTATACAATTTCAGCTAATGCAATATGTTGTGTTGGCAGATCCAACCAGGTAATGCATCTTCCAGCTATTTTGTTGCAATGACATTATTTACTGAACAGTATTCCTCTTGTCTGCAGTCACACACTCCTCCGTTATCCTGCATTTTCATCCTTGATGCAGAAAGCTGTGAGTAAATTTCTCTCAAAGATGTTTATAAAAAATAGATTTGTTGAAGTTTTATTTCATCAGTGCGAGCATCTCGTCAACTGAACAAGTGAGACCAGGACATATGTGCAGTCAGCAAACAAATAATACTCCTCATGCAAGCGAATTGTAAAAATTAAAACTGCTAGAGGAGTGAGAGCTGAGATTTGACGCCATCAGCTGAAACGCCAGTGCTTTGGAGCTTCATAGAGATTACCTGAGAGCACAGTGACATTGTATAATATCATTGTGACAGGGGGAATTGGGAAGGGAGCGAATTCCAGGAATACTGCATATGTCATCAATGCTGGCAATTCCGGAAATACTGATGCTGATGTCAGCAGTTACATGAATGTTAATGTGGACATTAGCAATTCCGGGAATGCTGATGCTTACGTCAGTGATTCCTAGAATGCTGATGCTGACATCAGTAATCTTTGAGCTCGTTTTGTCACTGCCCTTCTACTCCTGAACCTTCGTGAACACTCTGCAGTGGGGCACCTTGTCAAACTCTTTCCACAAACCTTGGAATACGATATCTGCCGGCTGCCCTTCGTCCAATGATTACACATTATTGTGCAAGAAAAGGGAAAGCCGAATTTCGCAGAAGAGATGCTTTTTAAATCCATGCTTATTTGTGTACAGAAGATTTTCTGCCTCGAGGAAATTTTTTGTATTCAACCTCAGAATGAATTCAGGAACTGTGCAGCGAGCCTATATTAAGGACACTGATTTGTAATTTTGTGGGTCTGTTCTGTAACCTTTCTTGTAAACAGGAGTCACCTGTGTTCTTCACTTGAGACTTTCAGTTTGGCGAGAGACTGCGATAAACGCAAGCTAAGTAATGGGCCAATGCACAAGAGTACTCTTTGTAAAACTGAACTGCGATTTCTTCCTGCCCTGGAGACTTTTTGGTTCCAAACTCTTTCAGCCTCTTCTCAACTCCAGGTACACTTACTTTAATGCCCTCTGTTCAGGGATCTCTCTGATGACGCCGGCTGAAGTGACCGAGCGGTTCTAGGCTCTGCAGTCTGGAACCGCTCAACGCTAAGGTCGCAGGTTTGAATCTTGCCTCGGGCATGGATGTGTGTGATGTCCTTAGGTTAGTTAGGTTTAACTAGTTCTAAGTTCTAGGGGACTAATGACCTCGGAAGTTAAGTCCCATAGTGCTCAGAACCATTTTTGTTTGTCTGATGGCCAAACAGTTACTTGTCTGTACACTTCTCGTGTATGAATGACTTTTTAAACACGAAATTCAAAACTTCAGCTTCCTTTTTGCTATCTTCTCTTGTCACTCGGGCTGATGGAGGATGACTAGATAGAAACTTTCGACCCACTTACTGATTTTAGATTGGCTCAGAATTTTTTGGGGTTCTCAGTAATATCTTTCACTATGGTATGATGGTCGAAGTAGCTATATATTTTGTGGATTAGTCGTCTTATAGGCACATGAATTTCTATTAAATTTTGGCTGTTTAAATTTACACATACTTTTGCAAGTGTGTGTGTGTGTGTGTGTGTGTGTGTGTGTGTGTGTGTGTGTGTGTGTGTGTGTGTGTGCATGTCTGTCTGTGTGCCTGTTTGAGTGTGCGTGAATGAACGTGTAGTTACAGTTTGTGGGTGCTCAACAGCTAGGTT
Organism: Schistocerca gregaria; assembly: GCF_023897955.1. Lineage (NCBI taxonomy): Eukaryota > Metazoa > Arthropoda > Insecta > Orthoptera > Acrididae > Schistocerca > Schistocerca gregaria. Next base: position 864,011,158 of record NC_064920.1, read on the forward strand.
TTCAGCGCCTGTATGAAAATATGTAGGAACGAAGATGATTAAAATATCAGAAAACAAGTAGGGGTAGCTGTGACACAATTATGTTCACTGAATCGCAACTTCATTCACAATTACCCACACGCTTTCACTGCCTCTCATATTTTAAGAAGTGTAATACTGGTGAGACATTCTAAAACTGGCAATTAAAATATGCGTAAGGCAGTAGGAAAACTAAAATAATGACACAGGAAAATGTGACTGGCTGACCACCTACAAAAAACGTAGGTGAGCCATCCACCCAGATAACATATTAAAAATTTCTCCTTCGAATTTTAGCGAATAAGTTGGAGATGTCACAAAGCCTTTAACGGCGCATAAAATTCGTCTGTCTGTCAATTAAAATAAAGGGTAAATCTATTGGTAAATTAGCTGCCACCCCCTTGTCTGAACATAAAAACAGTCTACTAAAATGTGGTGCACTGTGATCTGTGCACCACAAGCACCACACATTGGTACATTGAAGGATCCTCCCGCTGGAGCAAGAAGCTATGCATCATAGGGCTGCGTCAATTGCAAAGATGAGTGAATACCTCATTCCATCTGCATAGCTAGAAGGACGTACGCTGTGGCAGAGTTGTTGACTTTACTGGACATAGTTTCTAGTCTGTCACTCCCAGCCATTCTTCTTCCCATCTAGATGTACTCTGTACCTCAGCAATAAGATGATAGCATTTAGAGGGATGGTACACTGAGCTACCGAATTACTGAAAGTTCCACCTTGGCTGCTACATCTCTCATTTCATTTCCCTTAGCATCTCTGTGCACCCAGCAGACAGACACCTGGATATTCCAGATTATCCTATTTGTTGGGTAAAGGTACTGTAGAAAATCAAGGGCACTCAGCGACACAGAGCAGGAATTTAGCAGTCACAACACAACTCCTCTGCTCCAGTGCCATCAGAATCACATATGATTCTGCATCAAACACAGTGAAGTCTTTAGGCAACAACAACAGAGCAACCAACGGTGTTCCCCTGTGTAGCCTCTCTTGTGAATACAGCTCTGCAGTTGTGGTGCTTGTTTAAATGTTGTAAATTACTGAATTAGAAACAGATGCAAGTCTGCAAGCTCTCTTGTGCCTCCTTCAATCTAAAATTACTCTGCGCTTCTGCAGTAACTGGGGTGGCAATCGGTTCCTCTCCTGAATTTGGGTTGTACTTTACCTACACCGAGTGATTCCAGCACAGTCCTTATAATTCTCCACACAAATCCCAGACAGCGTTGGTGCTCATGAACAACTGGAGAAAATGTTGTAATCTGTCTGTGAAGTTTATAGAAACTGGACTAGTGGATACTGAAGTGCTCAGAAAACTGGGATGGCGAAAAATACCTTCCTTTCCTTGTGACTATTGACCCATAAAAATGATATCATGACACAATCTGACTAACCTTCGGGAATAACTTGACACAGATACACGTGTTAAGTGACCCGTCATATTAGCCGAGAGCTCTAATGTGCTGATTCCTGGAATTGGGTAGGGGCGCCAGCCCGCATCGAATCCTCCCAGTGGATTCCCGACATCGGCCAGCGTGCTGGCCAGTGTGATTGTGGTTTTTAAGCGGTTTTCCACATCCCACTAGGTGAACACTGGACTGATCCCCACGTTCCGCCTTAGTTACACGACTAGCAGACATCTGAACATATTCAATCTATTCTATGGATTCCGCTAGATGCAGACAGCTGGGGTACACTAATTCCGTCCTGGGGGGGGTATGGAGTTGTGGCAGAAAGGGCATCCAGCCACCCCTTAAAATTAACCTTCCCAAATCTTTTCCTAACCATACCGATCCTGTGAAACCACAGGACAAGACAACAGCAAAAGAAGAAGAAAGCAGATACACATGTTAAGTGTGATGGTAAAATCAGGGCTGTGAATTACTTATTCTTTTGTGCTGAGTAACCTTCCTATCACAGAAAATAAATGTGACATTATAAACATTTCCTATCATACACCTGATAGGCATAACAGATGCAATAAGCGTGGTTGGCTCTCATCTGTAATTCACAACACTTTTCTATAAAGAAGTTGATAACACAGAATTTTCCTAGAACATTGCATGGAACATGGTACCACAGTCACAACTGCTGACCTGAAGTTCTCGATGGAATCTAAAGGCCAACTGCGGTGGTCTAGTGGTTCTAGGCGCGCAGTCCGGAACCGTGGGACTGCTACGGTCGCAGGTTCGAATCCTGCTTCGGGCATGGATGTGTGTGATGTCCTTAGGTTGGTTAGGTTTAAGTAGTGTAAGTTCTAGGGGCCTGATGACCACAGATGTTAAGTCCCATAGTGCTCAGAGCCATTTGAACCATTTTTTTTTTAAATCTAAAGCAATCTACTATAACGTTATAAGCAATCTCACACTCTCAAGAAGTCTGTACAGTGAGTAAAATATTCTCATGGAAATAATGATCATGCTGAAAGGCATAATACACTCCTGGAAATTGAAATAAGAACACCGTGAATTCATTGTCCCAGGAAGGGGAAACTTTATTGACACATTCCTGGGGTCAGATACATCACATGATCACACTGACAGAACCACAGGCACATACACACAGGCAACAGAGCATGCACAATGTCGGCACTAGTACAGCGTATATCCACCTTTCGCAGCAATGCAGGCTGCTATTCTCCCATGGAGACGATCGTAGAGATGCTGGATGTAGTCCTGTGGAACGGCTTGCCATGCCATTTCCACCTGGCGCCTCAGTTGGACCAGCGTTCGTGCTGGACGTGCAGACCGCGTGAGACGACGCTTCATCCAGTCCCAAACATGCTCAATGGGGGACAGATCCAGAGATCTTGCTGGCCAGGGTAGTTGACTTACACCTTCTAGAGCACGTTGGGTGGCACAGGATACATGAGGACGTGCATTGTCCTGTTGGAACAGCAAGTTCCCTTGCCGGTCTAGGAATGGTAGAACGATGGGTTCGATGACGGTTTGGATGTACCGTGCACTATTCAGTGTACCCTCGACGATCACCAGAGGTGTACGGCCAATGTAGGAGATCGCTCCCCACACCACGATGCCGGGTGTTGGCCCTATGTGCCCCGGTCGTATGCAGTCCTGATTGTGGCGCTCACCTGCACGGCGCCAAACACGCATACGACCATCATTGGCACCAAGGCAGAAGCGACTCTCATCGCTGAAGACGACACGTCTCCATTCGTCCCTCCATTCACGCCTGTCGCGACACCACTGGAGGCGGGCTGCACGATGTTGGGGCGTGAGCGGAAGACGGCCTAACGGTGTGCGGGACTGTAGCCAAGCTTCATGGAGACGGTTGCGAATGGTCCTCGCCGATACCCCAGGAGCAACAGTGTCCCTAATTTGCTGGGAAGTGGCGGTGTGGTACCCTACGGCACTGCGTAGGATCCTACGGTCTTGGCGTACATCCGTGCGTCGCTGCGGTCCGGTCCCAGGTCGATGGGCACGTGCACCTTCCGCCGAGCACTGGCGACAACATCGATGTACTGTGGAGACCTCGCTCCCCACGTGTTGAGCAATTCTGCGGTACGTCCACCCGGCCTCCCGCATGCCCACTATACGCCCTCGCTCAAAGTCCGTCAACTGCACATACGGTTCACGTCCACGCTGTCGCGGCATGCTACCAGTGTTAAAGACTGCGATGGAGCTCCGTATGCCACGGCAAACTGGCTGACACTGACGGCGGCGGTGCACAAATGCTGCGCAGCTAGCGTTATTCGACGGCCAACACCGCGGTTCCTGGTGTGTCCGCTGTGCCGTGCGTGTGATCATTGCTTGTACAGCCCTCTCGCAGTTTCCGGAGCAAGTATGGTGGGTCTGACACACCGGTGTCAATGTGTTCTTTTTTCCATTTCCAGGAGTGTAGTATACTCAGTCAGATTTGCTGGCCAATGTACATCTACGCTGAGGAACCAAACAAACTGCTACACTTGCTTAATATCATGTAGGGCCCCTGTGAGCAAGCAGAAGCTGCCGCAACATGACGTGGCATGGACTCGACTAATGTCTGAAGTAGTGCTGGAGGAAATGGACACAATGAATCCTGCAGGGCTGTCCATAAATCCGTATGAGTACGAGGGAGTTGGAGATCTCTTGTGAACGGAAAGTTGAAAGGCATCCCAGATTTGCTCAATAATGTTTATTTCTGTGGAGTTTGGTGGCCAGCAGACGTGTTTATAGTCAGAAGTATGTTCCTGGAGCTACTCTGTAGGAATTCTGGACGTGTGGGGTGTCGCGATTGTTCTGAGGGAATTGTCCAAGTCTGTTGTTATGCACAGTGGACATGAATGGATGCAGGGGATCAGACAGGATGCTTACATACATGTCACCTGCCAGAGTCGTATCTAGGCATATCAGGGGTCCCATATCACTCCAACTGCACACGTCCCACACCATTACAGAGCATGAACCAGTTTGAACAGTCTCCTGCTGTTATGCAGGGTCCATGGATTCATGACATTGTCTCCATGCCAGTACGTGTCCATGCGCTCGATAAAATTTGAAACGAGGCTCGTTCCACCAGGCAACATGTTTCCAGTCATCAAAAGTCTAATGTCAGTGTTGATGGGCCCAGGTTAGGCATAAAGCTGTGTGTCATGCAGTTATCAAGGGTACACCAGTGGGAGTACAGCTCCGAAAGCCAATATCGGTGGTGTTTCGTTGGATGGTACACACACTGACACTTCTGATGGCCCACCATTGAAATCTGCAGTAATTTGCGAGAGGGTTGTACTTCTATTACGTTGAACGATTCTCTTCAGTCGCCGTTGGTCCTGTTCTTGCACGATCTTTTTCCAGTCGCAGTAATGCTGGAGATTTGATGTTTTACCAGATTCCTGATATTCACAGTACACTCGTGCAATGATCCTACAGGAAAATCCCCATTTCATCGCTACCTCGGAGATGCTGCGTCCCATCGCTCATGCACCGACTATGAAACCACGTTCAAACTCACTTAAATTTTGATAACCTGCCATTGTAGCAGCAGTAACCGATCTAACAATGGCACTAGACACTTACGTTTTATATAGGTTTTGCCGACCGCAGCGCCGTATCCTGCCTGTTTACACATCTCTGCTTTTGAATACTCGAGCCTATACCAGTTTCTTTGGCGCATATATATATATATATATATGACTCTGTACGAGCCCTAATTTCTCTTACCGTACGTTAGTCGTCCTTTCGCGAACTGTACATTGGTGGCAGTTGGATCGTTCTAAAGTCAGCTCCAAATGGTAGTTCTCTCAATTTCATCAATAGGACTCCCTGACAACAACGTCTCCTTCCCTCCAGGGATTCCCATTTCAGTTCCTGAAGCGTCTCCATAATGCTTGCTCGTTGATCGAACCTACTGGTAACAAATCTAGCAGTATTTTTTATCAGACCTAGTGGGGATCCTAAGCATTCGAGAAGGACTCGTCAATGGCTTCCGCTAGTGTTATATGCAGGGTGGTCCACTGATAGTGACTGGGCTAAATATCTCACGAAATTAGCATCAAACGAAAAAACTACAAAGAATGAAACGTGTCTAGCTTGAAGGGGGAAACCAGATGGCGCTATGGTTGGCCCGCTAGATGGCGCTGCCATAGGTCCAACGGATATCAACAGCGTTTTTTTTAAAATAGGAATCCCCATTTTTATTACATATTCGTGTAGTACGTAAAGAAATATGAATGTTTTAGTTGGACCACTTTTTTCGCTTTGTGATAGATGGTGCTGCAATAATCACAAACGTATACGTACGTGGTATCACGTAACATTCCGCCAGTGCGGACGGTATTTGCTTAGTGATACATTACCTGTGTTAATATGGACCGTTTACCAATTGCGAAAAAGGTTGATATCGTGTTGATGTATGGCTATTGTGAACAAAATGCCCAACGGGAGCGTGCTATGTATGCTGCTCGGTATCCTGGACGACATCATCCAAATGACCGGACCGTTCGCCAGATAGTTACGTTATTTAAGGGAACAGGAAGTGTTCAGCCACATGTGAAACGTCAACCACGACCTGCAACAAATGATGATGCCCAAGTAGGTGTTTTAGCTGCTGTTGCGGCTAATCCGCACATCAGTAGGAGACAAATTGCGCGAGAATCGAGAATCTCACAGACGTCGGTGTTGAGAGGAATGTCGTCACACATATTGCCAAATGCACTGAGGTTGACGGACATCATTTTGAGCATTTATTGCATTAATGTGGTATTTACAGGTAATAACGCTGTAAGAGCTTGCGCTCTCAGAAATGATAAGTTCACAAAGCTACATGTATCACGCTGGAACAACTGAAATAAAATGTTCAAACGTACCTTCGTTCTGCATTTTTATTAAAAAAACCTACCTGTTACCAACTGTTCGTCTAAAATTGTGAGCCATATGTTTGTGACCATTACAGCGCCATCTATCACAAAGAGAAAAAAGTGGTCCAACTAAAAAAATTCTTATTTCTTTGAGTGCTACACGAATATATAACACAAAAGTGGGGGTTCCTATTTTAAAAAAATACAGTTGATATCAGTTTGACCTATGGCAGCGCCACCTAGTGGGCCAACCACAGCACCATCTGGTTTCCCCCTTCAAGCTAGACAAGTTTCGTTCTTTGTTTTTTCGTTTGACGCTTATTTCGTGAGATGTTTGGCCCGGTTACGATCAATGGACCACCCTGTATATGGTCTCATTTACAAATTCTGACCGTCAACACCCTATTATAACCCACAATCGATTTATAAATTTTGAAGTAAGTTTAAAATTGGGCAGCTGGTCACATTTTTGCAGCAGTTGGCATGCTGAAATAGTGATACACTGCAGAGAGCGGTAGCACCTGTAGAAACTGCATGAACAGTTTTCATTATACTCATCTTTTATTGTCTTTCATTTTTGAAAGTTTTAGGCTTATAGTCCATTCTGAAATGACACTTTAAATACTGGTATAGGGGATGGCCAACTTCATTTTGTTAAATAAGATCAACACTGGTTCAGTTTATGTTGTTGGATAGATATATTTTTAGTCATTTCATTTCACAATAAAAATTAACATTAGCCACCATGCTAACACAATAAACATATAACTTGTACTCCATACTCGCACTCCCAACTCCCATTCCAAACTTGTACTGAACAAGAACAAAAACGTACCTATAATAACATGTGGCAAAGAAAATACTCTCACGTATCGATCTCTTGGTCCAAAATCATCTTTGAAACATGCATTACAACCAGTTTTATTATAAAATGAAGCCGCACTTCCCTGAAACTCTCCCAGTAAACCAAAGTCGACCATCCGCCTTCTCCATTAGAATCGTTATATGCTTGTTCCATTTCGTGTTCTTGTAACATTACGCCAAGGTATTTAATCGACCTGACTGTGTCAAGTAGCATGTAACTACTGCTATATTCGATAATTATGAGATTGTTTCCCAACTAATTTGTATTAACTTTTCATTTTTATGCATTTAGATCTAGCTATCATCCATCACAAAATTCTGTTTAAGTCATTCTTTTATCCTCCTGCAGTCACTCAGTTAGGACATAGCACAGTACAGCACACCACAGCAGTCTCAGCAAACAGTTGTAGATTGATGCTCACCCTGACCATCAAATCATTTATATACAGAAAGAATAATAGCGGTTATCACGCTTCCCAGGAGCACTCCTGTCTCTAATGAACATTCACCATCAAGAACAAAGTTCTGGGTCCTGTTACTTAAGAAGTCTTCAAGCCACTCATATATCTGCGAACCTATTCTGTATGCTCATTTCCTAACATTCTGCAATGGGGCACAACGTCAAATGTTCTTCGGAAATATAGGAGTATGGAAGCTGTCAGTTGGTCTTCATCTACAGTTCACAGGATATCATGTGAGAAAAGGCAGCTGAGTTTCGTATGAGTGATGATTTCTAAAACTGTGGTGATTTGTGAATAGAGGCTTTTCTATCTCTAGGAAATTTATTGTATTCGAACTGAGAATGTGTTCATGAAGCCTGCAGCAAACCGATGTAATTTTGTGGGTCAGTTCTTTTACCCTTCTTATATACAGAGTTACCAGCGCTTTTTTTCAGTCGCTTGGATCTTTCCATTGGGCTAGAGATTCACGATAAATCAAAGCTATGTAAGAGGCCAATGCTGTAGAGTACTCTTCGTGAAACCGAATTGGGGTTCCATTCAGACCTGGTGAAGTATTTGTTTACAACTCTTTCAGTTGCTTTCCTAAGCCAGGGATGCCTATTACTATCTCTTCCATTTGATAGTCTGTGCGATTGTCAAATGACAGTATGTTTGTATGATCCTCCTGTGTGAATCATTTCTTAAACGCGAAATTTAAAACTTCAGCTTTCTTTTTGCTATCTTCTGTTGCCACACCAGATTAGTTAACAAGGGGTTAGATTGAATTTTTCAACCACTCAGCGATTCTACATAGGACCAGAGTTTTCTCAGGTTTTCAGCTAGATCCTTTGCTAAGATGTGATGGTAGTAGATGTACGCTCTAACGTGGATCTTTTTACAGACACAAGAATCTCTACTAACATTTGCCTGTTGTCATTTGAGCGTTCTCTTTTGAACTAAAAGTGTAAAAGTCTTTGCTTTGTCAGCACTTTTCGAATTTTGTTATTAAACCATGGTGCGTCTCTTCTGTCATAATCCACTAACTCAGCACACAGCTCTACAGACCGCAGTTTACAATCCATTTAAACTTTGACCAAAATTTCTCTGCTTCCATCATAGGGGAAACATACGACCTCCATTCATTGTTTAAGTGGGATGCTAGCAACTGCTTATTTGCTGTTTCTAACAAAAATCCCTGCCTAGGCTTCTTGAATTATTTATTAACTTTAGTAACTATTGTCACTACGATGTTATCATAATTACTAATCCCTGTATGTGTACTGACACTGTTGACAAGGTCAGGCCTGTTTGTAACTACAGAGCCTAAATTATTTGCTTCATGTGTAGGTGCTCAAGACAGCTTTTGGAAAATGTTTTCAAATTTCCAAACGTACTTACCAAGACTGCCTGTCTGTAGCCCTGGAATGATACCATAGACATCCCTGTCTGTAGTCAAGGAGTTAAGTCAACTCCAACAAATATTGCATGATCTGGGCATTTTTACACTACTGTGCGTATATTCTTTGGAGGACTCAAAAACTGCCATAGGGAGTTCAGTGGCTGGTAAAAACATCCTGTAATTAACTTCATTTCACATAGACATGTCCAGATAACTTCATGGTCAAACTCAAAATACATCTCATTAGAGACAAAATTTTTGTCAAATATAATGGACATTCCCCCTCGTACGGTGGCTAATCTGTCTTTCTGATGTATATTCTACGAGTCAAAAATGTTTCAGAGTTTTCTGCTTTGGGTTTCAGCCAGATCTCAGTTCTGAGAATAATCTGAGTGCATCAAAGTCCCCGCATCTCATTAATTTTGGGAAATTTGTTACGAATGCCTTGACAATTTACTGATAAAATTTTGACAGTCGAAGTGTCTTTGCTCTGAATCTAGTCTGATTTCAATATCTGCATCTCGACTGGTGAGTGTTCATCAGAGTACCTCAGACTATCCCCATGTGCTCTCCAGAAATATTCTACTACCTGATTAGGTGCTTCCATTGTGTAGTTCACTCCTGACCTTCAAGAGGAGTCCAAAAATCTGCAGCCAAGACCGCCACAGACTCAATGAAGCCTTTGGCTAAGACCCCCCCCCCCCCCCGGTTCAATATCAAAGCACACTGATCAACCCTGGGAACAATGCTGAAAACTGCGATATCTGATTGTACCCCACACACAGGTCCAACAACCATTCCAACTTCCACGAGCCACCCATATAAACTGAAGATGGCCTCAGAACCAACTGACAGGCATCATTGGTGCCGACATGAGCCACAACTTGCAGATGACTGCACCCTGCACGTTTAGTAGCCACAGGCAAGGGTTGCTCTACATGTCAGATGTGGCCTCTCAGCAGAAATACCCAGTGCCCATTGGCTTCCTTTCTGGCCCTGAACACTGTTTCTTTAAGAGCTAACATTTTTAGCTCCCAGTAGCTTGCCCCCCCCCTCCCCCACCTTGTGCCTGCTCAGACCTTGCTAAAGGAACAGCTACCCATCCAGTCACCAGGTAAACAGGAGAGGCCAGACAGCCAGCGTCCACTACAGCCCCCTGCCTAGAGCAATGCAAACACATTGGCAGCCAACAACACTCACAATCCAGTGAGAGCAGATCCCCCAAGTTGAATCAACTGGAAGGTGCCTTGGCAGCAAAACCCATGGGCGAAACAAACCAAAACTGAGGTGTGCCAGGAGATGTGCTTCATGCTCTGCTGCTGCTGCTTCACAGGCAGCTGTCTCAAGATAGCTGACCACAGCCAAAGGAATCGTCATCTGTTCAGAAACGGTGGCCAGCTCCTCCTGTGTCCACATACAGCATAGAAACATCCAACTTACACCATTAAGAAAACAAAGAAAAAGCTAAATATGTAGCTTGCTGCTCTGCAAGTGTGAAATAGTCGACATTTGGAAACAGAATGGGCTGAAACAAACAAATAAGTAACAAATGCTCTACAGACTGCCTGAATCAACACTTAACAAATACAAAATGCAAGAAACACCTTTTAGATAGAAAGACATGCATGGAACTACTAAGAAAACCCAGAAAGATCTAAGTAAGATACTTGCTGCTCTGCAGTGAGTAGCTGGCGACAGTTGGAGTCTGTATACATGCATAATTCCATGGTTCTTCATAGCCAAACTTTATGGAGATGTACACTTACACTCAGTTTGATTAAGTGATGATGTGTAAACAAATGCGAAAGACTTTTTATTGCTTGATAATTATTGAAGCCCAAAAGATTCAGTTGGTTTGCAGGAAGAACCACAATTAATGTTACTTGTGGTACTGATAGCACAATAAGAGAAAGATTTTGTCTACTGAACAGGTACTCATGAAGCTAACAGAAATGCAAGAAACATGACAAGACTGAAGGCTGTGTTTGCTCAACTCGATTATAAATCAAATAAATCATGTGAAGAGAATGGAAACTTGCCAACATTAATCGTAACTGTTACACTCACTTCGCTACTTAGCATACCTCAGTTCAAATATAAACCCCTCGTACCAATATGGTTTGCCAGAAAACCGTTACTTTTTTCCATTGTAGGATCATAGAAAACTGTTGTACACAACAGTCATAATAACTTCTCATGTTTAAACCCAGGCTGCATTTGTACACCACCCTCCTTCCACTTCAATGTAATTCATAGCAACTACGTTTCTTACCACATTGTAACACCACAAGAAGTCAACAGCATGTAACTTAGAACATAACAGGTTCGATAGAAGGAGCTTTATTCACCTTCAAATTCGCATTCCGTACTGTCTGCACAAACGTCTTTAATTTTCATTTGCTGAGTCAATGCTCACTCCAAAGACATTAGTTAAGACAGAAGAAGTAGGGCTGAGCACATGGACAGTCATCCTAGTGGGCAGAGATATTACAGCAAAAATTGCTTTGAGTAACAGACACGTAAAACATGAGATTTGGAAGTTGGTAATTATAATGGACAACTTCCAAGGTCTTCCATAGCTGGACACGCAACAGCACGGTATACTGGTAAGCTTGGAGCAATGAACAAGTTACATGCTTGAAACACCATGAGTTGCTGCCATATGTGAGTGGCAGTGCCCCAGGCTCAGCATGGAGACTGGGTATGAGGCTAGTCCTCTAAGCAAATTTAGCCTACTTAATCCTCAACATCAATGATTTTCAGGCAAGAAACTTGCTGATCAATACACTGTGCATGCCATAACCTCTAAAAAACAGTATAAAACTAAAGCAGATGTGACCTGTCTACTCCTGAACACATGTGACCAAAGCATTTAGAAGAAGGGATCGGTTGGTAGGACATGTTCTGAGGCACCAATTTAGTATTGGAGGGCAGCGTGGAGGGTAAAAATTGTAGAGGGAGACCACGAGATGAATACACCAAGCACATTCAGAAGGATGTAGGTTGCAGTAGGTACTGGGAGATGAAGAAGCTTGCACAGGATAGAGTAGCATGGAGAGCTGTATCAAACCAGTTTCAGGACTGAAGACCACAACAACAACAACGAAGAAATTAGGCATAATAGTTAGGTGTTAAATGTTTTAATAAATTTTAATCGTTTCTGTGGTTCCTTTGAGTCGGCTGTAGAAGATCGGGAAACTTTATTGACACATTCCTGGGGTCAGATACATCACATGATCACACTGACAGAACCACAGGCACATACACACAGGCAACAGAGCATGCACAATGTCGGCACTAATACAGTGTATATCCACATTTCGCAGCAATGCAGGCTGCTATTCTCCCATGGAGACGATCGTAGAGATGCGGGATGTAGTCCTGTAGAACAGCTTGCCATGCCATTTCCACCTGGCGCCTCAGTTGGACCAGCGTTCGTGCTGGACGTGCAGACCGCGTGAGACGACGCTTCATCCAGTCCCAAACATGCTCAATGGGGGACAGATCCGGAGATCTTGCTGGCCAGGGTAGTTGACTTACACCTTCTAGAGCACGTTGGGTGGCACGGGATACATGCGGACGTGCATTGTCCTGTTGGAACAGCAAGTTCCCTTGCCGGTCTAGGAATGGTAGAACGATGGGTTCGATGACGGTTTGGATGTACCGTGCACTATTCAGTGTCCCCTCGACGATCACCAGAGGTGTATGGCCAGTGTAGGAGATCGCTCCCCACACCATGATGCCGGGTGTTGGCCCTGTGTGCCTCGGTCGTATGCAGTCCTGATTGTGGCGCTCACCTGCACGGCGCCAAACACGCATACGACCATCATTGGCACCAAGGCAGAAGCGACTCTCATCGCTGAAGACGACACGTCACCATTCGTCCCTCCATTCACGCCTGTCGCGATACCACTGGAGGCAGGCTGCACGATGTTGGGGCGTGAGCGGAAGACGGCCTAACGGTGTGCGGGACCGTAGCCCAGCTTCATGGAGACGGTTGCGAATGGTCGTCGCCGATACCCCAGGAGCAACAGTGTCCCTAATTTGCTGGGAAGTGGCGGTGCGGTCCCCTACGGCACTGCGTAGGATCCTACGGTCTTGGCGTGCATCCGTGCGTCGCTGCGGTCCGGTCCCAGGTTGAAGGGCACGTGCACCTTCCGCCGACCACTGGCGACGTCATCGATGTACTGTGGAGACCTCACGCCCCACGTGTTGAGCAATTCGGCGGTACGTCCACCCGGCCTCCCGCATGCCCACTATACACCCTCGCTCAAAGTCCGTCAACTGCACATACGGTTCACGTCCACGCTGTCGCGCATGCTACCAGTGATAAAGACTGCGATGGAGCTCCGTATGCCACGGCAAACCCTGGCTGACACTGACGGCGGCGGTGCACAAATGCTGCGCAGCTAGCGTCATTCGATGGCCAACACCGCGGTTCCTGGTGTGTCCGCTGTGCCGTGCGTGTGATTATTCCTTGTACAGCCCTCTCGCAGTGTCCGGAGCAAGTATGGTGGGTCTGACACACCGGTGTCAATGTGTTCTTTTTTCCATTTCCAGGAGTGTATTTTGTTATATTTTGCATGTCACTGACACAATCTTGAGCTCACTCATCTTTCAGTTTCTCTTTGGGAACATTTATAATATCGCTGCATGAGACACCACCTTTGCTGTAGTTCAAGGTGTTTGTATGAATTTTCAAATGTTCACCTGTTCAAATGTGTGTGAAATCTTAAGGGACTTAACTGCTGAGGTCATCCGTCCCTAAGCTTACACACTACTTAACCTAAATTATCCTAAGGACCAACACACACACCCATGCCCAAGGGAGGACTCGAACCTCCGCCAGGACCAGCCGCACAGTCCATGACTGCAGCGCCATAGACCGCTCGGCTAATCCCGCGCGGCTATGAATTTTCCATTGTATGTTCCAAGACATTTATAACTGCATGGAAGTTCGTTGCTTGTTGGGAACTAGAACCTTCAGCCAGCAATGTCCCATTTCTCAATTGCTTTACAGAGATTAAAGTTTCTTCTTCTTCTTGTAAAAGCTTTTGAATGCAGAAAGGTGAAACTTTCTCACAACTGTCCTCTTTATTTTAACTGTTAAAAACTCATTCTGTCTAGCAGCATGTGTTCTGTTGCTATAAACGGAAATACTTTGAATAGCCCCTCTGTCAGGAGGACTGGCTACTCGACCCCTCTTGTTAGGTGGACTGTTGATACCCACCAACTGTACACCCATTCAGCTGGAAGTTGGTAACGATAGTTTGAGGATTTCATCTTGGTCCTATGAGAAGCTATGGAAGTAAGGGTCCAACAAGACAAAGAACCACTTGCTTGTGAAAGCCTTATACAACTGACGTGCAATGGATTCCCCAGAGGTTGCCTATTAGTGATGTTGCACACCATGCATGCCATCAGCAAGCTGCGTTTTTTGTAGGGGATGCCATCATTCTCTCAATCTGGTCAGTTGAGCCAATACCCCAATTCACTGTGACACACAACATTCCACTGCTGCATTGGATGGTGGTTTCTGAAGCATGCACATAGCTCATGGTCACGGAAGACTATCAGCACTTACCAGTCCCTAGATCAGGAACCTGAGTTTGCTAAGCCAGTACCCAGCAAATGAAGACTGGGCTCTCTCAGGTACTTGTTGTTTAGACTGACACACGTGCCCACGTGGCTTTATCAAAAATACCATGGATTCAGCAAGCACTCTTGTTTGAAATGAAAGTGCAACAGTTCTGTTTCCTCAGAAGTTTCCAAATTTTGTTATTAAACTATTCCACCCTTTTCCACCCTTAATCTACTTACTCAGCACAACTTCTCCAGTGTGCGATTTACGAACAGTTTAAAACCTGCCCATAATTCCTTTATGTCCATCATACTGGAACTAAATAATGACCAGTCATTGTCTAAGTAGGATGCTAATGACTGCTTATCTGTTCTTTCCAGCATATAAACTGCCTAGCCTTTTCTCTATTGACATTATTTATTAATTTTTGAATTTATTAACTTTCGCAACCATCGTCATTACTTGGAGACAATGAGCTTTGACCTGTGTGCTCTGCAGGAGCTGCACCACGTGACAGCTGTGCTGTTCATTGCATAAGGTGTATTTGCGAATCACGTTTTCATACACACCTTCCACAAACAATAGGGCATGTCCATCGAGCACCATAGTCCAACCTCCTAGTTGCAAAGTTCTCGCAGCTGTTGTTGTACGTAGGTGAGAATTGCATGTGATAAACTGATCTGGGAAACATGCTTGATTGATGTGTTGTGCAGCTCTAGCATTTACGTACCATTCCATGAATCAGAAGATTTGAAAGTGATCCCATTGTCAAACATATTTTATTTCCAAATGGTACATTCATTGACACGAATTCCTCATCAGCTATTTATCTACTAAGTCCTCTTCGCAATCCCTAAGCCTATAATGGAACTTATGAAACACCCTGTGTAGGACTACACAGATTTTTTTTCGAAAATTCATGGGTTTCGCTGTTCATTCATCATGTGCCTTATTCATACTTTGATGTTCTCTTACCACTCAGTTTTTTTTATCTCTAAAGTTTAAAAATTGCTTCTAGTACTTAAAACTGTTACTCTGATAAGTAAAAACGTATTATTTCCTCCGTTAGTCATGGGGAAATGTAGTTGTAAAGTGGACAGTAAATATCTGGAAGACTTTCCTTTCGTTAAAGGGCAGAATGAGAATGGTAACTAGGCCTATAAAGTATGCATTGCAAAATTTAGCATTGGACGCGGAAGGCTACCAATATCGCAACCCACCAAATCATGTGAAGTAAAACAAACATATTCTCGCTGTTCAAAACAAATCGTTGAGAATTGAAACTGAGGAATAGTTTACCTAACTGTGAAAACAGCCACAAACCTAGAACAAAAATTTACAGTGAATGATGCGTCACCTACATACCATATCAACTATAACGCACAATCAACACTTTTCAACCAGAAGGTTTCCTGCTCCCAAACGAACACAAAATCAGTTAACACGAAAGTAATTGCAGAATTTACTATGGAACAATTTATGAATCCCCAAAGGTGCAAAATTTATTTAACAAATGATCCTTCCCATAGCTACAGCCACATAGATTACAGACTGGTTTTTTATTTACCGAGTTTTACCTTTCAGATAAATGTATTGTCGTTCGAGTCTTGGAATTGAAAATTAGTGGTGTTGAATACTCAGAATGTTGACTTTATATGTCTTACATTTCCTGGAAAAGTTCAGTGTTAAAAGTATGGCAACTATTTCAGCTGATGGAAACAATACTTTTTATGGAGAGACGAAAAGGAAATGTAAAAATGATCCTTATTATAAAGCGCAACGTATAGCTCCAACAAATTAGTAGGTGTACGATACCATACCTACATTGTGCACAATGCTCTCCAATCGCCCCAACGATAAACAAATTTTGTCTACTGCTGACACTTTGGCTGTAAACTGTTCAGCATTATTCAGAGCGATCCGAAAAGATTGATGGTATTCAACTGATAAGTGGGAAAAATCAGCTGACATTTTCATGTTAATGTTGTGCATGTTCAGAAATTACCATAACCTGTACGAATAGTGAAAAATATCTTTCAAATGTGAAGTGTAGTATGAACTTTCTCCTCAATCCAGACAGTGCTACTGCAGAAGAGGCGTCCAAATTTAACTTATAGCCGCGCAATAGAAATATAGATAAATAAGAAATTACAGAATACTGTTACGAGTTAAACAATTGGAGACACAAGCTGTAAACAGTATACAAGGAAACTGTACCTAACACTTTTTTGTTTGTGACATTGAGGTACCAGTATATGGTTTAAAAACGAAGATTAATTAAGTTTCTGCTTCACTGTTTCCCGCCAGGTTGGGAAGATGAAAAAAATCGGTTTGGATAACTCATTTGTAAGTAATGTGACGCCAAAGGGTTTAGTGTTCGTTGATTCGTATTGGAACCGTACTATCATTACTTTCATGTATTTTTTTTGAATTTGATAGCAGTGCAGTCTGTATGAATTTTAAGTTTAACCCTCTGCCTGGCATTTAATTATGAACTTCAGAGTAATTATGTAGATGCAGATATTTCCTTTTTGTATGTCCCTGCCGAACGGAGATTTATGAAAAATGACAGTTAACTCAGACAGAATAGTTCAATGAGAAAAAAACGTGTTCTCATTGTTTTTGTAATTGTGAATTGCATTGTATCATGTTAACTCGCCTCATAGAAAGCCAATGAAATTGTCTTTAAAAAAACACCTCATATTTGCAGATTTGTGAAATAGAAAATTTGAAAAAGCCTCTTCCATGCAGCTGACAGTTGTTTAGGGTATGAATGTGGGAGATGAACATTAAAACGGTGAATAATACACAGAAAACTTTGTTATTAAGGACAGTCTGTATTAAATAGCAAATTAATTGTTTTGCCAGGCAACGATATCAAGTGCTGTTGCTCGTAGCAACCGTTGCACAACGACTCAACGAGACCAGAATGCGGTTAGGAGTTAAACAATGTGAGACAGAAGCTGTATGCTGTAGCCAAGGAGACTGTACATATCACTTTTTTGTTTTTTTCATGCAGTATAAGGTTTAGAAATGAGGATTAATAAGTTCCTGCTTCGCTACTTTCCGCCAGGTTGGTAAGATGAAAGCAATTAGTGTGGACAACTCATTTGTAATTAATGTGCGCCAAAGATTTTAGTATTCGTTCATTTATATCGGGACCGTACTATCATTACATTGATTTGTTTTTATTGAATCTGATAGCCATACAGTCTACATGAACTTAAAGTATATGATACTGCGGCGACGAATGCCAAATAAAAACCCGTCAGCCTCCACAGTTTTCATCAGATCGCCGAGGGGTTAAATTTGCAGCAAATTTGCCATACTTCGATATTATTTTCTCTGATATTGTGTCATCACTGTTGTGAGGTGCGACGGCTTAATAAGGGTAATGCGAATGAACATTCGTCGGAAATGTAGTCATTCAATAATAAAACTGTAACATCTCCTGATTGGCTTTTGTAAATATGATGGGGACATTGGTACTGAACACGCCTTTGCACAATGTTCCAATTAGCCCCTACAATGACAATGGAAAATTGGCGCTAAGAAACCTCACAGTTTGTACAGGTGTTAAGTAGTGTTCTAAATTTCTAATTTCTCATCACATTTAGTTAAGTTGCTAAAATGTATTTTGAGTTCCTTTTACATTTATTTCGAACTTTAGACATTATTCGTAGAAATCCTATCGGAATAATGTTGGCAAAGACGAATAATTAAAATATATCATCCATGACGTCATAGCACGTCAGATGGTGTAGACTCACTCGGGAATTAATTAAAAAAAATTAACAGAGTTGCTGTAGGCACTCATCTACCCTTATGTCCAGTAACGTGCGATTTGGTTATCCCTCGCATTATTTCTCTGTGGCTGATAGAATGACCAAGAATTCCAACAAGTATGCCTGTGTTATCAGAAGTATTATTTTGAATTCAGACGTATGACACGGTATATAACTTGAACATCCAGTACCACAGCTGTGCATTCATTGTATTTGACTCCCATATGTTGGACCTGTATTCAGTTTCTGGCACTGACAGGTATTTTTCCGTGGTATGATGTCTGGAACAGGGTCCACTTAGCCTTGTAAGTCCAGTGGAGAAACAGCTAGATTGACAAGTAAAGGCTTGAAGTTCTGGAAAGCTACTGTAACTGAGTGAGCAGCATGTTGATGCCTTGCACCATCCACACTACATCCAAATGACTCCATATGGTTGAAGATGACATGGCAGCCAATCAATATCATGTTGTCCTCTGGACCTGATTACACAGTTCCTTTATGATTACTTGAAAATGTAGTTGGAGGTACTCATTCGACTCTTATACCCAATAATATGTGCTTTAATTATCTCTTGCACTATTTCTTTGTGACTGATAGAATGATATAGGATTGCAACCAGTATGTCAGAAATGCATACACATTGAATACTAAATTGCAGCCACTTACGTACATTGTTGGACATTAAAACTGTAACAGCATGAAGGCATCATGCAACAAATGTCAAATTGGCATAAAATGTACTACATACATGGATATGCAAAGATTTATCATTTCAGCACAACTACATGAAGTATGTAGGAGTAATGCCACATGCATTCTGTATCTAAGGAAAGATTACACAGTGAGTTACACAATCAGTAACTGCATTTGGAAGTTGCTCATTTGTGAGAAGGTTGTGCTACGGCTCACGTAAAAAGGGACAGACATCTACCAACAATTGTCGAAATTTAACAGCAGAACAATTGCTCCAGATCTATGCTGCAGTTTATCATTCTGTAGTATTGCTGCTCGTGTTGGTCAGGACTCCAAAACCATCATAAAAATATGGAATCAGTGAGTTTAGGAGGGCCATATTTAATGTTATACAGGAAGTCAGTGCCCCACATACCTAGAGATATATTGTTTGCCTGATTGTGCGGGACCATACTGCCACATCACTTACCTTGGGGTAGAAATTGGTCTTGTTTCCAGCAAAACCAGTATTCACACAGACAGGTCAACAATGTCTGTGGCATAACAGACTTTCTGTACAGCAACCACTGTTGCAGCTCCCCCGTGTGCGTCAGCAGAGACAGGCCTGCCGATAGTGGTGCAACCAATGACAGTACTGAACAAAGGAGAGGTAGCATACTGTCTTTTCAAATGAGTTTTAATTGTGTGTACAGAGTGACAAGAAATGTATCTATCAACATTTCCTGATTTGTAAAGTGTCCTGTCTTTGAGATCTTAAGAATGGTAACACAAGACCTCCTGTTGCCCTTTTTGTCCTGTGTTATGTGAATGCAGGGGATGTATGATTATTGCCCTGAGAGCACATTCCTCAGATTCATCACCCATTGAAACAGCTGGTCATCAGTTGCAGAGGGACTGGCATACCACCATTTGCCAGCCATTATGATGAGCTTCGGTATGGCATTAATGAAGCGTGAAATGACATACAATCAATCGGGGTAACTTACTATGACATTTAACAATTTTTTGAAAATACTGGACCCAAAATAAATTATACATTGCAAAAGACATTGTAGCATTTGTAGTTACTGATCACTTGCAAAATGGATGCTAACTATGCCCTGTTAGAGTAAAATTTCAATTTTAATAGTGTTACAAAGGTACACTGTCATTCAGGATAACTTAAGACCACGCTTAAATTTTTCCTTTGTCTAATGCTCTGGTTAAATTTAGATCATGCCAGAAGGAAAGCAGATATTAATAAGATTTAAAAATTAATATTGTTAAGTCAGTACTGCAGGTTTACTTTGAAATACGAATGTATTTTTATCGACCTGACATCGTTCAACTTAAATCACTGTTGCCAAAAGTTCCCATTATAGACAACACAATTAAAAGGTAATCACAAGCCTAAGAGCGTGTAGGGAGTTGGAAAGATAGCTGAAATACTAACTAGAAATCACAGATGTTATAAAAATTTACTTTCAGTACAAAATAATGCAAGAAGGTGAAGCAGCAGCCATTTGAAGCAGAAGTGCTAAGTATGAAGAAGGTATCTGTTCTTTCAGACATGTCCAAAAGAACATATACCATTGGTTACCATGCAGCTCTCTTAGAATGAAATATTAATTAAATCAAGACCCTAAGCTGTCGACAGGTGTTGATATACATCAACGGGACAGTTGAAAATCTGTGCCACGACTGGGGCTTGAACCCGGGATCTCCTGCTTACATGGCAGGTGCTTTATTCATCTGAGCCACCGAGGGCACAGAGGATAGTGCGACTGCAGGGATTTATCCCTTGCACGCTCCCTGCGCAACCCACATTCTCAAATTAATGCCCACACACTATATTCGTAGTGCCTCTGCCCGTTACACTCATTACTCACAGCAGACAATCTTACTGAGTCCCATAAGAGTTCGGGCAATGCGTGTGCATCCAGCACAGAAGAAGAAGGTCTGAAAGAACAGATACTATCTTCATATATTAACAGTTATCTTTCGGACATGTCCGAAAGAACAGATGCCACCTTCATATAGTTAAGGCTAATTGACCATTGACCTTCTTCTTCTGTGCTGGATGAAATTGCATTGCCCAAACTCTGACGGGACTCAGTAAGATTGTCTGCTGCGAGTAATGAGTGTAATGGGCAGAGGCACTACAAATGTACTGTGTGGACATTAAGTTTGGAATGTGGGTCTCATGGAGAGTGTGCAAGGGATAAATCCCTGCAGTTGCACTTTCTCTGTGCCCTTAGTGGCTCAGATGGACAGAGTGTCTGCCAAGTAAACAGGAGATCCCGGGTTCGAGTCCTGGTCGGGGCACACATTTTCAACTGCCCCGTTGATGTATATCAACACCTGTCGACAGCTTAGGGTCTTGATTTAATTATCATTTCAAAGTGCTAAGTGGTACAAAGACGTCCTAACTGTTAAAAAAGCATCCTGAGCGACTGTACCAGTTGATACCCAGCTGGATTAGAGCTACCCCACCCAGTATCCCCCTCCTACCAAAAATCAGCTAGAAGCTTAAAGTGTACACTTCCTAGTATACTGTATAATAGGAATTTCATTATTTGCTTGCTTCCTGGTACTGCAATTTTAATGACTAGAAATGTATTACTGTGTAAGTCCTTTCATCATATTCCATATAACAGTGATGTGCCATGATAATATAAGTGTTGTTGATAATAGTCTCATCATATTCTCAGGTAAGTCTTTCTGGTTTGTGTAAAATGCATATGCGAATCATCAGCTGTTTTTATTTTAAACCCAACTTCTACCAGTTTCGGTCTTGGTCCATCTTCATGAATGAAGGGTTAAAATGGTTTAAGCATCAATACTGCATTACTCATTACTTAAAATGTGTTGTGCATGCCATGAATGTAAATATGAGAGACAGGAATTCAAAAGCAAACATCTGAATTCTAAATGTATACAGAGCAGTGTTCATGCATTGTATTCTGTACATTCCATCATGACAGAGAATCTCTGGCGATGTGTAGTGGATAAAGGTATTTATTAATAATTAGTATTGATAAGAAATTATCATAAAGTGCTCCCGAGATACATATGAACTACACCATCAATGATAATTTTTTTGTATTTAGTTTATACTCAGTGGTGGGCATGACAAGACATGCTCTAAACATTATTAAATGCTTTCTCTGAAAACCACAAACAACAGATGGATGGAACCCCAATCGTGATGGATATATATTAGATCTAACAGTAACAAATAGACTAACCTCTTTCAGGATTCCCACATCAAAACTGGTATCAGTGACTATGAGGCAGTTGTAGCGACAGCAAAAACAAAAGCAAAACAGACAACTAGAATGAGTAGAAAGATTTATATGTTCATTAAACTAGGTAAAGAATGTGTAGATCAATGGAAAGCATGAAGCTTTCAACTCAGGGCAGAAACATGTAGAACAACTATGACTCAAGTTTAAAAGAGTAGTTGACCATGCTATGGACAGACATGTACTTAATAGAACAGTTAGTAGTGGGAGGGACCCTCCATGGTATGCAGTCACCTTAAAGAAATAGACTGCTGCATATTAGGTGTAAAACAATGCAGAGGTCTACAGATTCACATATGTTGAATGAAAAGCATTTGGCTGCAAGAGAGAGACGTATGAAACCATCAATGTCAGCTGTAGCAGCATATTGTCAAAATATTTTGAATAGAACACAAAGAAAATCTGTTCGCATATAGAGGCTGTTAGTGGTGTCAGAGTTAATGTCCAGTCACTTGTGGATGAGGCAGGAACTGAAACTGAGGATAGCACAACTCCATCTTTTACAAAGAATACTGGCACATTTTAATTCTCACACCACTGAAAAGATGAGTGGAGTAGATACTAGTATGAGTGGTATTGAGAAATGCCTTCAATCGTTAAAATTACACCAAGCTGCAGGTCTTTGAATACTTATTAGTTTTGTGGCTGAGGTATTCCCATTTTTTTTTAAAAAAACTATGATCTACCATAGATCTCTTTAACAATAAGCTGTGCCCAGTAGTTGGAAGAAAGCACAAGTAACACCTGTGTACAACAAGGGTAGCAGAACTGCACAAAACTACCATTCAGTGTCCTTGACAATGATTTGTTGTAGAATCTTAGGATGTATTATGAGCTCAAATACAGTGACGCATCTGAAACAGAGTAACCTCCTCCATACCAACCAGCATGGATCCTGAAAACATAAATTGTGTGAAACCCCACTCTAACTATTCTTGTGTGACATATTAAAAGCCATGGATAAGGGCAGTTAGGTAGACACATTGTTCCTCAGTTTTTGAAAAGCATTTTACTCAGTACCACATCTACAATTATTATCAAAAAAAAAAGTATGATTGTACGGTGTGTTGAGCGAAATTTGTGACTGGATTGGTGACTTTTTGGTAGGAAGGATGTAGCTAGTTATTTTGGATGGAGACTCATCAACAGATGTAGTAGTAGGATTGGGTGTGCCCCGGGGAAGTGTGTTGGGACTCTTGCTGTTAATACTGTATGTGAATGACCTTGGAGACAATATAAATAGTCACCTCAAAATTTTTGCAGGTGATGCAGTTCCCTACTGTCTGAAAAAAGCTGTCCAAATGTTCTGTTAGATGTTGATAAGGTTTCAGAGTAGTGCAGCAATTTGCAGCTTGCATTCAGTGTTCAGAGATGTAAAATTGTGCACCTTCACAAAACAAAACAAAACAAATTATCCTTTTACTATAATACCAATGAATCACTATTGGAACCAGTCAACTCATACAGGCATACCCTCTGCTATGCACTTCTCATTGGTTTTCAGAGTATATAAGTAGATGTGCTTAATAAAAGGCTGCCTCATCTTCTGGCCTTCTCTCTTTAGGCTAAGATAAACCTGTCCTGTTCTACCTCCTTGTCTTCAATCAGCCTGCTGATGCTCTCTGCAAAGGTTGATATTGCAAGGACTGCTGTTGGATTATGGTGTCTGTAACCTGTTTGCATTGTACTTTTCATGGGTTTTAGAACAAGTAAGAAGGAGGAAGTTTATACATATGAAAAAAATAATAAAATGAAAAGAATAATAAAAAAAGGAACAAAGTCCTAGGCCGTTCAGGTTCATAAAAAATTGTGTTTAATATCAATATTAGTCGCTACTCACCATATAGCAGAGATGCTGAGGTGCAGATAGGCATAACGAAAGGACTGTCAGAAAGCGAGCTTTCGGCCAGCAAGGCCTTTGTCGAAAGCAGACAAAACACCCACAGCCACCCACCCACCCACCCACCCACCCACACACACACACACACACAAACAAATACACACACAAACACATACACACACATGAAAATAGACAACACACACGCCCACACACACATTGACACAAAAGCAACTCACACTCACATGACTACAGTCTCTGGCAGCTAAAGCCAGACACACATTCCATCCTGGATTTTCCTGTGTGTATGTTATTTATCATTTACAATACTGTTCACAATGTTGGATCAGAAAACAAACAAGCATGTAGTACTGACAGTTAATTGACTATCAGGTGGAAATACCAGACATCGGGCAGTTCAGATTGAGATTAGGATGTCCCACTTTGGATTGTCTGTCTCAATACAAAGACTGAAGAACACAGTGTAACAGTATCTGATAATTTGTTTTTAGCTCCAACAAACTTAAGTGATAGACACTGAAGTGCCAAAGAAATACAAATACAAATACAGAGATATGTAAACAGGCAGAATACGGCACTGCAGTTGGCAACACCTATATAAGAGACAATTGTCTGGTGCAGTTTTTAGACTGGTTACTGCTGCTACAATGGCAGGTTATCAAGATTTAAGTGAGTTTGAATGTTGTGTTATAGTTGGCGCATGAGCGCTGAGACACATCATCTCCGAGGTAGCGATGAGGTGGGGATTTTCCTGTATGACCATTTCATGAGTGTACTGTGAATATCAGGAATCCAGAGAACAAATAAAATATCTGACATTGCTGCAGCTGGAAAAAGATTCTGTATGAATGGGATCAATGACAATGAAGAGAATCGTTCAAAGTGACAGAAGTGCAACCCTTCTTCAGATTGTGGCAGATTTCATTGCTGGGCCATCAGAAAGTGTCAGAATGTGAACCATTCAACAAAACATCATCAATATGGGCTTTTGAAGCCAAAGGCACACTCGTGTACCCTTGATCACTGCACAACACAAAGGTTCACACCTCGTCTGGACCTGTCAACACCGACATTGGACTGTTGATAATTGGAAATATGTTGCCAGGTTGGACAAGTCTCATTTCAAATAGTATTGAGCAGATGGATGTATACGGGTGTGGAGACTACCTCATGAAGCCATAGACACTACATGTCAGCAGGGGACTGGTGGTGGTGGTAGTGGTTAGTGTTTAACATCCCGTCGACAACGAGGTCATTAGAGATGGAGCAGGGGACTGTTCAAGATGGTGGAGGCTCTGTAATGGTGTGGAGCATGTGCAGTTGGAGTGAGATTGCACTCCTAATACATCTAGATATGACTCTGACAGGTGACACACGTTCATTGTGCATTCTGACAGACTTGGGCAATTCCAACAGGACAATGTGACACCCCACACATCCAGAATTGCTACAAAGTGGCTCCAGAAATACTCTTCTGAGTTTAAACACTTCTGCTGGCCACCACACTTCCCAGACATGAACATTACTGAGCATACCTGGGATGCCTTGCAATGTGTTGCTCAGAAAAGATCTCCAGCCTCTTGTACTCCTATGGATTTATGGACAGCCCTGCAGGATTCATAATGTCAGTTCTCTCCAGCACTACTTCAGACATTAGTCAAGTTCATGCCATGTCATGTTGTGGCACTTTTGCGTGCTTACAAGGGGCCTATACATTAGGCAGATGTACCAGTATTTTGGCTCCTCAGTGTAGCTATAGAACCAATAAAACAATAGATTATCTGACTGTGAAACTTAAAATGTTAACATTAAAGTATACTGTTCAGTTAGGCACAGGTAGTGAAAGAAAACCATCATATTACAGAATCATAAACAGTGACTCGGTCTAGAGATAAATTACAAAAATAATGCTGGGGAGAGATTTACAAGACAGAGAGTATAGATGGAAAATTTAATTCTTTTTCAAACATATTCCTACAGCACTTTGAGTATTTTTTCCCCTTAAACTTCTTCTTCTAGTGCCTATTCATTTTGGGTACTCGTGACCACCAAAGCTATATCAATTTTGTTTGTCAGAAAGAGTTCCTCACTTACATGTGAAGTCCGTGTCCCTAAGCTTCCAAGCCAACATGTCCTTCTTCTTCCTCATCCTGTTTTACCAGGTACCTTCCCATTAAGAATGCTCTGCAGCAGTTTTATAGCTGTTTCATTTCTCATTACATGGCTGAGATATTGTAGTTTTCTGTATTTTACTGGTTTTGGAACTTCATTCCTTTGTTCATTTTGCAGAGAATGCAGTCATTAGTAAGTCTCTCTCTTTACGGCCCTCTTAGTATTGCCCACTTAAAATTAACAATGGCAAAACAGAACCGAAGTAAAGATAAGATATAGATACATTTTAGGTTTAAAGTACCTTGTTTTAGGAAAGAAGAGACACCCCGTAAAATAGAGAACATGGTGTAGTCAAGAGCTAAAGCTCTATTACCACCAGTATCATAATTAGTATTTATATAAATGTTACCCTATTACCACCTGTATCATAATTAGTATTTATATAAATGTTAATTTGTCCTTTGTCACAGTGTATCACTAGAAGACAGAGGCCATGAATTGTGAGATGTAATTCTGGAATTGCAGCTGTATTTGAATAATTGTTGAGAAACCCATCTGCTTACCAAAACAGGGCAGGACCAAGCTCCAACTTAAACAATACCATAACATTCATGTCAGCTTATAGATGATTCATCACTGGACAATTACCTGGGGGAAGACAGCTGGCATCCGTAATTTGATGAAGCACTGCCTAAGTAGTCTGAAAATAGCATGAAAAGATTCATAATAATGTACAGAAAGTTCTGGTTGAAAATTACAAATTACACTCCTGGAAATGGAAAAAAGAACACATTGACACCGGTGTGTCAGACCCACCATACTTGCTCCGGACACTGCGAGAGGGCTGAACAAGCAATGATCACACGCACGGCACAGCGGACACACCAGGAACCGCTGTGTTGGCCGTCGAATGGCGCTAGCTGTGCAGCATTTGTGCACCGCCGCCGTAAGTGTCAGCCAGTTTGCCGTGGCATACGGAGCTCCATCGCAGTCTTTATCACTGGTAGCATGCCGCGACAGCGTGGACGTGAACCGTATGTGCAGTTGACGGACTTTGAGCGAGGGCGTATAGTGGGCATGCGGGAGGCCGGGTGGACGTACCGCCGAATTGCTCAACACGTGGGGCGTGAGGTCTCCACAATACATCGATGTTGTCGCCAGTGGTCGGCGGAAGGTGCACGTGCCCTTCAACCTGGGACCGGACCGCAGCGACGCACGGATGCACGCCAAGACCGTAGGATCCTACGCAGTGCCGTAGGGGACCGCACCGCCACTTCCCAGCAAATTAGGGACACTGTTGCTCCTGGGGTATCGGCGAGGACCATTCCCAACCGTCTCCATGAAGCTCGGCTACGGTCCCGCACACCGTTAGGCCGTCTTCCGCTCATGCCCCAACATCGTGCAGCCCGCCTCCAGTGGTGTCGCGACAGGCGTGAATGGAGGGACGAATGGAGACGTGTCGTCTTCAGCGATGAGAGTCGCTTCTGCCTTGGTGCCAATGATGGTCGTATGCGTGTTTGGCGCCGTGCAGGTGAGCGCCACAATCAGGACTGCATACGACCGAGGCACACAGGGCCAACACCCGGCATCATGGTGTGGGGAGCGATCTCCTACACTGGCCGTACACCTCTGGTGATCGTCGAGGGGACACTGAATAGTGCACGGTACATCCAAACCGTCATCGAACCCATCGTTCTACCATTGCTAGACCGGCAAGGGAACTTGCTGTTCCAACAGGACAATGCACGTCCGCATGTATCCCGTGCCACCCAACGTGCTCTAGAAGGTGTAAGTCAACTACCCTGGCCAGCAAGATCTCCGGATCTGTCCCCCATTGAGCATGTTTGGGATTGGATGAAGCGTCGTCTCACGCGGTCTGCACGTCCAGCACGTACACTGGTCCAACTGAGGCGCCAGGTGGAAATGGCATGGCAAGCCGTTCCACAGGACTACATCCCGCATCTCTACGATCGTCTCCATGGGAGAATAGCAGCCTGCATTGGTGCGAAAGGTGGATATACACTGTACTAGTGCCGACATTGTGCATGCTCTGTTGCCTGTGTCTATGTCCCTGTGGTTCTGTCAGTGTGATCATGTGATGTATCTGACCCCAGGAATGTGTCAATAAAGTTTCCCCTTCCTGAGCAATGAATTCACGGTGTTCTTATTTCAATTTCCAGGAGTGTATTTAGGAATAAAAGAGATGACTCACCAAAAGGCAGAAGCACTGTGTCATTGATAGACACATAAACAAATGATAAGGATCTTGGCTAGCTTTTGGAATGCATTTCCTTTTTCTAGCTGTAGGAAAAACATGCACACAAACACACACACACACATTCACTCACATGCACACAAAGACACACACACATTCACTCACAAGCACACACCCATCTCTCTACATTGTGCTCAATCGACTGCCAGCTCTTTACCGGCCCTCGGTGAGTGTACTGGGTGAGGTGAGGATGTGGGGTGGGGTGAAGGCCTGTTCTAAAATAATTCTTAATTTTATATATTTGTGCTCCAAATCTTCATCCTCAAAGGTAAAGTATTTGATGTTGGCTACTCAAACACTCTGCAGTCTGTATATTTCCCTTCTTGCAAAGCAAAAATATTTTCCATCTTTATTACCATTCCTTGTAATGTCTGTGATCGTTATAGCTTCATGATCATTGACACCCACCTCTGTCCTAAAATTTTAGATCTGTTAGGCAGCAGGAGGTCTGAGATGTTCTCACCAGCAAGCTCCCAAACTGTCTGCTTCAAGCAATGTTGACATTAAAAACACTCTCAAATGAACCCTTGCCCACAGAGCCAGTTTTGATTGTATGACTCTCCCATTCCATAGCTGTAATGTTGAAGTCTCCTCCAGTTATGATAACATGATTAGGAAACTTACTCATGATATTCTCTAAGCTGTCTCTGAAATGCTCTGCACTACAGCTTCTGATGCAGTTGGTCTTCTCAGAAGCACATGAGGAAACTGTCAAAATAAATGACATATTTGAACTAAGTACTACTGATGCTGCTGCCACTGCCACTGTGAGGTTCTCTATGCTCTACAACTGGAGCACAACTGACTTTTTACTGCGAAACAGCTGCAAAATTCAAGTAAATTAGGTGACAATAGCATTGATGGCGCCATGCAACAGCAAGATGAAGTTATTTCACTCTGCACTAGTGATCACAAAATACATCAAAGTAAATAACACTTCTAAAAACAGATAAATGAACATACACTATTCACTTCTTCTCAGAAGTATGTAAGAAAATTGCTAAACTAAATAATGGATACGAACTATGGATGCTCTACAACTGGACTGCAGAACATTTGTTTTCATCTGTTGGTGTATTCATTGTCTTGAACCATATCACTGTGGAATCCCATTCATGTTTGAACGTATGTTGTATTACCTCTGCTCCAAATATGTTTAAAAGCTGACACAAAAATGTTGAGTCATTGACTGAATTTTCTCAAGTAATTATATGAGATTATTGCAATATAATAATAGTTTTGAAACAGGAAATGTGACATGATGTCTCGCATAGTTAAGTTGTAAGGTCAATGCTGCCGTTGATTGTTGACTGTGATAATTCTTCATTCTTTTTCACAGCGAAAGTTCTGGATTTTTCTTTTTTCAATTATGTACATGACTTGGAGAAGCTTTTGTGATTTTTGAATAAATTTCAAATTTACATGATTTCCTTATTTATTAACAATTTGGACAGCCAACAATTCACATACTGGTCACAAAACTGGTGCCTTACAACAACTCTGCAACAACTGAGTAACAACTACCAATTAATCAATGACTGCTCACAGCCAATGTCTGTAATTCTTTTGCATCTTATGAACTAACTGCTTTTATTTAACACTAGCCCTTATACAGAGTCATGACAATGTAATGAAATGATCATGTGGCATTGTTGGCCAGGAGGCCCCATCTAGGAAAGTTCAGCTGCTGAGTTGCAAGTCTTATTTCCGGTGACACCCGTTGGGTGACATGTGTGATGGTGATGATGAAATGATTATGAGGGCAAAAAAACACCCAGTCCCGGAGCGGAGAAAATCTCCAACCCAGCTGGGAATCGAACCTCGGCTCGCTGCACGGTAGGCGAATATGTTACCACTCGGCAAAGCAGGCGGACAGTCATTGACAAAAAATCATACTGATAATTTTGTCATAATAGATGTTTAAGTTTACTTATAAAGAAAAAAAATATAACTATAAATAATTTTATATGTGACATTGAGGTCAAGAAGATATATGTGTATGTTTTTAAAAAGTGTTTCTGTGCTAAATTTGTAAAATAAATCCCTTTAACAATTATTTTTTGTTATTGCATTACATTATCTTCATTTGGAACTGAGTTTGTTAGAATTAATTATTTTATATATATTTTCTTAATTAGGTGTTGGCTGGGAATATACGAAACACGGACGGTCTAAGATTAAGATGAATGATCTTATCAATTTTTCTGACAAGTGAGTACAGTTCCATTACTGGTTTTAACTTATATGGCTGTTGTAACACATAAATTCAATTTTATGTTTTCTTTTTTAAATAAATGATTTCTGATGTATAATATTTCAAATTTGTAATGTGATGCTAATTACAATTAAAGGACAAATGTACTGCAGTTGGTGGAGTTAATTGCAAAACATGAGCCACTTATAACAGAGAAAATTGTTCAGCAGTTAATAGATTTACTTTTGAAGCTACAGAAGAAACTTAAGGAATCTGTAGATCATCGGTTTCAGAAATGCTTAGTACTTAAAGCTCATTTACTACCTCTTACAAATGTTGCATTTGATAGAGAAGGGAAAAAGTAAGTAAAATTTTATTATACATGCATTTTTTAATGCCATTCACTTTAAAGTTTCACAAAAATCAATTTTCTGACTATTTTAACTGTAAAGAGGTAAAATTAGTATGGACATCTAAAGAATGAGAGGCACACATAATATAAATAACTGCGTGTTTTTCAAAATATGTTATATTCAGTAGATTTTCAGTAGAAGAGTTATTAAAAATTAGTCACTGTTAAATAAATAATTTTCCCATTGCTATCAATTAATTCATCATTTTATTCTTCTGACTTGTTGGTATTAACTGTTCTTCATCTACATATATAGGAAGATTTTCACCAGATACACAGTATTTACTGTTATGCTCATAATGCATTGTCATGTATATAAGTTGACGCAGATGAAAAATAATTAAAAAGCTAAATATTTTATTTGGATAAAGAAATAATAATTCAGTAGTGTTTTAAATCCCTGATATATTTCATTATGCCAAATGTTAAATTCCATACTTTGCTTAGGTGTGTTGTCTATATCTACATCTACGTGATAACTCTACCGTATTATGAAAAAGATAGTGCTACTCTCTGAAGAGATGACATGTTGAGTTGCAGACATGCATGATATATAAAATTTCAGCCAAAGACTTCATAGGAAAAGAGAGTCGTGCACACACACACATTCATACAGGCAACCACACTGCACATACACATGACCACACACTGCAACAGAGATGCATTGAATGGGAGAAACAATCTGGAGCAGGTGAGGGGGGGGGGGGGGGTTGAGAGTTAGACACAACAGGGTATATGTGGGGGAAGAGGAATCAGCACTGCCTGGTGGAGCTTGCAGTGGCTAGAGGTACTAGGACTTGCCAACAGGCACAACAGCACTGGAAGGTTGTTGTGGAGGGAGAGGAGGAGGGAAAAACAGGGAATGGAAAGGAGAGTAGCAGAGAAGGGCAAAAAACTGTTGGATGCACCAATAGGGAGCACACAATGAGGGTAGGGAAGGCAAGCTGTCAGGAGGTGACAGGACAAAGGGGGCAGAAACATTTTGGTGGAGGGTGATGGGATAATGAGTTACCATAGTTGAGGCAGAGATGGTTGTGGGAGTGCAGAATGTGTTGTAAGTGTAACTTTCCGTCTGTGAAGTTCAAGAAAGCTGGTGGTGGAGGGGAGGAACCAGGGGGTTGTGAAGCAGCCAGTAAAATCAAGTACGTTGTTTACAACTGAATGTTGTGCCACAGGGTGATCCACTTCGCTCTTGCCCACAATTTGGTGGTGGCCATTTGTCCTCGTAGACAGCTGGTTGGCAGCCATACCAGTATAAAAAATTGAAGAATCATTGCAACAGAACTGGTATATAATGTCTCTGCTGTCACAGGTGATCTGGCCTCTGATGTGGTAAGATGAAGCAGTGACAGGGCTGGAATAGGAAGCGCTGGGTGGGTGGTTCAAATGGTTCAAATGGCTCTGAGCACTATGGGACTTAACATCTGTGGTCATCAGTCCCCTAGAACTTAGAACTACTTAAACCTAACTAACCTAAGGACATCACACACATCCATGCCCGAGGCAGGATTCGAACCTGCGACCGCAGCAGTCGCACGGTTCCAGACTGAGCGCCTAGAACCGCGAGACCACTGCGGCCGGCTGGGTGGGTGGAATGGGCAGGTTGTGCACCTGGGTCCTCCACAGGTATATGATCCTTATGGCAAGGGGTTGAGGTTGGGAGTGGCATAGGGATGTACTAGACTGTTGTGAAGGTTGGGTGGGCAATAGAACACCTCCTTGGGGGAGGGGGGGGGGAGGGCGTGAAAAGTATCTTGGGTTGTATGTCCATAATTTCAGGGCTTGATGATAGGCAAGCAAAGCCCTGATGAAGGATGTGGTTCAGTTGTTCCAGTCAAGGGTGGTATTGGGTGATGAACAGGATGCTCCTTTATAACTGATTCTTGGGGCTATTTGGGGATATGGCACAGAAAATCTGTTTGTGGGCTATGTCAGGGGGATGGTGTCTATCAGTGGATGTCTTCATAAGACATTCAGCATACTGGGCAGTGGAGCTCCCACCACTGCAAACACACCGTTCCCGGGTGGCCAGTCTATGTGGGAGTGATTTTTTGTGTGGGATGACAGCTGTTGAAATGCAGACACTGTTGGTTGTTGGTGGGATTAATGTCGACAGGAGTGTGGATGGAGGTATCACAGAGGAGCAAGTTGTTGACAAGGAAAGTCGCACACTGGTTTGAAGAGAGCCAAGTGAAGTGGCTGTGCGTTATCGTCCATCAGGAAGAAGGTGTGACCCACTGCACCCCTGAAAAGGCGGACATACTGGTGCAAAGTGACGTCCCGATACACCTGACCTGTTGCAGTTCCTCTGCCAAAGACATGTAGTGGTGTTCATGCACCAATCATAATCCCACCCCACACCATCAAACAATGACCTCTGTACAGGTCCCTTTCAAGGACATTAAGGGGTTGGTATCTGGTTTACAGCAGATGAAAACCCAGCGAGAATCACTGTTCAGACTATACCTGGACTCATCCATGAACATAACTTGGGACCACTGTTCCAATGACTATGTACTGTGTTCTTGACACCAGGCTTTACGGGCTCTCCTGTGGCCAGGGGTCAGTGGAATCCATCTTGCAGGTCTCTGTGCAAATAAACCATGTCTGTTCAGTCATCTGTAGACTGTATGTCTGGAGACAACTATTCCAATGGCTGTGGTAAGGTCCCGAGCAATGCTACCTGCAGTACTCCGTGGCTGTCTGCAGGCACTCATGGTGAGATATCGGTCTTCTTGTGGTGTTGTACACTGTGGACATCCCGTACTGTTGCGCCTGGACACGTCTGCTGGAATCATTGCCATAATCTTGAGATCACACTTTTTGGCACACGGTGGGCCCTTGCTACTACCTGCTGTGTTTGACCAGCCTCCAGTCACCCTAGTATTCTACCCCTCACAACGTCATCAATATGTGTTCTTTGAGCCATTTTCAACACGCAATCACCATTAGATGTCTGAACATGTCTGCACACTTAGTCACTGCACTGCACTCTGACATGCACCAACACACCTCTGCGTATGCGGGCTGCTGCCAGCATCACCGTGCATCGACCGCAGGTCAAATGCATCGCATGGCAATACCGCGAGGTGATTTAAACCTGCAAGCTGCCCACCAGAGCTTCTGTAAAGTTTGGAAGGTAGGAGACAAGATACTGGCAGAAGTAAAGCTGTGAGAACCGGGCGTGAGTCGTGCTTCGGTAGCTCAGATGGTAGAGCACTTGCCCGCGAAAGGCAAAGGTCCTAAGTTCGAGTCTCAGTTGGGCACACAGCTTTAATCTGCCAGGAAGTTTCATATCAGTGCACACTCCGCTGCAGAGTGAAAATCTCATTCTGCACTGAGTATATGTTCAGCAGCAGACAGGCCATGTACTTGGGGGAAGTTAATATAGAGGGACATGGCATCAATGGTGACAGAAAAGGCATGGGGTGGGAGTGGGATGGCCAAGGATTTCAGACAATCTAGAAATGGTTGCTGTGTTTGATTCAGGACGGAAGTATTTTTACTTTGGGTTGTAGATGCTGACTAGTTAAGGCAGATATGTGTCTGGTGGGTGTTTTGAACCCAGCAACTATAGGATGGCCAGGATGAATGGGTTTGTGGATGGGAGAAGGTAAAAGGTGGGGGAGGTTGGGGGGGGGGGACTAAGAAGTTTTGTGGATTGAGGTGTTAATCCTGTGAGGGGAGGGGCCTGAGATTTTAAGGAGGGACTGCAGGTCAGTTTGAATCACAGGGATGGGGTATTGATGGTATATGGCACATGCTGTTTGTAGAGGTGTCAGAAAGTTGGCATAGACCTTCACTAGTATACTTCATACTTCCTTTGGTCTAGTACCACAGTGGTAGATCCTTCGTCTGCTGGGAGGATAATGATGGCATCATCAGCTTCTA
The DNA here is from genome assembly GCF_023897955.1 of Schistocerca gregaria. Classification (NCBI taxonomy): domain Eukaryota; kingdom Metazoa; phylum Arthropoda; class Insecta; order Orthoptera; family Acrididae; genus Schistocerca; species Schistocerca gregaria. Next base: position 864,046,275 of record NC_064920.1, read on the forward strand.
GGGAACATAGAACCCGGAGTTCTGCAGAGAACAGGTTAGGGTCATGTTGTAGGGACCTGGAGAAGGGATGTGAAGCAGTGCTTTATGTGAGGAGTTCTTGGAAGGTTTGTAATGGATGATTTTGAGATAGTGGGGGTGGATCAAGTTGAGATCATAGTCAGAACTGTTCAAGGCAGGATTCAATGTCGGGTTCGCTGTTGAAAAGATTTTGGTATTGGGTTGACATTACATATGAAGGAAAGTAGGTCTTTCACCAAAGCAGCATGATCCAATGCATGTTTATGGCTGAAAGTGAGATCCTAAGATAACTTAGATAATTCAAGAGGGGAGAGTGCATCAGACAAGAGGTTGAGAACACTGTACTGTTGTGACTGTTTCTTGGGATTATGAGTTATCATCAGTCTGGGAGGCAATGGTGAAGACTGTGAGATGTTAAAAGGTTGTCCACTGTCCAGACTTCAAAAGAAACACACTGAATGAGAGCAACAATCCAGAGTGGGACAGGGAAGAGGGGAGGATAGCAGGGTACAAGTGGGGGAAGAGGAGTTGGTGGTGCTTGGCAGAGCATGCGGGGATTACATGTGGCAGGACAGGTCTGTCAGGGGCATTGTCAGAAGATTGTAGGGAAGGGAGAGAAGAGGAAAAAGTTGGTAATAGAAAGGAGAGGAACAGATAAGGGGAAAAGACCAGTGGATGTGTCAATAGAGTGTAACACACAATGACTGTGAGGAGAGGACAGGAGGGAGGAAACTGTTGGGTGGAGGGTGGGAGGGCAGTAAATTATCATAGGTTGAGGCTGGGATGGTTTTGGGAGCAGAGAATGTGTTGTAAGGATAACTCTCATATGTGCAGCTCAGAAAAGCTAGTAGGGGAGGGGAGGATCCAGATGTCTCAGGTTATGCAGCAGTCATTGAAATAAAGTATTTTGTGTCAATTGCATGTTGTGCCATAGGTTGATCCACTTTGTCATGTGCAGGGGAGGTGTGCTTGCTTGTGTGAATGTGTGTGCATTTCTCTTTACTGAAGAAAGCTTTGGCTGAAAGCTTATATGTGACAGTTTTTTCATTGCTCCTATCTGCAACTCAGCATGTCATATTTACGGCGTGTAGCAATCTATCCTTTTCATAATACAGCTGAGATTACATCCTGGGCTTTTTAACTACATGATTCCTCTCCAGTTCACAGTGAAGTGTTTGGCTAAGGGTTCATAGAACCACATTCACACTCTTGGTTGACACTTCTACTCTCAAATATCGTATGGAAAAATTAGCACTGTATGAGCTCTGATTTCTCTTGTTTCATCATGATGGGCATTTCTAATTATTATGTGGGGGTCAACAAAATGTGTGGCATTTGGAAGAGAAAATTGCTGATTGTAATGTTGTGAAACAATCCTGCCAAAAAGAAAAATAATTTCATTTTAATGATTGCCTCTCCCATCTCGCTTATAGTATCTGTGACAGTCTATCCCGTAAACCAAGCTGCCCTTCTCTGATCTGTTTTCATGTCCTCCATCGATCCTATCTGGTAAGGATAGGTAAGTGGATAAATGTAGTTTAGGCAGACTAACAGATTTGTTGCATTTTCTGATGTTCTGCCAATAAAACACAGTCTTTGGTTTGCTTTCCCCCCAACATCTTCTATGAGATAGTTGCTATTCACACTGTTTGTAATTGTAACCCCTAGATATTTAGCTGACTTGACATCCATCAAGTTTGCATGATTTTTTTGGTGTAAATGAATGGAATTTTTTTTAGATTCATATGGAAGTACACACACTTTTTATTGTTCAAGGTCAGTTGCCACTTTTCACAACATGCAGATGTCTTGTATAACTCACTTTTAATTAATTCTAAGACTTTACTAGGTGATAAATGACAGTGTCATCTGCAAGCAATCTAAGAGAGTTACTCAGACTATCTTTGTTAGCAGCCTTGTGGCTGGTTTTCTGTTAAGTCACATTTATATTTTAAATTCAAAATACAGTATGTTTGAAGTATCTGTGATCACTGATCCTGTGTGATACTTATTTCCTTCGAAGTTGATCACTGATTGAGGGTGTTTAATATACCTTGTTTAGTCATCTTTGGAGATGCCTGCAGAAATCAACTCAGGGGTGGGAGTAAGACTCTAAAATTGCCATTTTCATATTAATTAGTTGGTCAGTTTCAAGATGTGTTATGCCACAAGAACCAATTTTGCGTATGATACAAAAAAACTTATTATATCCCAGAGAACTTATGGTTATCGACTCACTTCTAGAAGTGCATGAGAATTCTTTAATGGATAAAAACTCTGTACTCCATATTTCAGGTGTGGAGGGGGGGAGGGCAAATTCCTCCTCTTGCCCTCCATGCTGATGTCTATGGCCATACCTGTTACACAGTATCATTAATGTGTACTTTCAAACTTTTGTAGGTGTCTTACAGGAAGCTATGATCGAACATGTAAAATGTGGGATGTTGAGACAGGCAAAGGACTCCTTAACCTGGAAGGACATAAGAACATTGTGTATGCAGTTTCTTTCAACAACCCACATAGGTATTTGGATGTAAAAATTAAATTAGCTCTGTTGTAAATTTAAAAGTAACAACTTTGGTTTAGTGTTTGTTTGTTGCCAGTGACAAAATCCTCACAGGATCATTTGATAAAACTGCACGCTTGTGGTCATCAGTCACAGGAGAATGCCTTCACACATACTGGGGTCATACAGCAGAAGTTGTCTGTGCACAATTCAGTCCACTGAATACTACTATAGCTACAGCATCAATGGATTGTACTGCTCGTTTACACAATACACTTACAGGTAAATTTGTATAATAAGAAGAGAACTTCTATATTGTAAACTAAAAATCATCAAAAATATATTACAGAGCCAGGTATGCTGTTAACATGAGCTATTTCTTCATAAAAAAACTGAACAGAACCTGTGATTTGATGGTACAAAACACGTCACACATTAAAGAATCCCTCTTGATGAATACTTTTTAATTTAAAATTGTCAGTATTTTTGCAGTCATTAATACAATAACACCAAGACAATTTCCCTTACTTCACATCAATGGTCACATTTTTTTTTGTTATCAGGCTACCAGTTTGGGTCTATAATGAACATCTTTAGATCTGTTTTATAAAAACATATCCTAATATACTGGAGCCATAGCAGCATCATCAAATGCTAAACACAAAACCGGCACCAGAATCGTCAGATGTACATAAAAAAAATGGTATATAGAAGAGTCATGAAGCTTTTGAAATGTGGTGCTACAGAAGAATATTGAAGATTAGATGGGTAGATCACTAGATCACATAACTAATGAGGAAGTGTTGAATAGGATTGGAGAGAAGAGAAGTTTGTGGCACAACTTGACTAGAAGAAGGGATTGGTTGGTAGGACATGTGTTGAGGCATCAAGGGATCACCAATTTAGTATTGGAGGGCAGTGTAGAGGGTAAAAATTGTAGAGGGAGACCAAGAGATGAATACACTAAGCAAATTCAGAAGGATGTAGGTTGCAGTAGGTACTTCAAGATGAAGAAGCTTGCACAGGATAGAGTAGCATGGAGAGCTGCATCAAACCAGTCTCAGGACTGAAGATCACAACAACAACAACAGAAGAGTTTTCTTGTTGACAACACTACTGTTCAAAGCATTTTGTGTTTAGCATTTGATGCTGCTGCTATGGCTCCAGTGTATTAGGACATGTTTTTATAAAACAGATCTGAAGGTGGTCATTATAGACCGAAACTGGTAGTCCAAGCACAAATAATTTGTGACCATAGACATGAAGTAAAGAAAATTTATTCTATATTCTGTTCAACTCACAACCATGTTCTTGTGAAACCAAAACAATTCTTTCCTTTCGATGTTGCATGGTGATCATATGTGCTCTGCTTCATCTTTGATGTGTCTGTTCAGACTGAATTCTTGGCTCTCTCTTGTTTTACAGACTTCTCTCTTTTTTTTTTTTTTTTTTAGTTTATCTGTGTTTTGCGTAGTGTGATGCTAGACTCCAGCTTTTCATGTCTTTTGCTAATCTTTTAAGCCCTGTGTTAATATTACACGAGCATCTCCTATAATCTGTTTTGGATATTCTACAGACTCATATATTAAATATGAGTTTACTTGTGAATGGAAAATAAAATTAATATTTCTTCGAGGAGGCCTCATTCATCTTGTAAATGCTGCACACAAAATTTTCATGCTAGTGTATTACTTATGTACCTTGCATCAAAACAGAAGAGAACTCTGACATGAATGTATTTGATGAGAAGTAGAGTGAAATGATGTGTACCTAGCTGTTGATGGAAGTATATGGAGAGTCACTGACGGATGTCAAAAATATCTGCAAGTGGTGTAGAGAGTTTGTAGATAGTTTGTACTGGAATTCATTGTGAGGAAAGAGGCAGGAGACTGCCAATTCCCAAAGAGACAATAACAATGATTGAACAAATCATGCTTCTGGATCAGTGGGTCACCATCAGTGAGCTCTGCAGGGTTGTTCCCAAGATTTTTCGAAGCACCATTCACAAGACGTTGATTGTAGTGTTGAAATTTTGGAAGATGTGCACAAGATGGGTCCCAAGAGCACTGACAGAAGACCACAAACGGCAACACATTGAAACTTACCACCAGTTTCTTCAATGTTATGCAGATGAAAGGGACAACCTTTTGGATTCAATAGTCACTGGTGATGAAACCTGGGCTTTACTCCTCACACCTGAGACAAAACAACTGTCACAGTAGCAAAAGCATCCTGATTCATCCTAGTCATGGAAATTCAAAAGAACACAGTTAGCTGGTAAAGTCATGGCTATTGTGTTTTGGGGTCAAAAGGGAATATTGTTGATGAACTTCATGATTCCTGGGACAACAATAAATACTGACAGGTATCACCAGGCATTAAAAAAACTCAGATGGGCGATTCAGAATGAAAGAAGAGAAATTCTGAGCAAGGGCTTAAGGCTTCTCCATGACAATGTCCATCCCAGTATCACCAATCAAACCATGAATCTTCTGAAACAGTTTGGGGTGATGTCACCACCTCTCCCCTCTTTAGTCTGAACTTAGCACCCTGTGACTGCCACTTATTTCCCAAGTTGAAAAAACACTTGGTTGGAAGGTGCTTCAGTGATGAAGACAAAGTGAAAGATGAGGTCAGATGCTTCTTCAGTTGCATGGTGGTGGGCTGATGTGACATGATCATACAAAAACTGTTACATCATTTACAACAATCAACAATCAAAATGGCAGTTATGTGGAAAAATAGAAAAAAGGTTCAAGCTTCAAAACTATTTATAATTTGTTATAAATAAACATTTCTTTATAGTTTTTTAAAAAAAAATTGGAGACCTTACTTTTGGGGTCACCCTCGTACATTTAATTTTGGATTCTGTGCTGTGCACTCTGATCTGCAGCTTCCACAGTGTCATGGTTGTGGTTCTGCTTTGCTTTGTTTTAGGTGGGGGTGGGGCATCCCATTGGTGCCATGTCATGAAATTACAATGACTGATTGTCCTAATGCTTTGCAGTGTAATTGAAATGTACAGTGATGATACTATATGTGTAACCCACTATTAGGCGGTAAATGTCACGGGTTCTTCTTAAATGTCTTATAATCTTTATTATTCCACGTACTGTTGTTTCTGAGTTGTTTGCTTGAAATATACATATTGAGTATTCCATATGTGCCACATACCTATGTTTGAATTATAGCAGCTGGATGCCCCCCAGCTATAGCTTTGTTGGTAAAAATTTGTAATTGAATTGACTGCTAATTTCACTATTTTATAAAGTAATTGTAATGACTGATGGCCTCGATATTATAATTGTGACCTGCTACTAGGCCATAAATGTCAATGGTTCCTCTTAATTACAATGAATGTCCCTTCCTTCTTCAGTTTATAAAAGTTTTATACTTACTGATCCTTTTATAATTTTGGTTTTGTGATGTATATTTGCTTACTAAGCTGTTTCAGTAAGTGCTGCTTCCCAATATTCAATTACATCAGCTTTGGAATGCTCCAGCTACTGCCTTGTTGGTACAAATTGGACTCCATTTACTGACATTTTTCCTTAAATATAGAATGTAAATAATATACGTACTTTTGAAGTATGCTGTTATCATATAACAATTATGCCTAATGTCATAGGTATTACTTTGACTAGTGCCAGCCCTTGATGAAATTGTGTGTGAGTGTGTGTGTGTGTGTGTGTGTGTGTGTGCTCTTTTTTTTTTTTTTAAATGCTTATGTCAGTTGGACACTGAAGGTGTTATGGGGTTTTAAGTGACAAGATACTCTGTATTGAATTTAATAACTGTCTTCTTCACTCTTACTATGTTGTTGCAATGTACTTCTTTTAATATCTTGCACTATATCCAATTTTTCATCCAAAAACACATCATGAGATTATTATTATAATAGGATTAATCAATACAAATATTAATTAATAACAATATCTTATTGTTTTCCTGTTATCCTCCACCAAGCCTCTTTATCCAGCACATCTTCCTTGTCGATGATGCGATGTTCCATTATCCTGTTTATGTGGTCTGTCCAAGAACGCCGTGGTCTTCAAAGCTTATGTTTGCCGGGTGGTTTCTATTCATAAACCTTCTTTGGCCACTGATGATCTGGCATTCTCATCATATGTCCGTACCATTTTAATGATTTTATTTCAATTCTATCTATCACTATATCATTTGCCTTCATTCTAGCTCTTACTTCATCATTAGTTTTCCTTTTGATTCTTGATATTCTGGCACTCCTAAGCAAATAATCCATTTCCACAGCTATTAGTCTTCTTTTGAGATCCAGATTTAGGACCCATAGTTCTGATCCATAGCATAGCATTGATTCAATCATTATCTTACCTACTCTTTTCTTACTGATATTGGAAATATTCTTATCCCATCACAAAGAATTCATACACCCTAACACTTTTCTGCTTTGCTGTAGTCTATATTTTATTTCTGTATGGCCCAATCCATTTTTATCAATATGTGCCCTGAGATATTTAAATTTATCTACCTGTCTCATAACTGCTTTGTCATTGATGTGTACTTCACCACCAGATACTCTGTTTTTGTTAGACTCATTTGTAGAACCCCATCTGTTGTATTCCTGATGTAATCATTGTATCATGAACTCAATATCATAATCATCTTGTGCTATAATAACTTGATTGTCAGCAAAATTTAATGAAAATATCTGTACTTCGTTGACAGTGATTCCCATTCCTCTACAGCTGTTCTTCCAATTTCAGAGAGCTACTTCTACATATAAATTGAACAAGATGGGTGACATACTGAAACCTTGTCACTAACCTTTAGTGACATTAATAGCTTCTGATAACGTTGAACCTCATTTAATCTGCACAACATTATCTCTGTACAATTCAATAATAATTTGTAAAAGGTGATCATCTATACCTATATCTTTCATAACTTTCTACAGCTTATATCTAGGAACTGTATCCTAAGCTTTTGCTAAATCCACAAAGGCAATGTGTAGCTTCTTCCGTACTGCCATTAAATTCTCCATTAGTTGTTGTAAAATAAATAGGTCATCCGTATGTGATCTGTTCTGCCTAAACCTGCTGTGGTCTTCCCCAATATGGTGGTCAACAATTTGTATAATTTTTTCAAACATTATCTTGCCAAATAAGCAGCTCATTGTGCAGTTGACACTAATAACTCTATAGCAGTTTGTGTCTTTTCTATTCCCTTTCCTGAAAATAGAAACCATATGTGACATTTTCCATTCTGAGGGAATTTCAGTCCTTTTACAACAGTTGTTCATCAGGCAGGTTATTTGTTTTTTTCAGATATCTTCCTCCAACCTTCAATTATTCAACAGGAATGTTTCCTGGACCAGGTGATCAGCTATTCTTCATTTTAATTAATGCACAATTCACTTCCTCTATTGCAATGCTTATATTTTGATCAATTACCTCCATCTTCTCTTCAATTCTTTGCGTGTAATATGGCCTATCTTCAGTTAAAAGGTCTGCATAATGCTTTTACCATTCCTTTAAGGGAATTAGGTTGTCCACTGCTTTGTTTACTTGTATTTTCTTCATACTGGTAATTGTTCTTCACACTTCTGTTGTTTCTAATCCACCTATTAGACTCTCAATTTCAATATGTTTCTGTTCCCAATCTTGTTCTTGGCTAATTTAATTCCGTTTCTTAATTTGTAATTTGTTGTCTGGTAGTTTTGCCTGTCCTGAAGTGATTTAGTTGATAACCATTTTTTGTAGAGATTTTTCTTTTCCCTAATCAATATCTTCAGGTCATCAGACATCCATGGAGGATCCCATTTATCTAGACTCTTACTCTCTGTCCCAAGTACCTATAGAGAAATTTTTGTAAGTGCTTTTTTAATATTTTCATATTCTACTTCAACATTGTCGTCTTCTGGAGTCGCTTTTAGTTCATTTTATAATCTACGTTGAAATAAATCCTTGATGCTGAACTGCTTCAGGAGAAAGAGCTTATACCTTGCCTGCTCTAATTTCTCATGATTGCTGTGATCAGCCACTTGTCCAGTTATTGATGGTTTTCTCCTAAATGGGTATGTCAACTTTGCTAAAACTAAGTAGTGATCAGACCCACAGTTGGCTCCCCACTTGACCCAACAGCCTTGAACTATCATTTTTGGCCATTGCTTGGTAATTATGTAATCAATTATTGATTTTCGCTGTAAGGATGGTCTCTCTCATGTATATCTGTGGATATTTTTGTGTGAATAGTGTGTGTTCAGAATTTTCAAGTCATATTGGTTACAGAATTCTACAAGATTTTCTCCAGAACTATTAATGACATTTTCTCCATATCTTCCTACTATTGCATCATTTACTTGTGAGCCAATCCTCACATTAAAATCTCGTGCTGTTATTACTTCTTGGTGCTTTTTGACTTGGTTGAGTAGATGGTCTAATTTCTGGTAGAAATGGTCTTTGGTTTGTTGTGCCGCATTATCGTTTGGTGCATACACCCCTATTATAACTGTTTCAATGCCGTATAACTTGATGATATAGCGACAATTCTTTCACATATACAAGCATAGTCCGTGATGTAAGCATTTAGAGCTTTGTTAATTAGAATGGAAACACTTGCTTTTGCTCATTTATGTTTATTGACTCCAGACCAAAAATTGATGATTTCTCATTCCCTTGTCCCTTCTTTTTTGTTTCTGACAGAATAATTATGTCCACCTTCAGTGACTAATTTAATTTTCTATTTCGGTGTGTTTATTTTTCAGGCTTTAAATGTTCCATGTACCAACTCTCAATGTCCTTTTCCTTGTCAATAATTGTCATAAAGAGTTTCTATGCGATTTCCGAGGCTTCGCTTCAGATTCAAGAGCTCGTAGAAGTTTTTTTATGGATAATGGGGTGCTGGCCCATTGAGCCAGTCCCAACTTGGAGGACCAGGATTTGTTATCAGCTTTTACTCCCCTAGGAAGGTTGGCTTCACCACGTCTATAGAGACCCCCCTTCCCTAGGTGGGACACATTTCAGCTGGCTTCTCTGTTGAGGCCCATCCGACTCGGGTGACACTGCCAGTAGCTACCACTGGCGTCGCCCTCAACTTCACTAGAACATGCAAAACCTTCCATCCGGTACTGAAGGTACCTTCGATAAGGCATGAGATGATGATGATAAAATTATTTTGGCAGTCAAAACAAGTTGTGATGAAGCAAGCTGAGATCTCTTTACATTCTCTCTTGTTTTGCCATCTGTCTCCTTAAATTCATTTTATTTTCATTTTTGCCTAATTACCAGTAATATACATGAGTATAATCTGAATTTCCATAAAAGAGAAAGGTTAATCCTCAGTCTTAAGAAATATAGCACCAGGTCTAATTTTGTGCTTAGTTTTGTGTATGTAATTAATTTCCTAACTTATTTTGATTATCCCTAGTTAATACCTTTTGTTATAGATTGGGATCAGCAATTGTTTCGTGACTTACATTCTATTGTTGACTTATAAACAAATATAAGTTTAGTAATAATTATAAACATTTGGAAGGAGAACTACAAGGATTCTTAAAGTATTTATTTGGCTCTATTTTGAAACATATTAGCAAAGCCAGCCCTTAATTAATTCCAAAATAATTACCAGGTTTGTCAAGAACATTGTTTGTATAACTATATCTGTTAATTTCATTATTTAAACAAATAATTCATCCTGACATTTGTGATAGAAGGAACTGTTAAAAAAGGATGAATTTTTTGATGTATTCACTTAATTTAATGAGTTATGTTTTGATTGTAATTTCTGTAACTTAAACATCAAACAATGTGTAGTTTCAGTGCCTATTATTTCGAGGATATGTAAAGGACTGGTTTTTGTTCCCAAAACAGTCAGGCCACGGCCGATTTTCAGACAGGAAATATGTATTGGTTAGAGTAACAACAATGCATCAACTTAACGGTGGAATAAGTGTAACACAAATAGGCCATGTGTTAGAACAATTAATGACAATGTCTGTTTAATTTATTTGAAAAATAGTGTCACACATACCGTATTATTCTGCAAGGTGCGGGCTTTCAAGTAAAAAATATGAGGTGTTGTGTTGTAGCAGTCAACTACGTACCCTCAGACTCAAGAGTTGAAATATTAAAAGTTTTGGCTGGTTTTGTTGTCTAGGGGCTGGGATACGTAGTTGCCGCATTACAAGCCAAATACTGCTGAGTCTACAGTATACAATATGAGCATACACATGTACGGATTGGTCGAAGATTCTTAAAACTTGGCAATTGCGAATTTTTAAAGCAACATAGCAATTTATATATGAAAGATTGCAATTTAATAAAATCTGAAGGTAATATCTCAACAACTTTAAATGATGAGTATGATAGCAGAAGTACTTTTGAGAATGTGGTATATTCCTGCAAACACTTATTGGTGTCAATGGTCCAGCAATTAAATAAAATATAAGTTGAATAAAGGGAAACAATAGATTCCAATTTCACGTAATTAGTTATGAACGATAACATAGCTCATGAGATATTCACTTCTAAATGTATACTATATCTTCACTGTAGACACCACGGAAATCTCACACGTTCACAAGTCGGCACTCCGAAGCAAACTGCTCCACACTCTCCAAGTCTTTCCAGCGACCATACGTCTGTCGTGCCATAGAGTCCAGCACCTCCTCTCCTGTCGTTCTCTCACTCGCACCGTACTGTCTGCGCCCAAAATGATCCTCCTCCTCCACTCCATACAGTCTTTTCACATGTCCTTTTTGGAACGATCGCAGTGATTGGTAAGAGTGTTCCCGCCCTGTCTCCAAGCCAACGTACATTCACAAACATATTGAAACACATACAAAATACTGGATTTACATTTAAATAACTTGAAATTAAATAAATATTCCTATGGCTGGACCATAAACACTCTCTAACACATATTATTCAATACATAAACAAATCAAATAAACATATATCACAGGAATAGCAAGCAAAAGTAGGCCAGTAGCCTAATGTCTCTGTGCTTTCTAAAACACAGTAAATATTTGACCAATTTCTTCATGAATAGGATACATTGGATATAAACAAATACATAGATGAACAGATATATTTATAAGCTTGCTGCTACCTTTTTTTGTGTAACTGTGGAGTACTTATGGCCTGATGCGATCGATAGTAATCGGCCACTTTGACCTCCAATAACACAGGTATTCTTCAAGTTACATATCTGTAATTCATACCAATTTAGGTTTACACTGAGTTTTCTAAAGACACGTCGATCGACAAAATCAGATGAACCATTTCAATTTTGGAAATACATTGCTGGGTGTTACTTGTATAATTTACAGTCAGATACTAAATTTTAAACTTATAAGCTATTGAAAATCTAATTACACCATCAGAATTGTCGTGCAAATAATGGTAATGTACATGTTTCTTTTTGAGGTATCATGAATCATCTGGCTATTATTAATTTCTATACTAACTGTGAAATGTCTGCCATGATGGTTTCTTTCATCAATACAGCGTCACCATGAAATTCCCAGCGATGCGGCCAATAGCCCACGCGCTTGGGGCTACCCCTCATGCTCAGCATCATATGGTTGCTGCCGGGCCACGGCCCGCCAAGAGGGCCTGCGTGGCCACGCCAAACCCGACATTAGAATGTATCATGCCGCGCAAATTTATTCCCATTACTTTTACTTAAATCTCTCACAAATATATGCTTCCGCCATTCGCGCCTGCTTTTTTTGAAAGTTCCACCTATATAGCCTTCCTCTTTAACATACTCCATATTACATATTTGTTGCCTTTCTCCAAACCTATCAACTTTTCTGCCATTACCATTATCTCCAGTACTTTTCATTGCCTGTTTAGATTGCCATTCCCGGACCTGAGATGTGGCGAACATCAGTTTCCCAACTGGCTGTCATGCGATCGCACTTTGCACAAATTTCACCCATCAAATCTGCATTCTTTACTTGGAACCTGTTGAATGTTATCACTCCTGTTTGTTCTCTGATCATTCTGCTCATTCCAGCTACTGTCTCCCTGAGAATTCCTTGGATTCCTCTCACAATTATTATTTTGGTGGTGATTATTTGGATTCCCATTTTGATAACTACCACCCAGTTTGCTCTGAGGTTTGAATTTCAAAGCCGTCTCTAATTTTTTTACAAATTCTAGAAATTCGTCCATGGGATCTCACTCCAAATATCAGGTAATCAAGTTTTAACATGATGATTTCTCTTAAAACCCCCAACAGATGTTTCACAAGCATAAGCTTGCCAAGCTCGCTCTTGCAAAAATCTCTCATGTTCCCGTTACCATACCTGTAACTCGGCCACTTTAAAAATTCATTTTGGATCCGCATCTGTTTTGCCTCACTCCAAAATTTATTCAAAAAGCACTTTTCAAACTCTTTGTATGATTCACACGAACTACAGTTAATGACTGTGGGTCTCCATCCAAATGCCATTTAACATATTTTATTTTCGCTTCGTCCGACATACCATGAACAAAGGCGTCCCTACATGCAGCCAAGAAATTAACTGAGTGATTTCTTCTGTCATCTGTGTAACATTTCACAGATCTGGTATTTGCCCAAGGGATATTTAAAACCATTGTGGCCTGTTGGAAGGCTAACGAATTTAAATCACTTTTTATATACATGATTGGCAATGTCACTAACTGCTAAATGTATATCACTTTTATGAGCATCTAGCGCTTTTATACTGTCACTTACCTTGCCCACAAGTTCCATCTGTATCTTATCCATTTTTCCCCAAGATCTTTTTCCACTGATTCGATTTTATGTTTTACAATTACAACTTCACGTGTAATTTTCCCCATATCCACTTGGACACATTTTAATTTATCATCAATTGCTTTTTCAAGGTTACCCATAATGTTTTCAACTTCCTCTTTCACAGCGGAACCTATTTCAGTTCACATTGTACCCATGTCTGTTCGAATTGTACTGATATTGTTTGCCATTGTATTCATATTATTTCCCAATCCCTGGATCATTTGCATTAGCTGATACATCATATCTCCCCCTACATTCATTCCCCTTGCCTGAATTCCTACTAGTTACACTTTCACACTCTGATTTCAGACTGACCGGCTTATTTCTGTTTTTAGAATCACACATACTAGGTGACTGTTTTATATTCACAAGATCTATAAGTGGAGCTTGAACTTAAGACTCAAACACTATCTTACTATTTGCCCATCTGAGATGGTTTCTTCTGCCATGGTGCTGCTGTCAGTTGTAGTGGAAGTTGATATTGAAGACTGCCCTGGAGTACTCGAAGGCACTGCTGTCGTATTGCTGTTGATCTGCACCCGCCACTGGAAAAGATTGCCTGACGTAAATGTGATTGCTGCCGGTTACCGTGTGTTACAGCTGTCTTCGATACCGCTGTCCTTTAAATGTGCTAACTGCTACTATTCCTTGCTCAGCTTATTTAGACTCTGAGTCCCCATCCAAATTGCCTTTAATGTGATAGATAAGGACCTCTATCAATAGCATGTGTTAGTTGTGGAATTTGCTGCATAATTTCACTGTTTCCAGAAACCTATTTGCGGATAAAACCGATATCACACTGTGTTTTTTCACTCTACAGAAATCTCTAATGGTTTTGCAAATGATTTGACACTTCACATAGTACGCTGAATAACAGAGGACAAAGGAATTACCACTTTGCAGAACACAAATCCCGGATGAGCCCCCAGTTGTGGGCTTTCAAATACAAAATGTGAGGTGATATGTTGTGCCCCTCAACTATGTACGCTCAGGCTCAGAGTTAAAATTATACCGGATGAGCCCCCAATTGCGGGCTTTCAAATAAAAAATGTAAGGTGATATGTTGTGGCCCTCAACTATGTACGCTCAGGCTCAGAGTTAAAATTTTAAAAGTTTTGCCTGGTCTCATTGTCTAGGGGCTGGGATACGTAGTTGCCGCATTACAAGGCAAATACTGCTGAGTCTACAGTATACAATATCAATACACACATGAATCAAATGGTCGAAGGTTCCTATCATTCAGAAATTGCGAATTTTTAAAGCAACATAGTAATTTATAAATGAAATATTGCAATTAAATAAAATCTGCAGGTACTGTCTTAATGACTTTAAATGATGAGTATGATAGTAGAAGTATTTGATATTTGTGTCCATTTAATGTGCCAACAACAAAATATGGGCCAATGAATTTGTTCCTCATGATGCCACACCATATGTTAACCAAACAAGGACACTGATGTCAGTTTGTCATAAACAGTGGGGATTGTCTACACTCCAGTAATGCTTGTTATCCTGGTTAATGCTACCATGGTTTGTGAATATAGACTTATCAGAAAATAGTACCTTGGCAAAGAACATAGGGGTCATTCGCACTTGTGGATGTGCTCATTCACAGAACAAAACCTCATTATGGAAATCAGCACCATGACATTCTTGGTACAGTGACACATGGTATGGTAATACTTATAATGAAGCAGTATTGGGACAATACTATCTACAGACGTAGCGGAATCACGATGTATTTACCAGGCACTTGTCCATGGATTGTGGCGCATTGTTGTTAGTGCAGCTATTTCATTAGCTTCTCCTGTAACAAGTCTGCTTCATTTCCTTTTGCTGATCTGTACACTGCCATCAGACATAAAGGCATTCACAACCTTGTAAAAGAATGAATGAGAGAAAGTTTTCTGTGGAAAGCACTCAGCATTCTCCCTTAATCATGATTGTTTAATTTTTTTCTTTTGTAGTTGGAACATTTATCATCCACTTCACTTGCATGTTTGTTCTCTAAGTATCAGGCTGAAGTGCAGGCAATAAACACTTTGCAAGTATCTTGCTTTTTAGAGCTGCTGTCTGTTCTATGTCTGCACAATATGTGAGTTCCAATTGCAGTGTAGTGCCTGTTATGATATGTCGTAGTTCGCTACATGGCCATGATGGCACGTCAAGTAGTCCCTTGTTCAATAAGTCAGGTGAATACAAGGTTGTGAATGGAATTTCCAATTAGAAGTTATGAAACACTGGCCTGCCGTACTCTCATAGCATGGAGGTGGGGTCTTGAGTGCCATTGGATATTCAAGGGCCATTGAGTAGCATGTTGTAAATTATGATTGCATACCCATTTCTATTCTTCCGATTGCAGTGCCATCTGTGGTGAAACATAGAAAATACTTCAGAAAAAATATATGTAGATTTTGCCTTAAAATCATAACCATCAATAAAAAATGGGAGATTTCACTGAAGATTTTGAAGCTGCCTTTTGCCACCCATGCATGGGTTGGGGTGGTGGTGTTGAGAGTGGTATAATTGGATAGGCCCCTCTGAGGCAAACAAACTGGAAGTATAACTTTTTTTTACTCTTATGTATAGTTTTCGAGAGATTTTTAAATGTCTTCAATAAAATGAACACCTGTATGTATAAACTGTATCCGAAATTAATGTATAAAATGAGAGGGCTGCTAGAGTAGACCATAAGAAGCAAATTTCTCGTAGCAACACATGTCCGCATCCCCTTGCGTATGGCACTAGGTGTCTTTGAACAGCGTCATGCGCTGGCATGAGGGTAGGCACGCAACATGCCATCTGAGCTGTCATGGTAGCAGGTTTGCAGGGCAATGTTTTCACTGTATTTTGTGGCATCACGGTAAATGAGAAGTAGGGGTGAAGTTTTATAATGTCTATTTGAAAACAGTTACAAAAGTGCTCAAAATTATGTCCTTCTGCTTGAATGCACACTGTGCAAAGATGCTTGAGTGACACAGAACATTCCTGGTGAACTGGAAATTGCATAGGAGGCTGCATTAATGCATGCTATCAACTCTTCATCAGTCTCAGTGGGTGTTTCAGACAACAGATTTCAGGTGGCCCCAGAAAAGAAAAATCAGTGGTCATTAAGTTGTGAGAAGATGCAGGCTATGCCACCAGCCCACTGCCGCCTATCCATTTCTCACCAAAGGTTTCATCCAAAATCATTTACACTGCATGTGCAAAGTGCACAGGTGCACGATGATATTGGTATCACATTTGCTGTTGCCTTTTGAGTGGAAAATTTTCCAACAACTTTGGAAGAGTTTCTCTTTAAATAGATTAAATATCTCTTTGCGTTCAGTCGCTCTGCAAACATGTATGGAGAGAGACCAGATTATCATCTACAAAGCCAGTCCAAATGTTGACAGTGAAGTGATCTTGGTGACCATGAACATAGACGGTGTGAGATCTTTCCCATTGAGTTTGTTGAACATATCCTCTCATGTAAAGGATGCCTCATCTGTAAAAAGTACATAGTTCAAGAAGTCCAGTTGAAGGGGTCACTTTTGTAAAAACCACTGACAGAATTCAGTTCAATGTGGAAAATCATGTGGGTTAAGGGCATCAACCTTCTGAAGGTGGTAGGGGTCAAATCATCTTCATGCCACGCATGCCATATTATGGAATATCTTATACCTATTTCCCATGCAACACACTGTGAGCTTGTTGAGGGTGTGTTTTGTTTTCCAGCAGAGATTATGCCTGTTCTTCAAGTACTGGTGTACACACTGTATGTTGATGACTGCATCCATCAGGCATTCATACCTGTAACACAAAATGAGTATGCCAGGTTTTGAAGTAGGCCTTAAATAAACATGTGCCACTATGAGAATGTGCTAGTGGAAAATGTATTTTAAGCAAACGTGTCTCTTGTAGGGACCTGTGGATGGCAGTAAATGTGCATGGAGCTGGCATTCAATGATTTGGAAACCGCCAAATGTTCGGACGTTGGGCAGCATGAGCATTTCCATATGCTGCTCCATAGGCACAGTGCATGTCTGCCATTTCCTCTCAAGAATAGCACTCCAGTTGCTGTCCTCTCCACACAATACCAAGCACAAGCATTTCCCTGTTTGAGGACAAACTGACACAGGGCAAACCAGACTCCACAGTGTGCACAAGTGCTGCTGTCTATGCATCACCTATCAAACATGCATTGGCACAGGTAAAAGCATTTTCACATTCCAGTATGAGGCGGAAAACCTGTAGTGTTGTCCCACCTGCAAAATCCACAATTATATTGACTTCCACATTTGTAAATAAAGGTCATAAAACTTCAACCTGATGTCTTTTTACCTTCAATGTCAGAAATACATTAAAATCATTGCTCTGCAGACCTGCTAACATGATGGCTCAGATGGCATGTTGGGTGCCTACCCTCATTGTGGCACACGGTGCTGTTCAACGATGGCTCATGCCATATGCTAAGGGATGTGGTTAAGGGTTGCTATGTGAAATGCATTTGTTATGGCCCACTCTACCAGCACTCTCATTTTATATATTCATTTCAGATACACTCTGTGTGATGTACAGAGGTACATAGGAGCTGCTAATATAGAAGAGAACTGTTGATGATGATGATGACGATAGTGACATAAGAGGAATATAATGGAAAATGGGATACAAATAAAAAATTAATGATACAGACATACATACACTATTGATCACTGAATTAAATTAGTTAACGTTAAAGGGAGAGAAAGAATCCTGGTTCAAACGATTGAAATGAATCACAAGACCCGTCTGATAATACACCTGGGTTTTTGGATTAAATGTAATCGTTTGCAAACTGTTTTGTTAATTACACACTCCACTGTTTTGTTATTGATCAACTTGATTATTTATTTGTAATAAATTTTTGCATGAACTCTTTAAATAAGTGAAAACTATTTTTTAATAAATATGCTTCACGATGTATTTTAAATTTACACAGGTCCTTCAAGTTTTCATTAATTTTGGCAGTTTGTTGTGTAGCTTGACTCCTTGGTAAAATATAGTGGTTTGGGTCTTAACTTTATTATTTTTATCTGCTTAAAGCATCTGCTGTATCTGGTTCGGTAATCATGTATGGAGCTGTTTGCTGCATATTGCTCAGTGTTTTTCTGTATAAAAACTATAGTGTGAAAGATGCATTCACCTTGAACTCTCAGAATACCCCAATTTCTTAAAACACTCAATGCAGTGGGCCCTTTTGCCACCTGCTAATTATTCTGGCAGCATGTTTTGCACTTTAAAATATTTTCCATATTCTTGATATTTGAACCCCAAAATATTTTGTCATAACTGATGCTAGAATGCGTGTGTACAAAGTATGTGTTGTTCTCAGGCACTATCTGTGGTTAATATTCATTCTCTGTTAATTCCAATTTTTCTGATATGTTTATCCCATTTTAAATGCTGATCAACATATAAATCTAAAAATTTTGTACTATTACCTGTGGTCTCATTTTGTATTTCATGTGTTGTTGTCTTAGGTATTTTATTTACATAGATGTTCATGTTGTTAGTTTTCTCATATTAAGAGTTACCTTATAGTTTGTTGCTCTGCCTCCATAGCTGAGGGGACAGCACAGCTGACTGGCAAGGGGAGAACCAAGGTTCGATTCCCGATAATGCCAAGGGTTTTTCCTGGCAAGAGAACTGAACAAGGTGAAATCAGCCTTGTGAGGCTAACTATCGATGTCACTTCAGCAACTTGTCTGTTTTTAAAACCAGTGACACCTGGTTTTCCCCAGACATTCACCCATTCAAGCACTAGCTGGCCCCAACATTTCTTAACTTGGGTGATTGGGTGGGAATTGGTGTTACCAAAATGAAAAGAACATTGGCAATCGAGGACATAATTAACTGAGTAGTACTGGCAGTTGGTGGCAGTAGGACCATTCTGCAGTTAGCTTGAAGTGCCAGTTCTCTAAATTTTCTCAATAGCATTTCCCAAGGACAACATTTCCTCCTTTCCAGGAATGCCCATTTGAGTTCATGAAGCATCTCTGTTTTACTTGCATGTTGATTGAAGCAACCAGTAACAAATCTAGCAGTCCACCTCTAATTTAATTCAATGTCTTTCATTAATGTGTACCTGGTGATCCCAAACACCTTAAGAATGTGTTGCACTAGTGTTTTTATTTATTTTATTTTACATGTCTAGTTATTTTACATCTGTGGTCACAAACTTTTGTCATCAGACTACTGGTTTTGGTCTATACTGGCCGTCTTCAGATCTGCAGCAAAATATGAGAAAACATAAATACACTAGCAGATTGTCTACAGCTTAAGACAATAAAATAGACCATAATGAAAAGTAATACTGACATACATTCACATTTGTGCACTTTAAAGTGTGAAGAGGCATACCTGTTTTATAAAAACATGTCTCAATGTGCTGCAGCCATAGTGGCATTGTGAAATGCAGTACATTAGGACAGGTACACCTCTTCATACTTAAAGTACTATTTTATTGTTGCAAGCTATAGACAATCTGCTAGTGTATTTATGTTTTCCCATAGTTTGCTGCAGATCTGAAGATGGTCATTAGAGACTGAAACCAGTAGTCTGACGACAATAATTTGTGACCACAGATGTAAAGTAAATGAAATGCAGGTCTCTGTTTAATTCTCTACCATGCTGCAGCTTGTGAAACAGCTAAGATTTTTGAATTCATGTGGTAGCTTATTGAAAATGGATGCAGCAGTATACTGCACACCTTTCTGAACAAGAGTCAAGGAAGTGCAATCCAAATGTAGATTGGATTTTGGCCTAGTGTTAACTGAGTGAAAGCTACTAATTTTTCGGAATAAACTGCTACTGTTAACAAGAAATGACAATAAAGAATATATACATTGAGAAGCCAATATGAGGATGCCCGACTAATGAACAGGGATTGACAAAAGGTTTGCAAACTTGCACCACTTATTGCCCAAACTGCCCATTTCTGAGCCAAAAATATCCTTTGAGAATGGGAAGAGTTACCCCAAAATATAATACCATATTTCATAAGCAAATGAAAATAAGCAAAGTAGACTACTTTTCATATTGAATTATCATTTACTTCAGATACTGTTTGAATAGTGAAAATGGGAGCATTAAGTGTGAACAATATCCTGAATGTGCTCTTTCCATGACAGTTTACTATCTATTTGAACATCTAGAAATTTGAACTGTTTAGTTTCACTAATCATATGCCCTTTCTGTGAAAATAAAACATTGGGTTTTGTTCAATTGGAGTCTTACTGTGATTTAGCATTAGTTTATTTTCTGCAAGCCATAGACTTATGCCAAAAACTGCATATATCCAATGTAAATTCCATGATTTGCTAAATATTTCAGAGCTTTCTACTTTGTGTTTCAGTCAGCTCTTGTTACCAAGAATAAATTGAGCCTGACAAATTTCTTGGAAGACAGTACATTGGGATCTTTGTCACGAATACTTTGAGATTTTACTGATAAAACTTTGACAGTCAAAGTGTCTTTACTCTGAATATGGTCTGCTTTTACTATCCATGTGTTGAGTACCTATTGGAGTACTTCAAACTACACAATCCACATGTGCACAATCCACATGTGCACTCTACAAATACTCTGGTAGCCAAATAATGGCTTCCTTTGTGTTGTGCAACCCTGACCTACCAAGAGGAGTCCTGCAACTTTATATCTGATAACATAGGCCCAGAATCTTGATACCCCATACTATTTTACTTTTCATAATAATCATAGATGTGATACTGACCCAAATGCTTTTTAGATATCAAGGAATACTGTGTCTACATGACTGCTCTGATACAAAGCTTGCAATAAATCATTTGAGAAAAGTTTGGGGTTGGTTGTACATGATCAAAGTTTTCAAAATTCTTGCTGGCTGGCCTAGAGGAAGTTATTCTGTTCAAGATATCTCATTACGTCTGAAATCAGAACGTGTTCTAAGATTCTACAACAAATCAATGTTAAGGATATGGGATGGCAGATTTGTGGATCACTTCTGCTACCCTTCTTGTAAATGAATGTGAATTGTGCTTTCTTCCAACTGGTGGGCACGTTTTTTTTTTTTTATTTTTTTTTTATTTACAGTGGAGAGAGGGCCTAACTCAATTGCAAATTCAGTATAGCATGTGACAGAGATTCCATCAGTCCCTGAAGCTTTGTTCAATTTTAATAATTTCAACTTTTTTTCAACACCACTAACATTAACACCTATTGCACTCATAGCACTAATATTAAACTGGGACACTTCTCCTGCATTTTCTTTTGTAAGGGAACATTTGATAACAGAATTCAGCATTTCTCTTTTGCTTTGCTATCTTCAGTTTCAGTTCCTGTCTCATCCACAAATGACCAAACACTAACTCTGGTGCCAGTAACAGCCTTTACATATGGCCAGAATTTCTCTGAGCTTTGTGAAAGATCATTTGACAATATAGCCTTGTGCTTTGTTTTACACCTCATATGCAATGGGCTCCATTGCTTTAGAAGTTTATTTACAGTAACTATAGACCATGGAGGATCCCTAACATTATTAACTGTTCCACTGGGCGCATACTATTCAGTGCATGGTCAAGTATTCTTTTAAAGTTGAGCTCTAGTTCCTCTGCATGCTCCTGTCCTGTGCTAAAAGTTTGAAGTTCTTCATTCAGATATAACACTACTGCTTTTTTATCAAGTTTACTGAATGCATATGTAAAATAAGGAAAAGGCAACTGCTCATGTATAGCACATAACAGAAAAGAGCATCCACACTAGCTTTTGAATGCTACCTCTTTTTCCAGCGATAGTACACACATTCAAACACACAACAACACAGACACCCAAACACACACTCCATGGCCACGGCAAGACTAATTTTCCCTCTCTCTGTCTGAACAACTGTGTAATGCCCATTGGTACTGACCATCCGCTGTGTCATCCTCAGCCCATAGGCATCACTGGATGTGGAAGGGGAAAGGCACGTTGTCAGCACACCACTCTCCTGGCCATTCTCAGTTTTTGTGACTGGAGCCACTACTTCTCAATCAAGTAGCTCCTCAATTGGCCCCAGAAGGACTGAGTGCAGGTGTTGAGCCATCCATCCATGTTCTAGCCTAGCCCAACAGTGCTTAACTTTGGTGATCTAATGGGAACTGGCAAAACCACTACCAAAAGTAATTATTGACACTCTGTTATTGAAAGCAGTTCCCTGAGCTGATGGAGATGGGGAGGGTGTAGGGGAGAACTCAAGGTGGGGGCAACAGGAAAGAGGCAGTCTTTGGACAGATGACTTTGTGGCTGTACAAGAAAACGAAAACATTAACATTACATAGGGCACAACAAGACATGTAAGAAGAGGGAGATGGGGGCGGGGTGTAAATGAAGGGGGAAGAGGAGGGGGGGATAAGAGAAAGTTGGAAGTGAAAAGGGAGAAAAGGAGGGGAGAGAGGAGAAAGAGAGGGACAGGGAGAGGTTGTGGGAGAAGGAGAGAAGGGGGGAGAGAGAGAGAGAGAGAGAGAGAGAGAGAGAGAGAGAGAGAGAGAGAGAGAGAGAATGCCCATGGGAGGGGGGGGGGGGGGTGAGGAAGAGTGGTGGAAGCAGGTAGTGAGTGCATGGTCTGGATGGAGAAGGTGTGGTTTGTACAGAAGAGAGAAATGAAAAGGGAAGATGGGTCAGATGGAAAAGGTTAGCAGAGCTTTAGGCCAGGGGGATTGTGAGAGTGGAGAGTGTGTTGGAGAGACTATTACAATCTGCATAGTTCTGAGTAAGTTGTGCTGGAAGTGAGTACCCAAACAGCCTGCAGAGTAAAGCAGCTGCTGACATCATTTGTGTTGTTGTATGCAGCGTATTTGGCAACTGGCTGGTCAAGTTTGCAGTTTGCCACAGTTTTGCGGTGGCCATTCATGTGATCAGAAAGTTGGTTACTTGTCATGCCTACACAAAATGCCATTCTGTAATAGCAGCATAGCTGATATATAACATGGCTGCTTTCACAAGTGGCTCTGCCTTTTATTGGGTAGGAAATGCATGTGACTAGATGGCAGTAGGAGGTGGTGGCTGGGTGTATGGGACAGGTCTTACACCTGGGCTCACTATAAGGGAACGACCCATGGGATGCAGGATTGGGAGCAGGACTAGATTAGGGATGGACAGAGATATTCTGTAGGTTGGGTGGGCGTCAGAACACTACTTTGTGGGATGTAGGTAAGATTTTGTGTAGAGTATCCCTCACCTCAGGTCATTGAAGCCCTGGTGGACAATGTGGTTGAGATTGTCAAGATCAGAGTGCTGGTTGGTGGCTGGTTAACAGGTTTACTGGTGTCAGAGAAGGAAATGGCATGGGAGACTTGTTTATGGATGAGCTGGATAATACATTGTCTGTGAGTAAAGGTTTTGGTAAGTTTATCAGCATATTTTGACATCTCCTACTTTCCACTGCAGATGCAGCATCCACAGATGGCAAGGCTATAAGGAAGAGAGATTCTGACATGGAGTAGGTGAAAGCTGTCAGGGTGGAGGTACTGTTGGTGGTTTGATGTGCTTGACCTGGACTGAAACGTTTTTGGATCAATGTGAGAGGTGGAGATTAATGTCTAGGAAGGTGGTCAATGAGTTGAGAAGGACTAGGAGAAATAGATTTGGGGTGGGTGTTGAGGTTATGGAGGAAAGATCAAAGATAGTCCTTGCTGTGAGTCCAGGTCATGAAAATTTCATAAGTGAATCATGCCTTCGTGCCTTCTCCCACCAATATTCCTCTCTTGCCATCACTCCATGTGATCATTCTCCCTCTCCCTCCCCGACTCTCTCCTCTCCTTTTACCTCTTTTCAACCCCTCTCCCTTCTCTCTCCTCTTCCTTTCTCCCACTTGATCTTCTCCTTTCTCTTCTCCCCCCTCCCTTTTTATCCTCTCAGTCCCCCTCACCTTCTTCCTACATCTCTCATTGTACCCTCTGTACTTTTTTAGTCTTCTCGTTCAACTGCAAAATCATCCATCCCGAGACCTGTTTCTTTCCCTTGATCTCCACCTTGCGTCCTTCCCTACCTCTTCCCACCTCCATCAATTCAAGAAACTGCTTTCAGTAATCAAGTATCCATAATTAGTCTTGCCATGGCCACAGGAGTGTGCATTTGGGTGTCAGTATTGTTGTGTGTGTGAATGTGTGTATCACTGCTGGAAAAAGAGATAGTGCCTGAAAACTGGTGTGAATGTCGTTTTCTGTTATGTGTTACTGTGCTTCATGCATCGATCTGTTATAGGTGAGAGGTTGCCTTTCTCTTATTTTATGTACTGCTCCATCCAGGAATTGCCATTATTGTTACTGAACATTATATCTTTCTACTTGTTTCTATTGCCCTTATTTGTACTTTAATAACCACTGTTGGCTCAACTACATCATGGTTGCTGATACTAGTTTTGATGTAGACATCCACAGACAGGTTAGGTATGCTTTTTTGCTATTAGTTTTAATATATTTCCATCATGAGTGGGGTTCTGAACTATCTGTTGTAAGTAGTCTTCAGAGAAGGCATTTAGTATTATTTCACAGGATTTCTTGTCATACCTACCTCTAACAAAACTGTAACTTTTCCCAATTTGTTGTTGTATGATTAAACTCTTCACCAGTCATTACAATTTGATTGCAGAAGTTGTGTACAAGCAAACTGAGGTTTTCTCTAAAGCTTTTGGTTACATCAGAAGGAACCGATTGCAATGTTATACCCACTCCTGGTAATGAATCTTGCCCACATAGTCTCACATGCAGTTTCTACTTGTGTCTCAGTGGATTTTAATGTCTTGTCTATTGTGACAAATACATCACATTTCCCATTCGCCACGCTTTTGATATACACTCCTGGAAATGGAAAAAAGAACACATTGACACCGGTGTGTCAGACCCACCATACTTGCTCCGGACACTGCGAGAGGGCTGTACAAGCAATGGTCACACGCACGGCACAGCGGACACACCAGGAACCGCGGTGTTGGCCGTCGAATGGCGCTAGCTGTGCAGCATTTGTGCACCGCCGCAGTCAGTGTCAGCCAGTTTGCCGTGGCATACGGAGCTCCATCGCAGTCTTTAACACTGGTAGCATGCTGCGACAGCATGGACGTGAACCGTATGTGCAGTTGATGGACTTTGAGCGAGGGCGTATAGTGGGCATGCGGGAGGCCGGGTGGACGTACCGCCGAATTGCTCAACACGTGGGGTGTGAGATCTCCACAGTACATCGATGTTGTCGCCAGTGGTCGGCGGAAGGTGCACGTGCCCGTCGACCTGGGACCGGACCGCAGCGACGCACAGATGCACGCCAAGACCGTAGGATCCTATGCAGTGCCGTAGGGGACCGCACCGCCACTTCCCAGCAAATTAGGGACACTGTTGCTCCTGGGGTATCGGCGAGGACCATTCGCAACCGTCTCCATGAAGCTGGGCTACGGTCCCGCACACCGTTAGGCCGTCTTCCGCTCACGCCCCAACATCATGCAGCCCGCCTCCAGTGGTGTCGCGACAGGCGTGAATGGAGGGACGAATGGAGACGTGTCGTCTTCAGCGATGAGAGTCGCTTCTGCCTTGGTGCCAATGATGGTCGTATGCGGGTTTGGTGCCGTGCAGGTGAGCGCCACAATCAGGACTGCATACGACCGAGGCACATAGGGCCAACACCCAGCATCATGGTGTGGGGAGCGATCTCCTACACTGGCCGTACACCTCTGGTGATCGTCGAGGGGACACTGAATAGTGCACGGTACATCCAAACCGTCATCGAACCCATCGTTCTACCATTCCTAGACCGGCAAGGGAACTTGCTGTTCCAACAGGACAATGCATGTCCTCATGTATCCTGTGCCACCCAACGTGCTCTAGAAGGTGTAAGTCAACTACCCTGGCCAGCAAGATCTCTGGATCTGTCCCCCATTGAGCATGTTTGGGACTGGATGAAGCGTCGTCTCACGCGGTCTGCACGTCCAGCACGAACGCTGGTCCAACTGAGGGGCCAGGTGGAAATGGCATGGCAAGCCGTTCCACAGGACTACATGTAGCATCTCTATGATCGTCTCCATGGGAGAATAGCAGCCTGCATTGGTGCGAAAGGTGGATATACACTGTACTAGTGCCGACATTGTGCATGCTCTGTTGCCTGTGTGTATGTGCCTGTGGTTCTGTCAGTGTGATCATGTGATGTATCTGACCCCAGGAATGTGTCAATAAAGTTTCCCCTTCCTGGGACAATGAATTCACGGTGTTCTTATTTCAATTTTCAGGAGTGTACAATTAAATAGCATTAAGGAGCATTTCAAACTCACCAACAATGGTCATCTGGGGTAGTGTGTTATTGCTGAACACAATGCTGTGCCGTCATCAGCAGTCCATGCTTCCCGGTCAAGGCACAACTGAAACACAGCCATTTGCGTTGTAAGGTTAATGGCAACCTGCATATTGGATGGTAATTCTCTAGTTCAGCTGCTGCTAGCCTCTGACCAAACTTGTGGAATGACAGTGAATGTTGAAAGGAGTCCATTACTTGTTCTTGGATGGTAAATGAAGATGTGGAGGGGTTACAATGTGGTTGGTGCATGGTGCAGTGATCCTCTCTTGTGTGTGTTATGGTGGTCAGCTCTGATTGACTGGAACCTTGATAACATGTATGCTTGCCCTCATGTAACTGAACACCGGGTCATTGTCATATCCAAGTTCCCCAAAAATCTGGATATAGCATGTTTTGACTAGCTGGCCAAATGGATACCCACAATCAGATCCTTCCCTAACTCTGTCAGGCACTGACAACATTGTTTTACATGATTAAATGGCATCTCTATGACATCCACACTGATCACTCAACATGTGATTCTGTTCCTGTCCATTATATACCCTACAAGTTCTGGTAACAACATTAAACATCAGCAACAATAACACACACTGGTGACCATTCTGTCTGTCACAGAGAATTTAAATTTTAATTATTTACTTAACCACTGATGATGT
This sequence comes from Schistocerca gregaria, assembly GCF_023897955.1. Lineage (NCBI taxonomy): Eukaryota > Metazoa > Arthropoda > Insecta > Orthoptera > Acrididae > Schistocerca > Schistocerca gregaria. The sequence continues at coordinate 864,073,536 of NC_064920.1, forward strand.
GTAAGCAGATGAACTTAGCCACTTCACCTTTTTTGTCAGGCACTGTGTGAGACATCATGGACCACTGGAATATTGTATTGTATAATGTTATCAGAATACTCACACTTTGGCTTTTTATTAAACTTTATTTGCATACTGTAAATTAATCTTATTTTTTGCTACACAAGCAATGTAAAATGATGTGGTCCCATACAGAATTAACCAAAACCTGATGGGGGTAATTGTTTTCATACAGAACAGCACAGCACACAGTGCAAGCTGACAATAGGCATAAAAATAAAGTGCTGGTAAGATTTATGTCAATTAGTAAATGTTAGAAACATTTGCAATTTTTCTTTTTTCTTGCTACAGCTATTACTTGAGTCGCCCATCCCAAATTCCATGTTGAGAATGTGCCAAAAGGATCTAGTGAATGTGCTACTGATTCATTGATGTACATTGTTGCCACTGCCTCAGTGCTTAAGCTACATTTCATAAGATTTGACACATTTGTTAAAAATTTGTCACATTATTACAAATTTAAAAATTATGTAACATAATGATTAGTTTTAATATTGTTTGGCTGACAATGTGCATAGTATTGCATTGTGAAATAATAAGTACATAGTGTGTGCAGTGACTGGTAGTTAGAGATGAATGGACAGTGTAGCACAACCCTTTTATATTATTAAATGACTTTTTGCAATACAGTACAATGGTATTTTACAACAAGGATGCATTGAATGTGGTTCTGCTGGACTTGTGCAAAGCAGGATGGCTAACATTATTTAAGTTTTCAATGGCTTCAGTAAATTACTGGAGGCAAATGCTGGGATGGTTCCTACTATTGGGTCACATCTGACTACCTGTCCTACCTTTGTCAACTAGACCTGTTGGTATGTAATGGCCTGCACATATGAAATATGTTCTATTTTGTTTGTTTTTAAACCATAACATGATGGCATGACCAATATCCATATAAAACTGATCCACGGATGAATAAAACAATGACATTTGCATCATTCCTCATGATTCTCTTCTATGATGGGGCTTTCAGAACTTGATGAATGAATTAATGTAAAATTACACGGAGAGAGAATGGTGTGGGATGGATTTTGAAAGGATGTGAAGGAGGCGCAAATTATATTCAAATGTGTCTGTTGACAAACTGGAATTTTGCCTCCTGAAGTTAATAAGCTTCAGGAGGCAAAATTCCAGTTCTGTCAACAGACACATTTGAATATTTTTTGTGCCTCCTTCACATCCTTTCAAAACCCATCCCTCTTTCCTCCCTGAGGAAAGAATCAACAGTTCAAAACCTGGGTATAGTTTTCTCTACTTTTAAATATGTCTATTGGCAGTACTGAATTTTTGCCTGCGGTCATTTTCGAATTTTACAGTTTTTCCAAGTGATGAATTCTCCTTTTGATACATGAATAAATGAACTGTTTTGACTGTTTTAGGGCAGGAAGTTTCTGTTCTTGAGGGTCATACAGGAGAAGTTATAGCCTTACAGTTCAACAATGATGGACGTCAGCTACTTACAGGTTCCTTTGACAACTCACTCAAACTGTGGGATGCCAGAACAGAAAAGTAAGGCAATTTTTGTAGTTTAGAAGAATAAGCTTTGTTTATAGGTAAAAGATTTATGTTGTTTATATCAGATTTTATTAATAATGATGTAAATAAAATAGAAAGAAACTTCCACATGTGAAAAATATATTAAAAACAAAGATTTCAAGACTTATCAAGTGGGAAAGTGCCGGTAGATAGGCACAATGAATAAAACACACAAACACACACACAGAATTTCGAGCTTTCACAACCGGCGGCTGCTTCATCAGGAAAGAGGGAAGGAAAAGGAAAGATGAAAGGATGCGAGTTTTAAGGGAGAGGGTAAGGAGTCATTCCAATCCCGGGAGCGGAAAGACTTACCTTAGTGTGTGTGTGTGTGTGTGTGTGTGTGTGTGTGTGTGTGTGTGTGGGTGGGTGCGCGCGCGTGTATATACCTATCCTTTTTTCCCCCTAAGGTAAGTCTTTCCGCTCCCGGGATTGGAATGACTCCTTACCCTCTCCCTTAAAACCCACATCCTTTCATCTTTCCTTTTCCTTCCCTCTTTCCTGACGAAGCAGCCGCCGGTTGCGAAAGTTCGAAATTCTGTGTGTGTGTTTGTGTGTTTTATTCATTGTGCCTATCTACCGGCGCTTTCCCGCTTGGTAAGTCTTGGAATCTTTGTTTTTAATAGATTTTATTAATATTTACATTTATATAAGCATAGTTCTCATTCTAATTATGCATTTATTAGGATGATATAGCTATATTTTATTTCTTTGTGTTATGACTTGATATCTACATGGGATCAGTTAATACATGCCTATGTTGTTTTACAGATTCAGTTGTTTTGATGTAATGTGGACAGACTTCGACATTTAATTAGAATGGTCTTCCTCTTACTTTTTAAAAATTTCTTCAGTAAGTTTTTGATTGAGTGAGATGGCACAGCAGATAGGACATTGGACTTACATTGAGGAGAATAGTAGTTCATATTCCACCCAAACATCCAAACTTAAGTTTTTTCCTTTAATCATATACGGGATGTTAGGATAGATTCAAATGGCTCTGAACACTATGGGACTTAACTGCTGTGGTCATCAGTCCCCTAGAACTTAGGACTACTTAAACCTAACTAACCTAAGGACATCACACACATCCATGCCTGAGGCAGGATTCAAACCTGCGACCTCAGCGGTCGCGCGGTTCCAGACTGTAGTGCCTAGAACCGCTCGGCCGCTCCAGCTGGTCCAGGATAGATTCCTTTAGAAAAAAGTAAGAACTATTTTCCCCTCCAAAGAAACTTGTCATTATCTCTAATGATCTCATTGTTAATGGGATATTAAACCTTAATACTTTTCATTCAATGAAAATCACAACTATATCATCTGGTAATCTTTTAAATGGACATTGTTACCACTAATGGTCTGTTTCTCTTTTTCTCTGCTGTAACTTCTTTTACTGCTGTCACCATTGTTATAATTTCATATGTCCTCCAACAGAGTGTATTACTACTTCTATCTGTAACAGTCATAAAACACTAAGATCATTACACCTAATGATGGCGAATGATTTTCTTCTGAGTTTTACAGCAATTATACTTTCAATATAAACTTCATTTATTGCCCTATAGCATGTGATAAAACTAAAATTTAATATACAGTAATGATAAACTCTCTTTCAGTGTGGTAATATTTCAATAATTGTTTTTGTGGGTCGAAATACTGTTCTATGTAACTATCAGAGAGTTGCTTTGAGTTCGGTCTATCATTTACTTCTCAGTAAAGTAATTTATCAGTAATTTTATGTATTGTTCTTTCTCTAACAGCCTGTCTATTTCAGTTCAAAATTTATGTATTAATCAGCATGACACAATACAATTTACATCAGACACCTTGAAAAGAATTACATTCACCATGACTGGGAAAGAGACAGGATCTCAACTATATTTTTTGTTAATTTCTTGTAGTAAGGGTCACATTATCTATACATTTTTAAATGATATCATGTTTGTTTTAAGCTGTGACTGATTTTTAATTCTTTATTGAAATGTTGGGATTTCTGCCATTTTCAAGCATAAGACTTGGTCTCATTGTAGGATTTTGTTACTCTTGATGGTAATATAGTCATTGGCTATTATTAATGACATAAATAGATTTGTTATTGACATGCGTGTAACTTACATTAAATATGCATTTTTTTCTTATTTTTAAATACACAACAGTTTTCTGCAGGTGCATTGGTACTATGCTTGGACACAGTGAAGAGATCAGTTCATGTCAATACAATTTTGACTGCAGTCTTATTGCCAGCAGTTCAATGGATAAAACAGCTAAAGTGTGGGATCCAAGATCAATGTCATGCATTGCATCCATATCAGGCCATGACGATGAGGTACAGCTATTAATTATGTATATCAAACCAGAACAAAGAAGTAGACTGTTGGTAATAAGTAGTGGCATTCATTTATAGCTTGCATCAAGTTCTTCTGCAAACTCTACATCTCTTCCTTCATTTTTTTCCCACTACGCAAATAGTTTTCATAAAAGCTGAACAAAGGAGAGTTCTCTTATACTGCCATGCTTCAGTCATAGTTATGTTAGAGCTCACTGCTTGGATAGTTTGAATGGTATATTCCATATCTTCTCTCCACTAACCCTTGAGCAGGTGTACTGATTTTCATAACACTTTGTATACACTTAAAGAATAGCTGTCTTTATATTACCAAGGTAAACATGTATGAGCAAAATTATAGATTAATCCTAGTTTTGTTCAACAATGATAAAATAAACTTGCGTAATATGACCTACATCATTGTTTAATGAAGCAATAATAAAATAAACTTTCATTGTGTCACTCTGTTTCTATGTACAACTGTTAGCCCAGATTAATGACCAACTTGAAGCATTAAACAGTGTCGTTGTATCATAGCCCAGCCAGTTCCTTATTTGATAACTAATTAGCCCATATGCAACTGCTGCATTGTGGGATCGTGCTGCTAGGTCACAATTTGGGTCATTTTCTAGTACTGATTGTAATTTTTTTTCATGTAGCTTCCTGTTCATTTTATATTACTTCTGCTCACTTGGATGTATGATAAAACAATTTATCATTGTGTTAACTAAAGTAATAATGAAGGAATAGGCATGGGTTCATAATTGTAAAACAACAATGAAACTGTATAAGACAGTGTTATTTGTGGTTGGCGCACTTTATACATAGGCATGCCCACTCGAGGGTTATCTGAGCTAAGAAGTAGAATGTTTACACAAATAGTATCATATGTAGTTCCTTTCTTTGTATTTGTCTTATCTCAAAATATTCAGGTTTTTTTCTTATGAAGTAATGAACAGCATTATTTCTCCAACCCCGAAAGTATTTTAAAATAAGTACTTTTTTAATGTGACCATTTTGATACATTATGATTAGACTCTCAGTACATAAAATTGTAGGTAACTGAACTAAATAAATTGGTTTATTCCTTTAGTTTTTTAATGTTTTGCTGTTTCTTGCACTTGTTTGCACTTGTAAGGCACTTACCTAGTGTAACGGTCTCAGACTGACGAATAGTGGCATTCTGTGAGCATATGAACGACTTTCTACCTGATCATCACAAAATGAAAACACGCCAGGGCATCAAATGCTTGACCCTGACAGTAATAACTGCTCATCTGATAAAACATAAACAACTAGGTAGCAAAATAAAAAGGATAATGAAAAGTGTCTGATGAAATAAAAATAAAGGATTGAGCAATGATAACCCATTCACTGAACAGTGCAGGCATTCAGCATTTTACAAGCTGACCTACTGGACAATGTCCTTCTTCAGAGCTAACAGAAACACACATACTCATGCACATGCATAGCTACATTGGCCAGACAGCTTTGTCCTAGCACCGCAGTCCACTGATATGTGTTGAAATGGGGAATTGGTTGTAAAGGAAGGCAGGAGAGTTAGAAAAGAGAACTAAGGAGAGTGTGAGTGTAGATTAATGAGTTGAAGTGGGTGTTGTGTCACATGGGTGGAGACGAGTGTGGCACAGGGATCAGCGAAAATTGAGGCCAGGAGGAAAGCTGAATCAAAGGATCTGTTATAAGGGTATATCCTATTTGCATTATTAAGAGATGGCAGTAATGTGGGAGAATCTAGGTGACACGGCTTGTAAAGCAGCCATTAAAGTTGGATATGTGCTTAGCAGCGTGTTTTGCCACTGAGTGGTTGATATGAATTTAGCTTTGGTGAATTTTTGTCTGTAGAGAATTACAAATTACTTGAGAATAAAGAGACAACTCACTGGAAGGCAGAGGTGCTGCATCGTCGACAGATACACAAACCAAAGGTAATGAGCTTTGCTTTGCTAGCTTTCAGAATGAAATTCCTTTCTTAAGCTGTTGGAGAAACACACACACACACACACACACACACACACACACACACACATTCACATGCGCATACGCATACACCTGTCTCCCTATATTGTGCTCATTCAACTGCCAGCTCTTTTCTGGTACTCGTGAGTGTGCTGGGGAGAGGTGGGGATCCAGGATGGGGTAGGATGAGAGATGGAGGGAGGTGGGAAGCAGGAAGGGGATTGGGGGAAACATCTAGCTTCTTGTGGGAGAGTAGGGAGCTGTCTGTGGGCTTGGTAGGGGTGCAGGTTGAGGGGGCAGTGGCAGACAGCTGAGCATGCAGTTTCACAGATTAGGATGTGAGATGGCTGCACACAACTAGCTGACACATATTGGGTGGGGGTAGTGGGAAAGGTATGGTATACAAACACACACACACACACACACACACACACACACACTATTGAGTGTACACTGAGGGGACAGTAATTTACCTTAGTTTTTTTTCCCATTGTCCTCATTCAATATGTGTCAGATAGTTGTGTGCTGCTATCTCACTCCCTAGTCTGTGAAATCACATGCCGCCTGCCCCTCTATCTGCATCCCTAGCCAGCCCATGGGTGGCTCCCTACTCTCCCACGAGATGCTAGATTCTTCCCACCAACCCCCTCCCTGCATCCCATCTCTCTCCATCCCTCACCCCACCCCAACCTACACTGCCACCTCACCCCAGTACATTCACTGTGGGCGAGGAAAGAGTGGGCAGTTGAATGACCACAGTGTAGGGAGACAGGCATGCGCATTTATCTGTGTGTGTGTGTGTGTGTGTGTGTGTGTGTGTGTGTGTGTGTTTGTGTGTGTGCATGTTTCTCCAACAGCTTAAGAAAGGAATTTCATTCCGAAAGCTAGCAAAGCAAAGCTCATTACCTTCTGTTTGTGTATCTGTCGACGATGCGGCACTTCTGCCTTTCAGTGAGTTGTCTCTTTATTCCTAAATAATTCATTATTTTCAACCAGAACTATTGGTGCATTATTATTTGTCTCTAGAGAGTATTTTGTGTACTAACAGGAGATGCATAACTAATTTGAGAAAAATCATAATGAAGGTGTTTTGCAGGTACTTTACTCCAGTCATTTTAAATTACTGGGCACACTGGAATTCAAAATCAGGACTACTCCTCATCTTGCATGTGTGCCATTTGACTGCTTGTGAACTCAGTTATTACTAATGCTATTAATTTAGCATAGCACATTTTTTTAACCAGAAGATTACTGATATGAAAGATTATTACTACCTTTTGCTAGAGATATTTCAAGTATTAGATGGATGTATGCGGTTAATTTCTATGCATCACAGTGCTGCAATAGGTTTGATCATTGACTAGCCAGTAATTAATATATGAAATAGTGCATACACATAGAGCAGGTCTTCCATATTGACCATGTGAGACATGTTTTCTTAATTAGAAGCAATGTCCTTCAGAAAAAGAGGAATGTTAAACCCTAAAATACAACTAAAAGAAGAAACAGAAAAGAACATTGGACATTTCATGAACATATTCATTACTACTATTAAATAGCATAAATTGTAATATTCAGTAACAGGACTACCATATAGATAACAAAATGTAAACATCAAACAGAACATTAGGAATTTAAAAAGAAAAACAAAATTCAGGCATGCATCGATCCAAGAGGATGTGCTACTGGGTAATTAGATGTACCGGTCTGTACAGCAATCTGGACCACCACCTCTGGAGGTGTCACTGTATGGTAGTGCAACATGCCATGTGTGGTTTTCATGAGAAATAAAATGGGCAGAAATGATGTTTATGTTGAACTCTATTCTAGTTTTCTGTACAGGTTCAGGAACACACTGAACCAAGGTGATGCAAAACGTTTTTTGATATGTTTATATTAACCTAATTACAACAAATAGGCCCGACTCTTTGAATACACCTTATCTCTTTGAGGATGTCCATGTTTAAACTCGAATCAATGCTTTTGAGGCATCTGGAGTAACAATGATTACCAAAAATAACAAAGGACAATTAAAACCAATAAGACGATCTACATTTTCAGTAAAGTAGACAAAGAGGCATTAGTGTCATATCTCAGGGAAGAACTGAAAACATTTAACTCTGGGGTGGAGCTTGGAGAAGATAACTGGCAAAACAAAGGGTAGATGTGTACCTGACAGGAGAGTTTACATTGGGAGAGACTCTCCATGGGACATTGCATTAGGGAAGAAATTTCAAAAGAAACAGTAACTTCTGCACAATGGGTATTCAAATACCCATGGAAGATGGAAAAACTGAAATGAGAGTTGTAAATCAAAATCAGAAATGCTAAACTCCATGTAGTGACTCATGAGAATATTATGAAACAGGTAGGTTGTTACTCACTGTATAGAGGAGTGCTGAGTTGCAGACAGGCGTAGCACAAAGACCACTAAATAATTAAGCTTTCAGCCAAAAGACTTTCTTCTGAATTAGACAACGTACATACACACATTCATGCAAACACAGACTGGCCTTGGCAGCCAGAGACACTGGTCATGTGTGTGAGCTGCATTTATATGAATGTGTGTATGTTGTTTAATTCAGAAGAAGGCCTTCTGACCAAAAGTTTATTTTTTAGCAGTCTTTCTGTTTGCTTATCTGAGACTCAACATCTATCCTTTCCATAATATTTTCATTATTCCATCTGGATTGTCCATTGTCTGGTTTAGGGAATCAGGTAGGTACAGTATTTCTTGACTACCAAAAATCATGCAATTCAGTGAGGGACAGTGTTGTATCTTGGAACACTTCTCAGATTTTCACCCTAGTGAGTCCTGTAATAGAAATTTAATATATTTTCTAATTCCATTTAGAATTGATAGCAATCACTTTATGTGTGCTGGAGTCTTTCTCTACAGTTACAAAAATTACTGCAGTAAAGTAAGGTTTTTCCAAATCTGAAAAATGATACCAAGGTACAACATGGAACAAATGTTCTATTCAATAAAATGTTGCAATCATGAAAATCTTGTTGATACTGTGTTTAATAGTCTGTTACATTGTTATTCTACTACACACCAGTAGTCGCCAAGTGAAATCAAATTAAGAAGTAGTAAATAGAAGTTACTGGCAACTAATGCAAATTTCAGTTTTCATGACAGGTAAGACTGTTAAGCCCTTAGGGAAACTCAGTTCATTTACATGTGTTCTAAGGTAGAGGACCATTGTCCATTTCAGGGTAAAAGATGGTTTGTGACTGGTGACGTATGGGTTAACAGTCTGCACTTTATGTAGCTACTTTTACAAATATACAGAATATTAATCATCATAAACCTCTGTAACTAAACAATTAACAGTGTCCTCCAAACAGCGTTAATATATCATACAGCACTTAAATATGTGTACTCACAGTATGTACAAATGCTGCACAAAACAACCTCATGTTTCATAATAATGAAACAGTAGAAATGCCAGGAACTGACAGTGTCCTAATGCTTGTACTTTCAAGTTATTCAAAAAGTAGTCATTAAATTGAAACACTGACAAGGAAACATCATGTGTTCCTAGGTACACTCTCATCCAGGCACTACACTCTTCTCTGCTGCATCTTTGTTTTTTGATAAAAATATGATGAAATAGTGGTAAGAAAAGAAGACTGGATCAAGGATTTCTTGATAGGGAGGACACAGCATATTATTTTGGATAGGTAGTCTTTAACAGATATAGAGTGCCCCAGGGAAGCGTGTTGGTACCCTTGTTGTTCATGTTGCATGTTATCAAATAAGAAGACAATATTAATAATAACCTACGACATTTTTCAGATAATGCAGTGCTATAAAAAAAAAATAATAAGAAAACAGCTGCTCAAACATTCATTCAGAGCAAATACACTGCTCTGGTTTACCACCAGATCGTATGATGTAAATCACACAATATTTCATCGATGCAACTGCTTGACATCTTGAGGTGATGGTAGTTGATGCTGTCACTGCTGCAAGACATGACTGACGATAATTGCATGTCATCGTTGGAATTAATCAGGCCTTGATCTGCCAATATGCATGCGAGGGAAGACACTTGCTGTTGGAGGAAAGTGGTGCTTTTAGTGCCCATGCTGGGTGCCACAGATAGGCCTTCCATAGCACTGTGGGCAATGACTATGGTGCCAGACACTTTTGTAGTTAAAAGCTGAATTAAATCTCAGCAGTGCATTGTGTCGAGTCGTGAATTGAAAGTTACTGTTTTCCCTGTTTGATTTAATGGCAGGCTTCCGGTGGTGCTTAACTGAAACCCTGCATCCTTTTTGATAAAATTGTTTGCCATATGGACATGTGTGGCCTCCTTAACAACACAATGACAGTAGGGATGAAATTTTAGTCTTTCTTGTGAAACATATGATGGTCTGTGTTCAGGCAATGCTCCGCCACCGCTGACATCTCAGGTAGCCCCAGGTGTGTATGACAATGGTGTTTAATGCAACTTTCTTACATGGTTCACCATATGTGCCTAATATAAGATTTTCCACATTGCCAGGGTATCTTATACATCCACATTTCCTATGAGCAAGGTCGTCTTTTACCGACCACAATAAATTCCTCAATTTTGCTGGTGGTCAAAAAACACACTTGATGTTGTGCCCTTTGAGAATAATTTCTGTTCTTGTAATAGAGATATGACAAACTGTATGTTCCGTCTACTATACTGCAGAAAGACTTTGCAGGAATGTAGCCACTGTATGTGATGGCTTGCAGCAGCAATTGTCAAAAGAATGTATGGTCTCAAGAAGATTGGGCTCCATACGGCCATGTGGCACTACCAAGAGGGAAGACTAGCATGTTTGGTGTGTGGTAGTGGTAAATTGTACTGCTTATGCAGCAGCAATTTAAGAAGCAGTTGGCACCACAGTAACATAATGAACTGGTACAAATTGGTTACTTCAAACACAACTCTTAGCTAGGCACCCTGTGGTGTGCATTCCACAGACCCTAAAGCACTGCCGATTGTGACTTCAGTGATGCCAAGTGAGAGCTCATTAGAGGAAAAGGCAGAGGTCTGTTGTGCTTTCTGATGAAAACTGATCCTGTCTCAGTGCCAGTGATGGTCATGTGTCAGTTAGGAGAAGGCCAGTTGAGGCCTGCAACCAGCCTGGCTACGTGCTAGACACACTGGACCTACACATGGAGTTATGGTCTGGGGTGTGATTTTGTATGATGGATATCTGGTGATATCACCTTTTGCACTGTCATACATGAACAGAATTCCAGGTGGTGTTTTCCAAAAGGATAACGCTCGCTCACATACTGCTGTTTTAACTCAACATGCTCTACAGAGTGTCAACTTGCTGCCATGGCCTGCTTGATCACTAGATTTGCCTCCAATCAAGTACATAAAGGGCATCATCAGACAACAACTCCAGCGTCAGCCACAAGCAGCATTAACTGTCCCTGCATTGACTGACCAATTCAACAGGCATAGAACTCCAACCCACAAACTGAAATCAGGCACCTGTACAATACAATGCATGTACGTTTGCTTGCTTGTGTTCAACTTTCTGGTGGTTATACCAGTTATTGATGTGCCAGAATTTCACATTTGCACTTACATTAACCTGTGGTCATGCAATGTTAATCACTTAAATGTGTTACCTAGACAAATATATTCCCACCATTTCATTACTTTACATTAATTACATTTTGGTGTTGTGATTTTTTCCTATTAGAGTATGTGCCTTTCTGCTAGTTAGTACTTACACAAGAGGAACACTAGCAACCTAACAAAAGGAAATTGCAGACATAAATAAGGGCTCTGTTTCCAGAATGAGAAGGTGGGAGATGAGGTACTGGCAGAAGTAAAGCTACGAGAACAGGTCATGAGTCATGCTTGGGTAGCTCAGCTGGTAGAGCACTTGCCCAAGCAAGGCAAAGATTTAAGGACTCTCTTGCAGCTTGACCTCTACAGAGATGTACAGTGATTTAAATTGCTGGCTATTAAGATCGCAACACCTTGAAGGTTGTATACAACAAATGTTAGATTGCCCTGAAGTTTACCACATCCCTGAATATGCAGATGATAAGCATTTCAGTATAACCATGAAGAGTAGGTAGTATAGCCTTCTACTTTCTGTATTTGAGGAAAATAACACAGCAATTTTCTCTTTCAGAAATTGGATTTGAATGTTGTTTGTTTGCAAAAAGGTCATGTTATGCTATTTTTTTCATTAAAAGTGAGAAATGTCTACCAGCTTGTGGTGGAATTTGACAGTGGAAGAACTTTGATCTATCTATATTTTGGGTTATCATTCCATGATATTCTTGCTTGCATTGGTTGGGATCCAGTGACAGTCACATAAATGTGGAAGCAACGGGTTCAGGAGGATCAGCTCGACACTATGCAGGATTGTACAGCCATGTCACATTTCTTGAGACAGTAAAGGGGCTTGTTTGTAGCAAGACAAGTGTCCACGTGGATAATACAAGGATGTCTGGAGCACTATGGGCCGTCAGCACAGTTTCTGTAGTTGCAGCTCCTGTCAATGAAGCAGAAGAGAGACATGTTGACAGTGGTGCATCCAGTGCAAACACTGGACTCAGCAGCGGCACACTGCTGTCTTTTCAGATGTGTACCATTTCTGCATATAGCATTTTGATGCCCATACCCATGCGTAGAGGCTCTGAGGCAAGCGAACATTGCCAGATAACATCCATCACCGTCACACGGGCCCAGCATGTGGCATGATGATATGGTGTACCATTATGTACGTGACACAGTCACATGTACTATTAGATTAGATATGAAAATGGAATCATATTACCACACGTTAAACCTCAGGGTTAATCTATTATACCACACAGAAGTATTTTATTTATGTGACTATATATTACTTTCATAGATAATCTGTTAATTGTGATTTTAATGGCCAGCAATGTAAACAGGAAATAAAAAGTGCTCTGCTAATTTTGTGGATGATCAATATGTTTGCTTTTATTTATTTAAAAATTGAAGTAATACATAGTCACATAAATAAAATGCTTTGGCATAGTATAATAGATTAAGCCTGAGGTATCAAGCGGGAAGGGGGGCGGGCTGGGAAGGTACATATTTTAGGCTCATAAATTACAGCACCTGTTTCAGTATAACATTACATTTGACAGAAAATTTCTAAATAGAAGGCTGCAATGTATATTTATAGATGACATGATGTTCACATGTAACTATGTGGCTCATAACAATTCGGTCCTTGTTCATGTCTCTCAATATATAATCACTTGAGAAAATGTCAGAACATTACTTTCAGTTTACCCAGCATTGCTTGGTTACTTTTTTATCCCAACTTTACAAAACATAAAGATATGGGAGAACTCTTTCTTCCCAGTTTAGTTCATTCTGTAAAGTCTAACAGAATTCTTTTGAATGTAAACATGGGCTCCTGCAGCTGATTTCAAAGTCAATAAAATTCTTCTGGGTTTGAGGGTGCATTGTCAACTATAAAATTCCGACATTTTGGCGACTGTTGCAAGGAACCTTCCTAACTGCTGAATGAGCAGTTAGCAATACACCCTGCGGAAGGTGCCTTGCAACAGTTGCCGAAAGATTGGAATTTTATAGTTGACAATGCGGCTCAAACCCAGAAGAATTTTATTGACAGAATTCTCTTGTAGTAGACTTGGATTTAAATGTCATTGGAACTGTGTGGAGCCTCGGGTATCTCACTATCACATTTATTCATTCCATTTAGTGAGTCATATGTCTACTAAGTTTAGTTGAAATTATTACTACAAAGGCATGCTGAAAAGTAGTGCCTCTTAATTTTCTATGTGAAAACGCTGAAAGGTATTTAAATAAAACTAGCACTGTTATCAGTTTACATATTTATTCTTCTTGTCTACATGTTTATTTCTCAATATAATTACTTTGGCAGCAAACACATTTCTCCCAACAAGAGACCAGTTTGTTGTTACTATCACTGTAAAATGTTTTGACTTTGTTGACAGAGCCACAACTTCACCTGTGCTTACACCACTTCATCACTATCAAAGTGAATGTCAAAGGTGTTCTTTAAGTTTTGGAAACAGACAAAAAATCAGATGGGGCTCATTTGACGCTGTATGTTGGATGATCATTGACAATGAAAGCAAGGCATCACACTGTTGCAGATGCCACAGTGCTTGTGTGTGGTCTGGTATTGTCATGCTGAAGGAGATGGTACTCCATGCATGGATGAATTCTTCAAATTCAGAACTTGTCTACAGCACACTGGTTCTCATGCACTGAAATATTTGTGTTACACACTGCGATGTTACCCACTACTATTCAGAGCCCTCTAGCAGCAGAGGGCTGTAAATATGTAGACATGAAGAGTAAAGATGTAGGATGTTAATAATATTTGTTGTATTTATAAGGTGTTAAGAGATTTTGCATAAAAATTAGCAGGCATTTCTATTCAACACATCTTTATAATACTTCAGTTGATATCTTGGTAAGTCATTGTGACTGCCACTTGCCAAGCTTAACGATTTTATTGACATTATTTTTTGTTTTTATTTTTTAAAATTATAAATCATATGTGTGTCAAGGAGCCATAATTATAAAACAGTGAGTAAATAGTGTAGTTCTAGTTTTCTTTCTCACTATAAGAGTAAATACTTTTAATAGTTTACATATCAGACTTACCTTAGGTGATTTGAAGATTTTAAACTTGTATTTCAGTTAGGTGAATTAATGTATTTTGATAAAAAAATGGAACTTTTACAGGGCACAAGTGTATGACACCACCATATGAAAACAAGAGCAAAGATCTTAAAATTATAAATTCCTGAAGTCAGTATTAGTTCATCTTAAGTTCAAGGGAACATCCTTAGTGGACATGGGTATAATATTTCCAGATTCATGGTGTTATTATGATGCCTATGTTTCAACTGATGGGTGTTGCTATTCCATTCAAGCTGGATGTGGTATTTTGCACAATGCACTGCATTTGACCACCTTTAAGTTCTGGATGTTTAAACTGGGACTTGGTCCACGAGTGAAATGTGAGTCCACTGTTGTATTGCCACATCTTTTTGTTTCTCCTCCTTTAATCCCTACTTCTAGAGATTGAGACACAGACATTGTATACTAACTAAATTCATACCCCACACAGAAGCAGCATCCATCCCATGCCCATACTGAGGGAACTCATGGGAACATTGTTTAATAACCACTGGATCAACACTCTGCCATCCTTTCCCCAGTAGTTTATAGGGTAAAAAGTGAATGTAAATTATGTTTTATTTATTATATTTTCTCAGCTGTAGTTAGGTATCTTCAATATTTCCTGGTATGTGACAGCAAAGTTTTTTACATCAGCAACCATTCTACTCTTAGGTGTTGGAAATAGCATTTGACTCTGCAGGAAGACGGCTTGCTACAGCAAGTAGTGATGCCACAGCACAAATATGGGAAGTTAACGGAAATCTAATCAAACTTGCTACTATGGAAGGTCACACCAAGGAAGTATCCAAGGTAATAAATAATATTAGAAAATCTTTCTTAATTATTTTTGCAAAAACTAGCAGCTTCTAAGTGCTTTTAAGCTCCTGACAATGCAGACTTGAATTTATATTTACAATGTGTGGTCAGCAAAACATAGTCAAACGATACATTTCATTAATTCTCTGATTTAATGTATATGAGATACACTCAGTTTTGTGGCTGTTTACATTTAAGAGCCTAGATGTGATACTAAGTTTGTAAAACATATACTGATAATCAGCAGAACAATTCTAGTGATAAATTTATTAGAGATGAAGCACAATCTCAAGTTGACAAAGGTGGGTAAGCAATTTGCTATGCCTTGCTGCCATCACTAACATTCAGTGATTTAGAGGAATTGTTGTTGTTGTTGTTGTTGTTGTTGTTGTGGTTGTCAGTCCTGAGACTGGTCTGATGCAGCTCTCCATGTTACCCTATCTTGTGCAAGTTTCTTCATCTTGAAGTACCTACTGCAACCTAGAACCTTCTGAACCTGCATAGTGTATCCATCTCTTGGTTTCTCTTTACAAATTGTACCCTCCACGCTGCCCTCCAATACTAAATTAGTGATCCCCTGATGCCTCAGAACATGTCCTACCAATGTGTTCCCTCTTTTCTCAAGTTGTGCCACAAACTCCTCTTCTCCCCAATTCTATTCAATGCCTCCTCATTAGTTATGTGATTTATCCACCTTATCTTCAGCATTCGTCTGTAGCACCACATTTCGAAAGCTTCTATTCTCTTCTTGTCCAAACTATTTGTTGTCTGTGTTTCACTTCCATACATGGCTACACTCCATAAAGATACTTTCAGAAATGACTTCCTGACAGTTAAATCTACACTCGATGTTAACAAATTTCTCTTCTTCAGAAACACTTTCCTTGCCATTGCCAGTCTACATTTTATATCCTCTCTACTTCAACCATCATCAGTTATTTTGCTCCCCAAATAGCAAAACTCCTTTACTACTTTAAGTGGCTCATTTCCTAATCTAATTCCCTCAGCATCACCCGACTTAATTCGACTACATTCCATTATTCTCGTTTTGCTTTTGTTGATGTTCATCTTATATCCTCCTTTCAAGACACAGTCCATTCTGTTCAACTGCTCTTCCCGGTCCTTTGCTGTCGCTGACAGAATTACAATGTCATCGGCGAACCTCAAAGTTTTTATTTCTTCTCCATGGAATTTAATACCTACACCCAATTTTTCTTTTGTTTCCTTTAGTGCTTGCTCAATATACAGATTGAATAACATTGGGGAGAGGCTACAACCCTGTCTCACTCCCTTCTCAACCACTGCTTCCCTTTTGTGCCCCTCGACTTTAATAACTGCCATCTGGTTTCTGTACACATTGTAAATAGCCTTTCACTCTCTGTATTTTACCCCTGCCACCTTCAGAATTTGAAAGAGAGTATTCCAATAAACATTGTCAAAAGCTTTCTCTAACTCTACAATTGCTAGAAAAGTGTGTTTACCTTTCCTTAATCTTTCTTCTAAGATAAGTCGTAGGGTCATTATTGCCTCACGTGTTCAACATTTCTACGAAATCCAAACTGATCTCCCCCGAGGTCGGCTTCTATCAGTTTTTCCATTCGTATGTAAAGAATTCGCATTAGTATTTTGCAGCTGTGACTTTTTAAACTGATAGTTCGGTAATTTTCACATCTGTCAACACCTGCTTTCTTTGGGATTGGGATTATTATATTCTTCTTGAAGTCTGAGGGTATTTCGCCAGTCTCATACATCTTGCTCACCAGATGGTAGTGTTTTGTCAGGACTGGCTCTCCCAAGGCTGTCAGTAGTTCTAATGGAATGTTGTCTACTCTGGGCACCTTGTTTCGACTCAGGTCTTTCAGTGCTCTGTCAAACTCTTTACGCAATATCGTATCTCCCATTTCATCTTCATCTGCACCCTCTTCTATTTCCATAACATTGTCCTCAAGTACATCGCCCTTGTATAGACCCTCTATATACTCCTTCCACCTTTCTGCTTTCCCTTCTTTGATTAGAACTGGGTTTCCATCTGAGCTCTTGATATTCATACAAGTGGTTCTCTTTTCTCCAAAGGTCTCTCTAATTTTCCTGTAGGCAGTATCTATCTTACCCGTAGTGAGATAAGCCTCTACATCTTTACATTTGTCCTCTAGCCATCCCTGCTTAGCCATTTTGCACTTCCTGTTGATATCATTTTTAGACGTTTGTATTCCTTTTTGCATGCTTCATTTACTGCATTTTTATATTTTCTCCTTTCATCAATTAAATTCAATATTTCTTCTGTTACCCAAGTGCTTCAACTAGCTCTCGTCTTTTTACCTATTTGATCCTCTTCTGCCTTCACTATTTCATCGCTCAAAGCTACCCATTCCTCTTCTACTGTATTTCTTTCCCCCTTTCCTGTCAATTGTTCCCTTACGCTCTCCCTGAAACTCTGTACAACATCTGGTTCTTTCAGTTTATCCAAGTCCCATCTCCTTAAATTCCCACCTTTTTGCATTTTCTTCAGTTTTAATCTACAGTTCATAACCAATGAAAATTAAAAGTAAGAAATTTGAGATGACACTTTTTAATTTCAAGGACAGCAATTTCAATGATTATCAAAAAGATAAGAGCAATAATTCAATAGACTTCTTTGATAGCTAGTGAATCCAGAATGAAATTTCCACACTAATTTCAAACTTCTTTGAAGCAAGTAGATGTGTTACTCAGAGAGTCCTATGCCTCAACAGAATACTCAAGATAAGTCATCAATGTGTGATACAAGGAATTCATTTGTGTAAGGGATCAAGAGCATAACAATAACTGAAAGTCTTGCATTCTTAATTGATTTTTCAATTTACTTGCTGGCTTAGAAGCTTCCATAAAAAACAGATCACCATCATCAAGCACATTCATTAGGGTGGCAAAATGTCCCTTTTTGAATCGTGTATATTATGAACCACAGGTCAGTGCCCAGAATGTTAGGCTGGACAAAAAGAGAGAGACAGACAAACAAGTGGATAGGACTGAATATCATCTTGGAGTTCAGGAAATTTCAACATGATGGGACTACTATTTTTGTATACTTAAATAACAGTCAGTATCTTGAATACAAACTGAAACTATATGGCACATTGTTTGATCTTAAGTTATGTATCTAGGGGACTGCCTCACACTGTATTCTGAAATCCAAAAACTGAGAAAGAATGTTACGAGCATCCAGTTAACTTTATTGGTAACAGATTTGTTTAAGAAACATAAAGTGCATTGGGAAACATAAAGAACACAACCAACTCAAAAGAAATGCAAAACATTGCAAGACTCAAGATAAGTGGATGAGAGTGGTGCTTAATGAAGCTTTGTTAAAAGTTCTATTTTCAGTAAGTCTGTTAGTAATTATTTATTAATCTGCTGAAATGCCAACAGTATTTGCACCTATTGATTTCAGGCACTTGATCAGAATGTGTAATCCTGCTACTTTGGTATCTGTCAAAGCAGTTAAAATTTTTGGTAGTCATAAGAAGTGTGATGTAAATTAGGAATGCAATGAGCATCCAATTAACTTTATTGGTAACAGATTTGTTTAAGAAACATAAATTGTGTCAGGAAACATTAAGAACATAAACAGCTTAAAAAAAATGCAAAACAATGCAAGACTCAAGATAAGTGAATGAGAAGTTGAAAACTAGTAGAAGCTGACCTTGGGGAATATCAGTTGGATTCCATAGAAATGTTGGAACATGTGAGGCAATACTGACCCTACGACTTATCTTAGAAGATAGATTATGGAAAGGCAAACCCATGTTTCTATCATTTGTAGACTCAGAGAAGGCTTTTGACAACATTGACTGCAATCTTCTCTTTCAAATTCTGAAGGTGGTAGGGGTCAAATACAGGGAACGAAAGGCTATTTACAATTTGTACAGAAACCAGATGGCAGTTGTAAAGAGTCGACGGGCATGAAAAGGAAGCAGTGGTTTGGAAGGGAGTGAGACAGGGTTGTAGCCTCTCCCCAATGTTATTCAATCTGTATATTGAGCAAGCAGTAAAGGAAACAAAAGAAAAATTGGGTGTAGGTATTAAATTCCATGGAGAAGAAATAAAAACTTTGAGGTTTGCCGATGACATTGTAATTCTGTCAGCGACAGCAAAGGACTGGGAAGAGCAGTTGAACAGAATGGACTGTGTCTTGAAAGGAGGATATAAGATGAACATCAACAAAAGCAAAACGAGAATAATGGAATGTAGTCGAATTAAGTCGGGTGATGCTGAGGGAATTAGATTAGGAAATGAGCCACTTAAAGTAGTAAAGGAGTTTTGCTATTTGGGGAGCAAAATAACTGATGATGGTTGAAGTAGAGAGGATATAAAATGTAGACTGGCAATGGCAAGGAAAGTGTTTCTGAAGAAGAGAAATTTGTTAACATCGAGTGTAGATTTAACTGTCAGGAAGTCATTTCTGAAAGTATCTTTATGGAGTGTAGCCATGTATGGAAGTGAAACATGGACAATAAATAGTTTGGACAAGAAGAGAATAGAAGCTTTCGAAATGTGGTGCTACAGAAGAATGCTGAAGATTAGATGGGTAGTTCACATAACTAATGAGGAGGCATTGAATAGAATTGGGGAGAAGAGGAGTTTGTGGCACAACTTGAGAAAAGAGGGAACACATTGGTAGGACATGTTCTGAGGCATCAAGGGATCACTAATTTAGTATTGGAGGGCAGCGTGGAGGGTACAATTTGTAAAGAGAAACCAAGAGATGAATACACTATGCAGGTTCAGAAGGTTCTAGGTTGCAGTAGGTACTTCAAGATAAAGAAACTTGCACAAGATAGGGTAACATGGAGAGCTGCATCAAACCAGTCTCTGGACTGAAGAGCACAACAACAACAAAGTAGGACATTGCTGTCCTTTATATTTGGCCAAATTTTTAGTGGAAGTTATAGAAATAATCATATGATTTTTCATTGGAGTATATAAAGTATGTGGAAGGCAGAAACAAAATGCATTGAGCTTCAGGAATAATCTTTCTGCTCTGACAGGCGCCCACTTCTAGCAGTGTTGGATATGGACCATTTTCTAATCTCAGAGTTTAGTATGTTTTACCCAAGTTCGGGTGTATAACTCATTAAACTAGTAGTGTATTTTCATCCATTATTAGTCTAACTACAGGATCTCTAATAACCATCATCTAAATGTGTATAATTGTAAACATATTTGTTTGTAATACTGAATGCATACTGGAAGATGATAATTCAAAATGAAGAGTCATACTTACACTAGTCATAGTTATACTAGCAATAACTTTAAAAATAATGGGTACCAATACTGCAAATATTAACGTGAATCTCAGGTTCTCATTAACTAAGGGTTGCTTTTGAGATGTGCACAGAGAGAGGGGAGAAAGAACTATACATTTGCTTGCTTTCCAGAATTCTTTTTGTCTCCCGTTTACTTTCTAGTTCTTTTATGAAGAATTATCAGAGTTTTTAAAACTAATAATTAATGATTTAGCTTTCTGTACATGGCACTCATTTGTTATTATTTGTTGCATCAGCTGCATTTCAGCCTCCACCCTACATTTTTATTCAGTGAGATGGTTGCATTCCAGTCCGAGCTCCTGGAGATGGCGGTCACTTGTGTGAGAGGTGTGCTTGCGTGTATGAATGTGTGTGTGTGTGTTTTTCTTCTGAAGAAGTCTTTGGCTGAAAGCTAAATGAGTAACAATATTTTCATTGCACCTGTCTGAAACTCAACATACCATCTTTATGTTGAGTAGATATCTATTCTTTCTATATTGTTGATATTCCAACTTCGAGTTTCTGATATTTGGTTCCACCCTACATTAATCACATGTAGAATGTGACAGCAGTGTGTCTGCATAATATTACAATGCATTTAGCATGTACTCCCTATTATAATGATAATGTAGTAAAAAAAAAATACAGCAATAGAGTGCTGATATTACATTGTTCATTGTTGCAGGTGTGTTTCAATCCAGCAGGTTCTCAATTACTGACAGCATCAGCAGACCATACGGCACGACTGTGGGATTCAGAAACAGGGAAGTGTCTACAGATTCTTGAAGGGCACAAAGATGATGTATTTTCTTGTGCTTTTAATTACAAAGGAGACGTTATAGTTACTGCATCAAAAGACAATACTTGCCACATATGGAAATAAAAGGATACAAACTATCTTCTATTAAAAACACCATAGTTTACTTATTAACAGTGATGAAACCAGTATCATTAAGAGTAAGATACAGCAAGACAAATGAGAAAATGAAAGTATAAAGGAAGGAAGAGAGCTGCCAAAGGGTAGGTATTAAATAAATAATAAACATTTTGGAAGCAAGAGTCAGGAGTTTTTGAATTGAAAAGTATCAAGAAAAAGAGAGGAACTGTGGAAATGCTAGTATGGATTTCAAAGTTTTAAGAGGGTTGAGGCCGGCAGAGGACACTGAGATGGAATAGGCTAGAAGGATGTGGAATTGTACATGAACTGCAAGGGAGTGAAGTCCATTCAGTATTGGAATGTTCTACCTATGCTTGACATAAAATAATAATAATAATGTACATGGTGGCAGCCAGTCAAGAAATATTTTAGGGAATTGATTTAAAAAATTAATTTCAAAGGCCCAGTCAAATCTTTACAAGTTTACTCCTAAAGCAACTTATGGTGTGCCTGCATAACACAAGTTGCCTGTCTTTCAAAACCAAGGCAGTTCTGTCCAGTTAAAGCTGCTGACAAGAGATGCCCTGAGACCTCTGCTGAAGCTGCTAGGGAATTCATGCCATTGGTTTTAGCGATAGCATGCATTGGATACAATCCGTGTGTGGATGCTAGAGTGTTCTGCGGTGTGGAACACAGTTGCTTCTCTCTTGTAATCCAGACGTTGAGCAGAACAGATTTCTTTCCAGAAGGCAGAGCCTCTTCACGCTGTAGAGAATGGTAAAACAGAGGCAGCCGGCAATTGCGGCATTGTGAAGTAAGCGTGGCACAAATAGCATTGCTAACAGTTGCAGTCAACCAACAAGCTGATGCAAGGACGCACGCAGACCGAGCACCGAGCGAAGCCTGGAGAGTGCTGAGTAAGGAGAAGTGAGACCAGCATGCTAAGTTAAGCTGCAGTATACTGTGGGAGTAATAACAAAAAGCTACCACCGAGGGTAAAAAACGTCCTCCTGCCGGATATAAATAGTGGAGCGCAGGCAGCAACAGACAGAAGCCATTAGGAAGCAGTTCGGATCTGAGGACAGACGTGGTCCATGTCCAAATGTTCAATCTTCATAGGTGACGATTCTGGAAGTCTGTTCCACCTTGCAGGAGTCATCCGTTTGCCGCCAGATGTCAACTTCATCTCTGGGGGTCGGCCCGAGTTCTGTCGGCACCATGGCTGACTAACTACAGTGAGAACTTCCAGCAGGATCGGCCGCAGTGCGGTCTTGGTCACAGGCGCCGCAGGTGACTGACGCCCAGACTCCACAGCAACCTGGCCCCCATAGCATGTGGTCCGTCCATGACGGGACCTCACGGACATCGCAACTGATGGCTTCCCAGCCGCCAGTGCTGCAGGTGTCGGCAGCTGACCTCATGGCGAGGAGTTCATCTAAACCACAAGGCATCCTGACTTCAGTGGAGCACTGGTGGCCTGAGGCTCCGGGCGCGCATTGTTGGAGAATCTACACAGCAGCAGCTAGGCGGAGGGATTCGCAGGGCTTGGCAGTGACGACGAGGGAGAAATTGTAAAGAAAGTTCAATAAATAATTGTAAAACTCCACGCCGTCTCAGTCTTTGGCGCAGCCGCTGTGTCTGCTGCTAACAAGTAGCAAATGGCTATAACAAATGGTGCAGAAGCCATAACAAATGGCCCTCTGTCGTAACAAGTGGTGTCAAGCGCACCCATGCCACGACTTTGACTAGCACCGTGCAGACCTATTCACCGAATAGGGTGAATCCAGCAACTGCCTTCCCTCTGTGTAGCTAGACATGTTAAGGGTAACGTTAAGGGATGTGAGAGTGTCATTTGATAGGCCTAGCAGCCCTGTAGACTTACCACAGTTTCATGGGAATGATAGTCATGTTAACTTAGTACCATCTAAATGCGTAGTGTGCGGATTAACAGGTCATGTCGCTCCTTGCAATACATTTGTACCAAGCACTTGTGGTGTGTGCGGCTTCTATGGTCATGTAATGGGGCAATGTGGTAAGTCTAGATGGCTTGCCATTAGACATGCAAGGAATTAACTCGCTTCTGGGTAATACAATTTTATTTTTGTGAGATGAGGTATACCACATGGGAAATGACAGAGACACGTGCAACCAGGAAAAGTGATGCCGTAGTCACATTGAAAGAGCAAGTTAAGAAACTGATTGATGAAAATAAGTTGCAAAAGCAGCACATGCAGAGGATGGAGCAACAATTGTTGCAAAATATTCAAATCAGCTTGGGAAGCGATAGTGTAGAATGCAAGGGTACTATCTTTTCCGGTGTGGTAGATTGTTTAGCGGCTAATTTGATACCTTCCTTCTCGGGTAAAACATCAGAGGATGTGCATGTTTTCATTGGTGACGTACGTAGTACGGCTAGGCTGTGTGGCTGGTCAGATGAAATGTGTTTGCACATGGCGAGGTTACGGTTAGTAGGTGATGCAGAGACTTATGCGGCATACCACGAAGGGTTAAAGGATGCTACTATATTCACAGAGTTGACTGAGGGATTGTTGCAAAGGTTTAGGAAACAAAACAGTGCCAGATTTTAGAGAAAAATTGGGGAGGATGATGCAAAAAATGGTGAAACAGTAGAAGAATTTTCAGACAGAATTAGGAGAATGAATGCACACACATATGAGTTAATGCAAGATGCGAGTGCAAATGAAGTTCTATTGAAAGAAGCAGAGAATAGAACTTTAGACGCATTTTTGCGAGGGGGTCTCGCCGGATTTTTCATGCCGGAAATGGATGGAAAATCCTAGTGACTTGGCAGCAGCGTTGCGCATAGCCACACATTTGCAGGAAGTGGATAACGCCACTAGAAGTCACAATGATAAGAAAATTTTTTCGTCTTCCAAAGAGTGTTACCGTTGTGGGAAGCAAGATCATTTTAAGGGACAATGTTGGGAACCGCAGTGTTTCAATTGTCAGAAAATAGGGCATAAGGCACAGCAGTGCAAATCCAAGAAACGTGTTAATGATAAAGCAGGTAAAAAACTGTTAAATGAAAAAGGGAGTGTTCCTGCTGTCAGGAGGCATTCCCAGTAAAAAGAGATACTCAGGGAGTGCCCGAAGAGGCCGATTGTAGTTTGATGGTTTCGATAAAAGATTAGTGGTGAAGAGTTTTAGTGGATACTGGAGCGCATGTATCAGTTGTCAGTGTGGACCTCATGGACAAGAAAGGATTGGAAGCTCCAAAATACAGATTGCGCACAGTAGGTAATAAAAAATTAGATGCACTAGCGACAGCACAGCTCAAGTTTAAGATAGGGAACGTGTGGTTCTGGGAGCAAATGGAGGTGTTGTCAACTGTGTGACAGGAATTTTCAGTGATACTTGGGTTGGACTTTCTGATTAAACATCACGCCAAAATTGACCTTTCCCAACATACGCTGGAACTCGATGGGAACTTGTTCTCAATGGGTACAGCCGTTGCAAATGTTTCACAGTCACAAGGTGCACCGATAGCTAAGGTGATACAACTAAACTACGTACAAGTGCATTGAAGGTGATTTCGTGTGACAAAGTACAAACAGGTACAGGGAAGTTCATCTGGGTACTGGTGGATGTCGATATGCCACAGCAGGGTTTATTTTTGGTAGAGCCACTACCGAGTAATGAGGTTTTAGACGAAAAGCATTGCTTTATTCATAGGAGTGTATCATGGGTAACGGACATAAATGGACATTTTATGGTTCCAATGAGTTTAGATAATTTCGGGCAGGTTGCTTTCGATCTGCCGAAGGGATTAGTAATAGCCACAGTTGAGTTAAAGGATGAAGAGGACATCGGTAGTTCGAAGCTAGACTATGATGTAAACCAAACCGTGAGCACATCTGCACTTCGTGACAAGGTAAATCATTTGAGAGAAAATGATCATTCGGGTATGGAAGTATTATTGCTAAAGTATAAAGCATTGTTTGAAGCACAGGGTACGTTACCTGCTACACCGACAACACAGCATCGTATTCCAACAGGGAATCATGCTCCGGTGTATCGTAAGCCATACAGACTACTGAAACAATTACAACCAGTAGTAGAGCAATTAATAGAGCAACAACTGGAAGATAGGATAATCCAGCACAATAATAGTCCTTGGTCTAGTAGTGTGGTCCTAGTTCCGAAGAAGACAGCGGACGGGTCGAAAAAATTTTGCTTTTGTTGCGATTACAGACACTTGAATGAATGGACAGTGGCGGATGTATATCCAATTTCTAATATCACAGAAACGTTAGACAACCTAGGGCAGTGTAAATTTTCCTCCACTATGGATTTGGGAAGTGGTTATCACCAGATTGAAGTATGTCCAGAGGACAGGCCAAAAACAGCATTTATGACACATTGTAATCACTTCGAGTATATAAGAATGCCGTTTGGACTAAAAAACGCTCCAGCAGCATTTCAGAGGTTGTTGGATGGAGTCCTTCGCGGGTTGAAAGCGAAAAAATGCATGGTGTATCTGGATGACATTATAGTTTTTTCAAGAGATATAGAGCAGTATGTGGAACGGTTAGAGGAGGTGTTTACAAGATTAGAGGCAGCACGGCTAACAGTAAGTTTGGACAAATGCCATTTTGTGAAAGCAAAAGTAAATTATCTTGGGCATGTTATCAGTTAGGATGGAGAAGGAATTGTTAGCAGTAATATAAGGGATTTCGTACTTTCAATGTTATCTGTACGGTAGAAGATTTAAGGTTGTGATGGATCATTCAGCTCTGAAATGGTTATTAGGTCTTGAAAGACCCAGGAAGTAGGCTAGTGAGATGGGCGCTGAAACTCAATGCTGACGCATTGAGCAGGAAAGTGGCAGTATTACAAGTAACAGGGGTGACTGAAGATGAGTTGAAAAGGGCACAAGCCATGGATAGTGATTGCCAATTCTTCAGAAAGCAACCGCAGTTCCTAGTACAGGACGGGTTACTTTGTAGGTCGACGAAATGCGGCCCGCGCGTCGTCGTACCAGCAGTGTTAAGATCTGAAGTTTTGCAACAGGTGCATGACCATTTTCTTTCAGGACATGGTGGGAGAAGAGCTATGGATAGGCGGATAGCGGAGAAGTTTTGGTGGAGGACACGACATCAGGATGTGGACGAGTAAGTCAGGAATTGTGTGCCATGTGCACAACATGCGGATTTGAGCCATCAAAACATTCAGCTTCAAAGATTGGCAGAGACAGACAGACCTTTCCAACAAATCGGAATCGATGTATTAGGTCCACTTAATAGGAGTGCAGCAGGCAATAAGTATGTGTTAACAGTGATTGACCACTTTTCTAGGTATTTAGTCATGGTCACATTACTAGATCAGAAAGCAAGTATGGTGGCACAAGCTTTAGTTAATAATTGGTTACTCACGTATGGGATACCTCAGTCTTTCTTTCGGATCAAGGTACTAATTTCACATCTGCTCTGATGAACCAGCTGTGTAAGTTACTGAAGGTAAAGAAGCTATGGACTAGTCCATTCCATCCGCAAGCAAACGGGCAAACGAAGAGAGTGCATTGCACAATCACTAAGATGTTGAGTCACTATGTAAATAGTCAACACACTGACTGGGATGTGTGCTTGCAATTCATAACCAGTGCATATAATAGTAAGGTACATACGTCGACAGGATTGTCGCCGTTCAAAGTGGTGTATGGGCGGAAGATGCCATCTCCTTTTGACATGCTTCGTCCAAGGCTGGGAGCGGAGGATGAGCACGTAAGGCAATTTGCGAAAACCATTAAGGAAGTATGGCAGAGAGTTAGACGAGACCTTTTGACATGCTTCGTCCAAGGCTGGGAGCGGAGGATGAGCACGTAAGGCAATTTGCGAAAACCATTAAGGAAGTATGGCAGAGAGTTAGACGAGGTAACATGAAAGCGTTGGAACGACAAGAATGGATGGGAGGTACAACGAGGAAGTTGCCACAGTACAGAGTAGGCCAATGGGTGCTACTAGCTAATCCGTATGTTCCAAATGTTCCAAAAGGGAGAACCAAGAAGTTCACAAACAAGTTCCAGGGACCATACCAGGTAGTGGAAATGACATCATCTGTCAATGTAAAATTACAATTGCCTGCCAAGACAACGGTGGTTCGCGTTAGTAGAGTTAAGCCATTCCAGGAAGTAGTAGATTCGTGTATACGTACTTCCCCTTCCGGCAGAAAGCGAAAAGAAGCGTCGGAAGCATACAATAAACTGGGTATCAAGTATAAGTTGCGTTCAAGGGATGTGTAGTTAGCAGTAATTATCATGTGTGTATTATTTTTGTGCATGGGCAAGTGAGTGTGACATTGATGTCACCAGAAAAATTCAGATGGAGTCTGAAGCAGGCAGAGAGAGAGTTTCCAGAGGGGGTAGAGCATGTAGTACCAATAATTGAAGTGAGCATGTCCCTTTTTTATCATATGTCTAGGATTAAGGTAACAACGGATCTAGTTAAGATGTATATAGAGATTAGATTTCCAATAACTAGTGTGGGGAGACAATATCACTGTTACACAGTGCATCCTTATCCGGTCAGATGGGAGCGCATGGGGAAGGGCGTACAGTTCAGGGCACAGCAGATTTTATTAATTTCTAAGGAGGGGGATACTCATGCTACTATGTTGAGTTCAGAGTTGAGTAGATGTCTAACGGAGTCAGTTTCCATTTGTCCATCACAGATTGTTTTCACAGGCCAGGGGCATGTGAGATCCAGTTATTTAGGGCAGAATCAGAAGCTTTGGAGTGTCGGAGAATAATAGTGAAGCCTACGCCACATTTTCAGCAAGTTGGGAGGCATTGGTTGTATTATGTATTCGATACGGACAGGATATCAGCCAAGTGTTATGACAATGGGAATTGGAAAGCAGCCACGGAGATGAAATTACGGGACAGTGCTTTGCTAATCAACGGGACAAATTGTGAAATAGTAGGGGATCGTTTTAGGTTACCAGCGACAGTCACGATAGTCACCAAGGTTACAAATACTCATCTGACATTGTACTGGCCAGATACATCATTCAGTATCAGTCCAGGAGAAAATGTGACGTATATTAACAACACCTTGGATGCTACACTATTGCGAATGATAGATAAACTAGTAGATTCGGAGAAAGGTCAAATTTCAATGCAGCAATTATTAAGGCGTGTGGATGAGTATGATACCAGGCAGAAACATAACATAGTGACCATTGGTATCTCAACCAGTACTATTACCATATTGATTGTATTTATCGGTGTGGTATATGTCTTATTAAAATGGAGGATTCAGCATGTTAATGCAAGACTGCTCCATGAGATTCCTATAGAATGGATTACCAGTGGGGCATGAGTCAGGGCAACCTGTATGTATATAGGGAAGCAGCAGAATATAGAATAAACCTAGAGTTACATATAGGGTAAATTCAGGGACGAATTTAATTTTTAGGAGGAGGCAGTGTTGTGGCTACATGTAGTAAGCGTTGCTTCACGCAATGGAGAATGGCAAAAACAGAGGCAGCCGGCACCGCGGCATAGCGAAGTAAGCGCGGCACAGATAGCCTTGCTGACAGTTGCAGTCTACCAACAAGCTGACGCAAGGACGCACGCAGACCGAGTGCCAAGCAAAGCCTGGAGAGTGCTGAATTAGGAGAAGTGAGGCCAGCACGCTAAGTTACGCTGCAATATACTGTGGGAGTAATAACAAAAAGCTACCACCGAGGGTCAAAAATGTCCTCCTGCCGGATATAAATAGTGGAGCGCAGGCAGCAACAGACAGAAGCCATTAGGAAGCAGTTCGTATATGAGGACGGATGTGGTCCATGTCCAAATGTTCCATTTTTGTAGGTGACAATTCCGGAAGTCTGTTTCACCTTGCAGGAGTCATGCGTTCGCTGCCAGATGTCAACTTCAGCTCTGGGGGTCGACCCGAGTTTGGTCAGCACCATGGCTGACTAACTACAGCTGGAACTTCCAGCAGGACCGCCTGCAGCGTGGTCTTGGTCACAGGCACCGGACTCCACGGCAACTCGGCCCCACAGCGTGTGGTCCGTCCATGACGGGACCTTGCGGACATCACGACTGATGGCTTCCCAGCCGCCGGTGCAGCAGGTTTCAGCAGCTGACCTCATGGCGAGGAGTTCATCTCAACCACAGGGCATCCTGACTTCAGCGGAGCACTGGTGGCCTGAGGCTCTGAGTGTGATCAGCGATGGGCGTGGCACGCATTGTCGGACAATCTACACAGCAGCAGCCAGGTGGAGGGATCCGCAGGGCTGGGTAGTGACGACGAGGGAGAAATTGTAAAGAAAGTTCAATAAATAATTGTAAAACTCCATGCCGCCTCAGTCTTTGGTGCAGCCACTGTGTCTGCTGCTAACAAGTAGCAAACAGCCTTAACAAATGGTGCAGAAGACCATAACAAGTGGCCAATGACCATAACAGTTAATATGAACCGCTTCCCCTTTTGTTGCCCATTTCAGTTAATTGTTTGACCTCCTAGACTGGTTTAAACCTGGTAACTTCCAACCATAGGCGAGGCCCCTTGTATTCCATACACTGAAATATATTCTCTTTATTGTACCTATTTCCAGTTCTGTCATTTAATGGCAGCTCTGGATGCCCGCTCTCAAGTCCTGACCACTCGACCTCGTGCACACTGTTGTCACTAGGTATATGTAACAGCCTTCCGCCCCCCCCCCCCCTTTCCAACCCCACCCTCATCCCCCATCCCCTTGCCTGCCTATATACAGTACAATAATTTCCTTTCTCCTCTTAAAATTTTCATTGGTGCAGTATGAAAATAAATAAACTACAAAGTTGAATTTGTTGTTGTAATCTAACATTTGCATAACTGAAAATTAATTTAGTGGAGTGAGAAAAGAAAATTGTTTTCACGGAATTTTTGGGGAAAATCAGAATAATGTTTGCTTGTTAATGTTATCATCTTTTGTCAAATATTGACAGAGTTGATGAATGTTGAAGAAATGACTTCGCTCTCCTCCAACTCGTTCACAATTCCAAATCTGTCTTGGCATACAACATAAATAAAAGTGCCACATAACTGTCAGCCATGTATAAGATAAAAAGATATATAATTAAAAAATAATTTTAAATGAAATAAATGGAAGAAATTGATTGATAATTGTCCTTTTGCTTGCAATGAAGAGAGAATGTTAGTACAATTGCATTATTATGAAATGTTGTGCATGTACAACACTGTGCTATTGTTCATTCACTTAACCTTGCGACATTTCTTTTTCTGTGTCTTTATCACTATACAGGGTGGTCCATTGATAGTGACCAGGCTAAATATCTCACGAAATAAGCATCGAACAAAAAAACTACAAAGAACGAAACTTGTCTAGCTTGAAGGGGGAAACCAGATGGCACTAAGGTTGGCCCGCTAGATGGCACTGCCATAGGTCAAATGGATATCAACTGCATTTTTTAAAATAGGAACCCCCATTTTTATTACATATTCGTGTAGTACGTAAAGAAATATGAATGTTTTAGTTGGACCACTTTTTTCGCTTTGTGATAGATGGTGCTGTAATAGTCACAAACGTATAAGTACTTGGTATCACGTAACATTCCGCCAGTGCAAATGGTATTTGCTTCATGATACATTACCAATGTTAAAATGGACCGTTTACCAATTGCGGAAAAGGTCGATATCGTGTTGATGTATGGCTATTGTGATCAAAATGCCCAATGGGTGTGCGCTATGTATACTGCTCGGTATCCTGGACGACATCATCCAAGTGTCCGGACCATTCACCTGATAGTTATGTTATTTAAGGAAACAGGAAGTGTTCAGCCACATGTGAAACATCAACCATTGACCTGCAACAAATGATGATACCCAAGTAGGTGTTTTAGCTGCTGTCGCGGCTAATCCACACATCAGTAGCAGACAGACTGCGCGAGAATCAGCAATATCAAAAATGTTGGTGTTGAGAATGCTACATCAACATCGATTGCATCTGTATCATATTTCTATGCAATAGGCATTTGCATGGCGATGACTTTGAACGTTGTGTACAGTTCTGCCACTGGGCACAAGAGAAATTATGGGACGATGACAGATTTTTTGCACGCGTTCTATTTAGTGACGAAGTGTCATTCACCAACAGTGGTAATGTAAACCGGCATAATATGCACTATTGGGCAATGGAAAATCCACAATGGCTGCGACAAGTGGAACATGAGCGACCTAGGCGGCTTAATGTATGGTGCGGCATTATGGGAGGAAGGATAATTGGCCCCCATTTTATCAATGGCAATCTAAATGGTGCAAGGTATGCTGATTTCCTACATAATGTTCTACTGATGTTACTACAAGATGTTTCACTGCGTGACAGAATGGCAATGTACTTCCAACATGATGGATGTCCGGCACATAGCTCGCGTGCGGTTGAAGCGGTATTGAATAGCATATTTCATGACAGGTTGATTGGTCGTCGAAGCACAATACCATGGCCCGCACGTTCACCAGATCTGATGTCCCCGGATTTATTTCTGTGGGGAAAGTTGAAGGATATTTGCGATTGTGATGCACCGACAATGCCTGACTACATGCGTCAGCGCATTGTCAATGCATGTGTGAACATTACAGAACGTGAACTGCTCACTGTTGAGAGGAATGTTGTTACACACATTGCCAAATGCATTGAGGTTGGCGGACATCATTTTGAGCATTTATTGCATTAATGTGGTATTTACAGGTAATCACGCTGTAACAGCATGCATTCTCAGAAATGATAAGCTCACAAAGGTACAAGTATCACATTGGAACAACTGAAATAAAATGTTCAAACGTATCTAAGTTCTGAATTTTAATTTAAAAAACCTACCTGTTACCAATTGTTTGTCTAAAATTGTGAGCCATATGTTTGTGACTATTACAGCACCGTCTATCACAAAGTGAAAAAGTGGTCCAACTAAAACGTTCATATTTCTTAATGTGCTACATGAATATGTAATAAAAAATGGGGTTTCCTATTTTAAAAAACTGCAGTTGATATTTGTTTGACTTATGGCAGCACCATCTAGCAGGCCAACCATAGCACAATCTGGTTTCCGCCTTCAAGCTAGACAAGTTTCGTTCGTTGTAGTTTTTTCGTTTGATGCTTATTTCATGAGATATTTGGCCCAGTCACGATCAATGGACCACCGGTATATATAATATTTCTCGTCTTCTGAAAGTTTCTCCTTCTGTTAATTTTACGAAAATATTACCGTCGACTTCTTTTCCTGCATTTCGATTGTAGATGCGGGCAGCCGACTCCAGGAAACAACAGTGACTCCCAAGATGATGTAAAATATGAAGGAATTTTTCTTGAGTTGGTTCTATTTCACTTTAATAAAAGTGATTAACACTTCGGAAACAGATATGATACAAAAGACTCATAGCCCGTCATACTCTGAGCAGTACAGCATAACCAAACTTCTGCATACCGGACAGCCTGACAGAGACTGTCTGAAAAACAAAATCATATACAAATAACTGAATGAAAGTTCCTTCATTTTTCTGCGCCCCACCACACATTCACAATTAACGTCTTTGCCAATGATTACATTCAGTTGGTGTTTCATTTTTGTTTTGTTCTTAAATAAATATTAACTTAGCGGCATCCTGGGGGTCTTCTTTCATCATGAACTTATACAATTGCCCCCACACTGTACGTTGACATGGTATGGAGACATACAGCGGGTTCCCCCACCCTCTTTTTGATAGGGGTCGATGCCATTTATTGTTGGCTTCTTTTTTTTATTTAATGGAATGGGTATGTCAGCTTATCTTATTAAAATATTATATTCGTAATATGCAAGTCCATTACATATTTAAATTTAGCCCATTAACAATAATGTCCAGTTTGCTCCAGTCTCACTCCTGGGTTGTATGCTGACACACTGGCTGATTTGGGGCAAGAACTAATTGCCAACAGTCAACATCTAATGGTTTTTGGATGACAAGAGACAGCGTGGTATTGGGTTGCAAGGCACACACGTCTCTCGATTCAGTTAACTTGCACATTGTGTGTAGCCGATCCTCTTCTCTGGGTAATCAGCTACATCGATCTTCCAAAGTCTTCTTCTCTGAAGACTATAGCTGGTTAAAGGAATTTATTTAAATACTTCTCTATACTTGAAATAATTTTGGTACTCATAAAATACATTTCAGTTCAATCACTATATATTTCCAACTTTCATAGACAATAACTACTGCAAGCTAACTTATTACTTAAACATTAGACTCATTTACACATATTAAAATAGCATACATGTGTCTTGCTTCATTAATAGCCAAGACTTGAAGTAATTCAAAAGTCTCTAGTCCCAAACGAATCCAATACATGAATGAACATAGAAATCTATATTCAGTTGTTTATCAGTCTTTTTACAATCAACAGAGATACTACAGAGCACAGAATACTACATAAAGTTTCCTTGTTCTTCTCGACCCGTACACGGAGACTCTGTGGACCATACAGCAAATACTTGTCTGCCGCCGTTGAGCCACTGGGACCATCTTTTTCTTGTAACTATTTTTTTTCAACTGCACATACAAATAGGTGATGCGCAATAGGGCGTGTTCGTTTCTCCCACTCACCTCTAAAATATCGGGTGTTTGAAATGGTGGAAGGCCTAGTGGTTCTAGAATTTACTCCGAAATTCTTGAAGCTCTACATATTCCCTCCCTCCCCCCCCCCCCCCCCCCCCCCTCTGTGACCCCCTGCCCCCTTAATCGAACACATGATATTTTATACAATCATTATGTAAATTTATATCACATACAGTTCTAGCAATATACTCTCCAACACAGATATTTGTACTCATTTAGAATAAACTGTAGCTAATCTTTCATATATTCTACTCTCACTCTATTTTGACATCAACTCTGTAGGGTCCATCATGATCTGTTAAGTTTTTCTAATATTTAGGATTCGTTAGGACTCTGCTTCAATTTCCAATCGCAAACTCCAGGTGTTCATGGCATTTGAGTACTTTATTCTAATTCTTTATATTGCTTTTTTATTAGGCAATGATCTTATTATTTATAAACTTTTTGTAGTCTGGAGGAACTGAGGGCAAAATAAAAGTGTTCCTATTGACATTCATAATAGTGCTAGTGAATTATATAATTCAAACTTACCAGAATAATTTCTACAATATTTTGTCACGATACTGTCCTTTCCCCTCGAGATCAGACCTTACATATGGGGGCTGATCCTATGAGTACCCTTTCTCCTTCCATTTTGGCAGGTACGCCCCATTTTTAATTCCTATTTTCCTATGGCACAGGTCAATCCCCTTCTTGGTGCTCCTGTCCACACAGTATAGGTCAGCCTTTCTTAGGTCTGTTTATCTGCACTTTTCATCTAATACATACTGGGTGTGCCCCCCCCCCCCCCCCCCCCCCCCACCTTTCCCTCCCTCTTATCTTTCTTGGGTACGCATGGTCCATTGCCTTAGTATACACCTTTGTGTACACTATAATATTACTTGGTAAAATTCTTCTTGCTCACTTTTTCATACTTCTCTTTTATACCCTAGAGTACTCCATTACTCATCCATTTCTACGTTTCCAGTATCTACTTCATGCCTACATACATTATTCAATATACAATATGCTTGCTTAGGTTATAAGAGTCCCACTATCCTTCAAGTCACCAGAATATTTGTTAGACTGACCTCTCTGGCTTATGTTATCTTTCCTTATTCACGCTTCCTACTTAGGTATACTTGATATAAAATTATCATAGTTTTTATATTCTTATGTACCTATGTGATATAGAATTGTCATTCTTCTTATACATATATTTCCTATATATCAATATTAATAAATAGCTACATGATAGTTTTTCCAAGTAACTAGGCAATGTAGAACCATCACAGTAATCAACCATAAGTGCATATTTTTCTATGTGCACATTCTTTTCCGCTACAACACTTGACTTTTTTCACATCCTTTTAATGTGTACTTTCATTGTTTGCATCTTCATATTATGGTGTGTGTATGTGGAAGTGTGTTTGTGTAGCCTGTTTCTTTGGCCTGCTTATAAGAAATAAGTTGAAAGTTATTGGAAACCATGGAAAATAAGAAGAACTTCAGTGATAGATGTATAGGCATATGGAAAGAGGAAAAGATAGACTCGTACTCAGATGAGAAGTAAGAAAGGAAAAAGTAGAAATGGTTGCTAAGATTGAAGAAGAGAAAGAAGATAGCCTCATAGACAGGAAACCCTTTCCACCCCCCTTCACCAGGATCCCTACTTCATCGGTACTTGAGTGAGAAGCCGGAGGAGGTATGATGTTAAACGTCTCCTACAGAACAGACATTCTCACCTTCACCGTTGAAGTCCCTGAAGAAAAATCTTAGCAACCCAGAAAATCTTAGCAACCACTATTGAACAGCAAATGGTGAATAAACGGTCACAGTTGTGTGCGAGGGTTGTCTGATAGTTGTGGTGTGTGTTTAGTGTTAGTCATGCTTGTACTTACACTACCCACCCCTTCCAAAACTAATATAAATCCTTCCATCCACTTCATCTCCCTTTAAGTATAAAATGTTCTATAACAGTAGAAAATTATACACGATAACATAGTCATTTAGTTTATACTATACTTTTATACACACATAAAATTCTCTATTCAGTTTATGTCATCTCGACATCACTCGGTTTAAATAGTACCATCATATTATACTTCCCACTAATATAATATTCTATTAATTTCACTTCATGTCTAGAGATCACTGTTCATCCATGATTCCCTTAAATTGGCCGCCTCAATCTTGTAGTCATATGTGGTTTCCGAATTACAAACTTTATAAGATAATTCAAGAATATCACAGAATAGTTTAAGATTTGAAGGGAATTTGGTGCAGGAAAAATAATACAGAAGAAACACCAAAAACAACTAGGGATCTGACGGTCGTAACTCTGTCCGCTAACACAGAACGTTACCGTCCTGAAAGACAGATGTGACTCTGCCCGGATCCCATGGATCTGACATTAACCTCACTCGATTACTTACAGACCAATACTTCTCATTAAATTTTGTGTGAAAGCCTCCCCACAACAAAACAGTTACCACTTTACTAGGTAACACAACATTAGGTAAAGTTATTCTATTTTCTACTTAGTCATGGACAAGTTTTAATTCTTTTCACAAGTCATCCAGAACCTTGCTAAATGATTAAGTTCGGAAAAAGCAACCGTCGAAATGTGTCCGGAAATTATACTCTTGGTAACTTCTTCATCTTTAATTAGTTCGGATGTTTCCACCAAACTACTTACATTTACAAGGTCAAAGCTGGCTGTTTTTCCTTTAAAATTTTGTCCTATATTATTTACTCATGAACTTACAACACATGTAGTAACACCTGGGATTTTTGATTGAATAATCGACATTACTTCCGTAGGTCGATCTGTGCTCTCTTTCAAAGTATTCATTTCCTGTCTTATGAAATTAAATTTAACATTACATACATTTTAACAAAATGTTAATTTTTCACTAAATTCAGATTCTACATTATTATATTTATCTTCAATGTCAAATTCTATTTTTTTAGTAAAATCTTGAAGTTGCTCATCCTGTCTCTGATTAAATTCAGTAAATAGTTGATTAACATGAGTATTCAAAGAACTTCTGAGTTCAAACTTTAAATCTAACCTCAGATTCTCGACTTATTTTTAAGACTGTCAAAGTCAGTCTTTAATAAAACTATATTTGATGCTTGACTGTTCAAGGTTTCACTCGGAGCATTTAAACTAGAATGTACTAAACCTATTTCTCTCCTTAGAGCTTCATTCTGAGCATTTGAATCTGTTCTTTGATCATCTAACTTTGCATTTAGTTCTTGTCTCTGTGCATCTAATTTTTCAAAGTCCAAATTTGTGCATTTGCAGCTGCACTTTGTACTTCTAGCTTTTCGCTTAAAGTGGCACTTGTTAACTTTACTAACTCCGTCCAGTCTGGCACTCCCCTCTCGACTTCCCCAGCCATGGATGGCTCTGAAGTTGTTCCAAATTGATGTTCCTGATCCATAGTCATACCTTTAGACCTAGTGATCTTTAAAAAAATTGCCTTCTGAGTATAATAACTATACTAACACTTTATCATTCAACAGTTCCTTCGACTTTACCAAACAACTATTGTTTTTCACTCACCCGGCGTAGAGTTCTAGCTGTGTTGGTGAGCGAATGTGTAATCAGCGCCGATGTACAGCATTGGCACTGGCAGCGTCAAATGTTGGTTTCAGCATCATTGTCTGCGAGCGGACACGGAGTCAGCACTGGTGAGCACCACCTGGTGCAGTTGGCGTCGGAGGCTGGTTACTATGTTGGCGCGATGTGTGTATCTGGAAACTGCTTACTCTCCACTCCCAATCTTCTTAGTCGAAAAGTTGAGGTCTTCTCTCTGTTTTTTTGCTGCTATTACTTTCTCACGTCTTTTACTGTGTTGCACTCACAACTTTCTTCCATTGGTTTATTGGACTCAATACAATTCCTTGGAACAGTTCTCGTATCTTGTTTGGCCTGGTTGCTATGGCAACTCATAATATCTTCTTCCTGTTTCTGTTTTAAAATTCCAGTTTCTTCAGGTCCTGTCACTTGGGTCGCCACGTTCTAACGTTTTTTGGTGACATAAATAATATCTTCTTATTTCTGTAATCTATTGATCACATATATGAACTTTAGTGCCAACGCACTCGTTGATTAATGACGTACAAGAACTGCTATGCAGAATAAAATTCTCTTCTTAGACACACAAATATCTTCAGTGTCTCACTCATATCTCGAGCTTTAGAAATAATTAAGTACATTGAGACAGTTTAAAAACCACATAAAAATGTGAACATGTGTCTTGACTTCTCCGAGTCCAAGACATGAAGTAAGTTAAAAGTCTCTAGTCTCAAACGAGTCAAATACATGAATGAACATAAAAATCTATATTCAGTTGTTCATTAGCCTTTTTACAATCAACAGAGACACTAAAGAGCGCAGAATACTACATAAAGTTTCCTTGTTCTTCTTGACCTGTACACGGAGACTCTGTGGACTGTACAGTAGATACTTGTCTACCGCAGTTCGGCCACCAGACCCATTTTTTCTCATAACTGTTTTTTTTTTCCCTAAACCTGCACATACAAATAGGAAATGCACAGTATGGCGTATTCATTTCTCCCACACACCTCTAAAATATTGGGTGTTCGAAATGGTGGAAGACTGAATGCTTCTAGAATTTACTCCGAAATTCTCGAAGCACTACAAACATGCTATATGCTACCATTGCATTTCCATGCACTCATTTTCGTGGTTTTGATGTCACATGGAGTGTCACACTTTCACCCGAGTGCCATGTATCGAAGAGTTGCTGTGGTGTTTGTATTCATTCTGGGTGCAGTGAGTGTGTGCTTATTGTTCAAAATCCGACGCTGTGGCAGAAAATCCCCATTTTTATGGCCCGGGCATCATTACTACCTGTCGTACTCGCACGTTTGTGGAAGCTTCACAGTTTCAGTTCATGCCGCCAGATTGCACCACAATCTG
This sequence comes from Schistocerca gregaria, assembly GCF_023897955.1. Lineage (NCBI taxonomy): Eukaryota > Metazoa > Arthropoda > Insecta > Orthoptera > Acrididae > Schistocerca > Schistocerca gregaria. The sequence continues at coordinate 864,112,632 of NC_064920.1, forward strand.
CTTGCAGTGCCCTGTGTGATGTTTTAACGATACGGGTCAGCGAAATGGCTACACACGGTACATACTCTGAAGGTAATTCAAAATAATACCTTATTCTATACTCTAACTTTACTTTATTTTTTGCTTTACATATGTAAAAATAGTCACAAATGTGATTGATATATGTTTTTTCCAAATTATCTCTTATTGTGAATACGGTGGACATCGAAAGTCGAATTACATGTATGTGTACTTCAGGTCTCAACCTCAAAGTTTTCCTGCTTACCTTATTCATTGTGAAGTTTTAGTTGTTATGGTATTATGTGAAGAAATCCTCATAATTATCCAATTGTTGTGGCAAAATGTTATGTAATGTTTACAATCTCGATTATTTAAACATAAAAAATTTATTTATGGCATTATTTTCAGTAATCAACGATGAAGACGTACTTCGGATGCTGGAGGAGAGTAACTTCAGTTCACTTTCAGACAATGAGAGTCAACAATTGTCAGATGAGGAGGCTGTCCCTGAATCTACAGTCACTACTGAATAAGCAGACATTGAAATAGAAGACCCTATGCCTGGTTTGTCGCAGGACAGTGGACATAAACATAAGTTAAAATGAAAGTGCTCAAAAATGGAAAACAAGGAACCAGGTGGAGATGATTTTGAAAATATGATGGATGGTGTGTTAAGGGATCCTGCTGAATACGTCTTCGAATATTATGATAAGCATTTTTGGAATGAAGTTGCAGAACTGACAAATCTATATCATGTGCAAAGTAATAGTAAGAATTTGAAAACAAATGTAAATGAAATTCTTTCCTTTGTTGGGATCGAAATTCTAATGGGTACGCTCAAGCTACCACAAGTCAAGATGTATTGGAGTAGGCTACTTGATCTGCCTCTCATCAGTGATACTCTCACTCGGGACAGATACTTCAAGTTACGCAATCATTTACATTTTGTGAATAATTTACATGACCAAGATAGGAGTGACAAACTTTGGAAAGTGAGGCCAGTGATTAATGTTTTCAGGAATAAGTGTCTCGCTTTGCCACAATCTAAGCACCTATCAACTGATGAGCAGATGATTCCATGTGCAATGAAACCTTATGTTCCATCAAAACCCAATCCTCTTGGGTTGAAAAACTTTATTTTGGCATCTTCAGATGGTTTAGTTCTTGACTTCATAATATATACTGGCAAAGGAACATTGCCCGACACTGAATTAAAAGAAATAGGTTTACTGCAAGTGTAATTAAGCTGTTGACTGTGACAGTTCCAAACAATGGGCAGCATGTGATATATAGTGACAGATTTTTTACAGGCATTAAGTCAATTAAGCTTTTCTTAAGCAACAACATATATCAAAGAGGTACTGTAATGAAAAACAGAATTTCTGATGTGGCTTCAAAATTCAAAACTGATTGTGATTTAAACAGAGGTGAATGGGCTGAATATGTGAGGGAAGACAAAAAGGTGTGTGCACTTAAATGGGAAGATAACAAGGCTGTCATTTTGGTATCATCTTTTGTTGGGAGTGAGCCGCAAATTACTTGTAAGCAATGGTCAAAGGCACAGAACAGAAGTATTAATGTACCACAACCAACTACTGTGAAGAGCTACAATTTTAACGTGGGTGGTATTGACCTATGTGACAGATTCATGGTCTACTACAGGTCAAATACCAGAACAAGAAAATGGACAATCAGGCTATTTAACCATTTTATTGATTTAGCTATTATTAATTATGTACAAAAGAACCTGTGCGAAAGAAGTAGTACCAAAGTGTAACAGACTGTCCCTAATAAACTTCAGACTGAATGTGGCCAATGCACTGATAAAGGGTTCTTATGTCAGAGGGTCGTCACAACTCTCCAAAGAAATAACCTTTGATGAACAGGAGATCACTGACAGCTCACGAGAAGGTGAAGACAATAAACCCAAAAGAAGAAAAGTTGTTTCCATGCCAAGGAAGCCAACTCGATATGACCGGATTGATCATCTTCCCCAATACGTAGAGGCAAAGAATGCTTCTAAATGTCGTTTTGAAGATTGCAAATCCCGCACAAGAACCTTGTGCAAGAAGTACAATGTTTATTCATGTGTGACTAAAAACAATTGTTTTGTAAAATTCCATCAACAAAAACTTTAATCTGTTTTTCTATGTATTATTTATTTACCAGTTAAGACCTGAAGTCCACATATGTGTACCTAAAATATTTTGGACTGTACAAAAAATAAAAGTACAAATAATGTAATCCTTAATGTAATTATGTGTAAGACTAATAAAAATAACACTGAAAACAATTTTCCTCACTTATTTTATCTTCGGGACTCAAGAGATTATATTAGATGTATATGATCATGTGAACAATTTTACTTTTTTTGAAAATGCAAAATGTTTTCTGTAAATATCATTGTTCATGGGTGCTACAAAATAAATACTATAATGTTGTTCCTGTAGCTGAAAAAATTGTTGCATTTTACAGTATTTCATGTGAAATGTTGTAAAACAATTAATTTTTGCTACAAAGCATGGAACAATTCCACATTTTACAGTCAAATCCTCTGAAGGCAATGCTTGTATCTTCCCTTTTGATTCACACTCTGGTCAGTGACCAAAACGGTTATAGTGTAGTACATCATTCACTGGGACATTTGTGTAATAACTCACCTTCAAGACCTTCTCTTTCCTTTTGTAAGGCATTTTCATTGTACAAAAAAGCCATGTTGCTTGCAAGCACCATTACCATTCCAAGGATGATACTTGCAACATGTTGCAGAAAATAGTTCACAATTTTAACGCCGCTCAAGAGCGACATTGCCAGATAAAGAGTTAAGGATGAGATACCCTAGAACTTTATACCATATGACATTATTGAATGAAAATATGCAATATATATCAACTTACTCATTTGTCTCTCCCCAAAATTCACGACGACTTGAAGTACAAGTATGGACGAATTAAGTTGTTTTAGGAGTTCCAAAGTTGCTTTTTTTCTGTTTAAATTCTCATCAATATGGATACCTAAAATTTTGAAGTTTCACCCTACTCATTATTTCCACCCCAGGTGTCACACTTATTGGTAGTGTAGTCCCTCTGTATGTATAGAAATGACTTTTTTGTGTCTTTTAGAAATTAAGAGTGAGATTATTCACAGAGCACTACTTGATAACACTCTTAAAAATAATTACCATTTCCTCTATTGTTATATGATTGATTACAAAACTAATATCATCCACAAAAAGGATTAATATGTCTTCTTGTTGTATGTCAGACTGAAAATCGTTGATATATATATGAGAAACTGTAGGAGACCTGAGATTAACCATTGTGAAACTCTAAAAGTGATTTCTCATGTCAGAAGAATCTCCCCTGCTGCTTGCATTGTTAAGTACAACTTTCTGCATTCTTTTGGTTAGAAATGACATTATCCATTGGTTGCCTATACCTTCATTTCCACAAAGCCTCAGTTTATCTAAGAGAATATTTTGATTTGTACAGTCAGATACCTTAGATATGCCACAGAAAATACCAACTGGAAGTATTTTATTATGTAGTGCTTGTAACATTTTGTGACTGGACATGTAATGGCATTCACTGTTGTGAACAACTCTTCTGAATTTCAAACAGTGATTCACTGAAGGTATTATTGTTGCTTGGGTGTGATACTGTTCTAGAATAAATGACCTAAAATTTTTGGAATATAATATCAGCAGTGAAACAAGTCAATATCTATTGAGATTTCTCCTATCCTTTTCCTTATAGAGGGATTTAACAATGGAATATTTCAGTATTTTTGGAAAACTGTGGTGAGTTAGTGATGCATTATATATTTCACAAAAACAGATGTGCCGTGATCATCAGGTACTTCTATCTGCCAACCCCCTACATGCTATTGCCTCACTGTTGAGGTGCAGAGTCATGTGACGATGGGAAGAAGAATGGCTGGAAGTGACAGACAATAAGCTGTGTTTACTAAAGTTCACAACAAGGTGGTGTACCTCCTTCCAGCAGTGTATGTGGGATGAGGTCCTCCTTACTCTGCTTTGCATCGGCCACAGCCCTATGATGCATGACTTCCTGCACTGGGATGAGGACCCTCCAATGGGTGGTGCTTGTGGTGTACACATCATAGTGTGCCACATTTTACTAGACTGTTTTATTTTCCAACCAAAGGAGAATATCTCATCTGCTGACAGAACTGCCTTCTATTTTAACTGGCAATCAAACAAATGTGATATGACTTTAAAAATTTTGCAAACTGTTCAATTTTAGGGCAATGTTTTTAATATATGATCAGGATGGTTTGCTCAGCCATGTTTTTAAAGTGACCAGCCAGCCACATATTTCTGTGCACCTGTTTTAGGTTTCCCTTGTCCTACTTACATTTATTTAACAGTTTGACAACATCTGAACAATTTTAGTGCTGTCTTCCATTATGTGAGCTATTGTGACTGCACATGTGATCATGGGTGAGTTCGGGGGGAGGGGGGAGGCAAGTGGATGCAATTCCCCCTCCCCCCCCCCCCCCCTCTCCCAAGATTGCTTCCCATCTCTTTTCTCACATTTTCCCCACATTATTCATTTCTACTAATTTTGTATGGGTGCTGACAAACTTGTCACTGGGTGCTCCTAACCCACAAACATACACAGAAGCAATACTTATTATAAGGGAACATGTCTTTAGTCCTCAGTTGGAAACACTGTCAAATCCTGATAAGCTTTTATTTTTGAGAGAATATATAATTTTCTTAATTTGATGGGAAACGTAGGTGTGACATCCACATGTTTGAATTTTATGAAGGCTGCTTGTTCAACATAATCCTCTGATTTTTGTCCTGAACTGTTCATTTCTACGTTTTCTACTACATTTAAGAAATGATTTTTAAATACATTAGCTAGCTGGGACTGGTCATTTATATCCCATCGATTTAAATCAATGGTGATGTTATTCTGTTCTGTGGCCTGTTGTCCAGTCTCTTATTTTACTACATTCCGTATAGCCTTACATATGTTGTTATAGGTACTAATTTTTTATATAGTGTGCATGTTCCTCGACTTACTTTTCTTAGTGAGTTTGAGTAGTTTTTGTAGTATACATATACTGTATGATCTTTACTTGATCTTGTCAACAGATACATTTCCCTTTCCAGCAACAAGGCATTTTAAACCCTCTAATGATCCAAACATGGCTGTTTGATGTCCTTTCAGATTACATTATGCAGAAAGCTATTTTCAAATAATGATATGAATTTATCAAGGAACAATTAAATTTTATGGTAGCAATTGGTTTCTTATAAATTTCATCCCACATTATTTCTTGTAATCTATTCTTGAAAAGTTTGTCATGGAATCATGAATTATTCTAACCAGTTTCCTTGAGTACCTACACTGTAAGGCACTATATTATTTATCGTAACTAACTGTACATCATGATCAGGGAGATCATTTTTTACTGGGTGCCCAGTTATTTTCTTGCTTTGTGCTTCATCAAAAAGAGCATTAGCAATTGGTTTCCTCCTGTTTTTATCCACTCACGCTGAAAAGTTAATTACTGAGATCAAACCATAGCATCCAAATAAGGGTTCTAGACCATTTTTCACATCAGGATCCTTTAGAAAATCAATATTAAATTGCAGACTATTAACTGCTTGCTGCTGTTTGACAGTTAATATAGTAACAACAAAAATAATCAATACTGACAATATAATGTAAATGGATAGATAAGAAGTCTACCCATCAAGCAGTGACATGGGAACATACACACAAAAAGGTCACCTTTTACAAGCTTTTGGTACCAGTGGCTCCTCCTTCTGGCAGAAGAGTTGAAGGGGGAGGAAGAGAGTGAAGGAAAAGGACTGGAGAGGTTTAGAAAAAGGGGTGCAGTTCAGAAAAGTCACCCAGAACCCTGGGCTCGGGGAGAGTTTCCAGACAGGATGAGGAGCATAGACTTTCCTTCTCATCCCATCCGGTAAGTCTCCCTTGGCAGGTTTTGGGTAACTTTTCTGAATAGTACCCCTTTCCCTAAACCTCTCCTGTCTTTTTCCTTCAGCCTTCTTCCTTCCCCTTCAACTCTTCTGCCAGGAGGAGAAGCCACTAGCTTTGAAAGCTTGTTAAAGTTAACCTTTTTGGTTCATAAACTGTTAAGAATACCCCAGTTGCGATCTGTATGTAGTTACAATTAAATGTGAACTATTTTTAATTATCAATGCATAAGCATACTTCTATATCTTGAGCAATACAGAATCTATTTGTTTAATGGTTTCGAAATTTTGTTTGGTAATAATGTATGTAACAACTCCTTTTCCGATATTAGTTCTACACACATAAGTCACTAACTTCATCTTTTATACTTAACTTCTCTAGCCCTGTGGTTATATGGTGCTCAGATAGACCCAGGATGCCTATTTTTTCAGAGCACTCTAAATTTTTGAAACAGATACGAAGCTCATAATGCAGGAGTAATGCAGGGGTAATGCAGGAGTAGGTTTAATAATGAATAGGAAAATAGGAATGCGGGTAAGCTACTACAAACAGCATAGTGAACACATTATCGTGGCCAACGAAGCCCACACCTACTACAGTAATACAAGTTTATATGCCAACTAGCTCTGCAGATGACGAAGAAATTGAAGAAATGTATGATCAAATAAAAGAAATTATTCAGATAGTGAAAGGAGACGAAAATTTAATAGTCATGGGTGACTGGAATTTGGTAGTAGGAAAAGGGAGAGAAGGAAACGTAGTAGGTGAGTATGGACTGGGGCAAAGAAATGAAAGAGGAAGTCGCCTGGTAGAATTTTGCACAGAGCACAACTTAATCATAGGTAACATTTGGTTTTAGAATCATGAAAGAAGGTTGTATACATGGAAGAATCCTGGAGATACTAAAAGGTATCAGATAGATTATATAATGGTAAGACAGAGATTTAGGAACCTTGTTTTAAATTGTAAGACATTTCCAAGGGCAGATGTGGACTCTGACCACAATCTATTGGTTATGACCTGTAGATTAAAACTGAAGAAACTGCAAAAAGGTGGGAATTTAAGGAGATGGGACCTGGATAAACTGAAAGAACCAGAGGTTGCACAGAGTTTCAGGGAGAGCATAAGGCAGCAATTGACAGGAATGGGGGAAAGAAATACAGTAGAAGAAGAATGGGTGGCTTTGAGGGATGAAGTAGTGAAGGCAGCTGAGGATCAAGTAGGTAAAAAGACGAGGGCTAGTAGAAATCCTTGGGTGACAGAAGAAATATTGAATTTAATTGATGAAAGGAGAAAATATAAAAATGCAGTAAATGAAGCAGGCAAAAAGGAATACAGATGTCTCAAAAATGAGGTCGAGAGGAAGTGCAAAATGTAAGGATGTAGAGGCTTATCTCACTAGGGGTAAGATAGATACTGCCTACAGGAAAATTCAAGAGACCTTTGGAGATAAGAGAACCACTTGTATGAACATCAAGAGCTCAGATGCAAACCCAGTTCTAAGCAAAGAAGGGAAAGCAGAAAGGTGGAAGGAGTATATAGAGGGTCTAAACAAGGGCGATGTACTTGAGGACAATATTATGGAAATGGAAGAGGATGTAGATGAAGATGAAGTGGGAGATACGATACTGCGTGAAGAGTTTGACAGAGCACTGAAAGACCTGAGTCGAAACAAGGCCCCCGGAGTAGACAACATTCCATTGGAACTACTGACAGCCTTGGGAGAGCCAGTCCTGACAAAACTACCATCTGGTGAGCAAGATGTATGAGACAGGCGAAATACAGTTTAATAAGTCACAGCTGCAAAATACTAATGAGAATTCTTTACAGACGCATGGAAAAACTAGTAGAATCTTACCTCGGGGAAGATCAGTTTGGATTCCGTAGAAATGTTGGAACACGTGAGGCAATACTGACCCCACAACTTATCTTAGAAGATAGATTAAGGAAGGGCAAACGTACATTTCTAGCATTTGTGGACTTAGAGAAAGCTTTTGAAAATGTTGACTGGAATACTCTCTTTCAAATTCTGAAGGTAGCAGGGGTAAAATACAGGGAGTGAAAGGCTATTTACAATTTGTACAGAAACCAGATGGCAGTTATAAGAGTCGAGGGACATGAAAGGGAAGCAGTGGTTGGGAAGGGAGTGAGACAGGGTTGTAGCCTCTCCCCGATGTTATTCAATCTGTATATTGGGCAAACTGTAAAGGAAACAAAAGAAAAATTTGGAGTAGGAATTAAAATGCATGGAGAAGAAATAAAAACTTTCAGGTTTTCTGATGACATTGTAATTCTGTCAGAGACAGCAAAGGACTTGGAAGAGCAGTTGAACGGAATGGATAGTGTCTTGAAAAGAGGATATAAGATGAACATCAACAAAAGAAAAACGAGGATAATGGAACGTAGTCGAATTAAGTCGGGTGATGCTGAGGGAATTAGATTAGGAAATGAGCCACTTAAAGTAGTAAAGGAGTTTTGCTATTTGGGGAGCAAAATAACTGATGATGGTCGAAGTAGAGAGGATATAATATGTAGACTGGCAATGGCAAGGAAAGCGTTTCTGAAGAAGAGAAATTTGTTAACATCAAGTATAGATTTAAGTGTCAGGAAGATATTTCTGAAAGTGTTTTATGGACTGTAGACATGTATGGAAGTGAAACATGGACGATAAATAGTTTGGACAAGAAGAGAACAGAATCTTTCGAAATGTGGTGCTACAGAAGAATGCTGAAGATTAGTTGGGTAGATCACGTAACTAATGAGGAAGTATTGAATAGGATTTGGGAGAAGAGAAGTTTGTGGCACAACTTCACCAGAAGAAGGGATCGGTTGGTAGGACATGTTCTGAGGCATCAAGGGATCACCAATTTAGTATTGGGGGGCAGCGTGGAGGGTAAAAATCGTAGAGGTAGACCAAGAAATGACTACACTACGCAGGTTCAGAAGGATGTAGGTTGCAGTGGGTACTGGGAGATGAAGAGGCTTGCACAGGATAGAGTAGCATGGAGAGCTGCATCAAACCAGTCTCAGGACTGAAGACCACAACAACAACAACAATGAAGCTCATCTAGATTATTACTCAGTCCTTCTAATTTCTGATGAAATAAGCTTTTTCTGTGCATTCTTAAGCATTTTGTGAACATTTTCTTTTGTTGTGACTTGCCTCACAGGATGCCTCAATCTTAATCCTAAACTAAAAAGGGGCCCCTTTGACACCATTAACAGCAGAAATCTTGCTTTGTGTGACAATAGCCCGCATATATTTTCTAAAACAAGCTCACCCAACCTGTCTTCCCCATTTTATTAGCAAGCCATATGATCCAAGCATCAAGTGAGAACCATTGGTATTCATATTGTGGGGAACACAAGTATAATCACAAAACCTGATGCCTTGTTTTCTTAACATTAAGAGTGATATAACATTTGCAGAAAACCAATCAATAGTCACTATAAACAGATTATTTACAATATCCTCTGTTCTTTCTCATTTTCTCAGTGTGACTGATTAATAATGTGCTCCCACATGTTCTGCTGAGTGCATAAACTGTAACTTGATGGACCACCCAGAAGCACACCATTAACATACATTCTGTTGCTATTTTTCTTTTGTAATTTATTATAATACTTGTGTCATCTGCAGAAAAGACATAATTCTGCTTGATGCGTGTCAGATGGAAGACTATTAACATGTATGGGGGGAAAAGAAGACTCAATATTGGAACTTGTAGAATTACATTAATGATTTCCTTCCAATCAGAAAAAATATCCTGTCTGCAGTAGTTGAATTAAGACATGCAGCTTTATACATTCTTCTTGTTAAGTCTGATGTAAGTCATGTCTTAGTAACATCATTACCTGCATGAAAACTTAATTTTTGTAAAAAAAAAATTACACAGTCAAATGTCTTCAATAAATCACAAAAAATACCAGCTGATTGCTGCAGAATCTAATGAGCACCACAAGTTTCACAGCCATTCTGGAATCCAAATTTTGATTTACTAAGCATATTATTACTAAGATGGGTTATCATTCAGAACACACCACTTTCCAAATACTAGAAACACATATTGGCAGTGGAACAGGCTAATAGTTACTGATCTCACTCTTATCACTGAGAAGCACTGCCCAAATAACCTACTCCACAAGCCCTACTACACTGCTAATACTCCATCCCACATCCACCAACAAAGCCCAAAAGGAGTAAATGCTTCACCCTCCCAAACATACCAGCCATGGACATTAATAACTGAATCATAGCAAACCCGTGGTGGATCTCTTTCTTTGTTCTATGAAATCAGAAACAGCCCTCATACGGCCCAACAGAAGTTCTTGATTACATAGGGGATACCTAATAGGAGTAGCTTTAATAATGAATAGTAAAATAGGAATGCGGGTAAGCTACTACAAACAGCATAGTGAACGCATTATCGTGGCCAAGATAGATACGAAGCCTACACCTACTACAGTAGTATAAGTTTATATGCCAACTAGCTATGCAGATGACGAAGAAATTGAAGAAATGTATGAACAAATAAAAGAAATTATTCAGATAGTGAAGGGAGATGAAAATTTAATAGTCATGGGTGACTGGAATTCGGTAGTAGGGAAAGGGAGAGAAGGAAACGTAGTAGGTGAGTATGGACTGGGGGAAAGAAATGAAAGAGGAAGCCGCCTGGTAGAATTTTGCACAGAGCACAACTTAATTATAGGTAACACTTGGTTCAAGAATCATAAAAGAAGGCTGTATACATGGAAGAACCCTGGAGATACTAAAAGGTATCAGATAGATTATATAATGGTAAGACAGAGAGTTAGGAACCTTGTTTTAAATTGTAAGACATTTCCAGGGGCAGATGTGGACTCTGACCACAATCTATTGGTTTTGACCTGTAGATTAAAACTGAAGAAACTGCAAAAAGGTGGGAATTTAAGGAGATAGGAAATGGATAAACTGAAAGAACCAGAGGTTGTACAGTGTTTCAGGGAGAGCATAAGGGAGCAATTGACAGGAATGGGGGAATGGGTAGCTTTGAGGGATGAAGTAGTGAAGGCAGCAGAGGATCAAGTAGGTAAAAAGACGAGGGCTAGTAGAAATCCTTGGGTGACAGAAGAAATATTGAATTTAATTGATGAAAGGAGAAAATATAAAAATGCAGTAAATGAAGCAGGCAAATAGGAATACAGACGTCTCAAAAATGAGATCGACAGGGAGTGCAAAATGTCTAAGCAGGGATGGCTAGAGGACAAATGTAAGGATGTAGAGGCTTATCTCACTACGGGTAAGATAGATACTGCCTACAGGAAAATTCAAGAGACCTTTGGAGATAAGAGAACCACTTGTATGAACATCAAGAGCTCAGATGGAAACCCAGTTCTAAGCAAAGAAGATAAGGCAGAAAGGTGGAAGGAGTATATAGAGGGTCTATACAAGGGCGATGTACTTGAGGACAATATTATGGAATTGGAACAGGATGTAGATGAAGATGAAATGGGAGATACAATGCTGCGTGTAGAGTTTGACGGAGCACTGAAAGACCTGAGTTGAAACAAGGCCCCCGGAGTAGACAACATTCCATTGGAACTACGGACAGCCTTGGGAGAGCCAGTCCTTACAAAACTCTACCATCAAGATGTATGAGACAGGCGAAATACCCTCAGACTTTAAGAAGAATATAATAATTCCAATTCCAAAGAAAGCAGGTGATGACAGATGTGAAAATTACCGAACTATCAGTTTAATAAGTCACAGCTGCAAAATACTAACACAAATTCTTTACAGACGAATAGAAAAACTAGTAGAAGCCGACCTCGGGGAAGATCAGTTTGGCTTCCGTAGAAATGTTGGAACACGTGAGGCAATACTGACCCTACGACTTATCTTAGAAGAAAGATTAAGGAAAGGCAAACCTTCGTTTCTAGCATTTGTAGACTTAGAGAAAGCTTTTGACAATGTTGACTGGAATACTATCCTTCAAATTCTGAAGGTGGCAGGGGTAAAATACAGGGAGCGAAAGGCTATTTACAATTTGTACAGAAACCAGATGGCAGTTATAAGAGTCGAGGGGCATGAAAGGGAAGCAGTGGTTGGGAAGGGAGTGAGACAGGGTTGTAGTCTCTCCCCGATGTTATTCAATCTGTATATTGAGCAAACAGTAAAGGAAACAAAAGAAAAATTTGGAGTAGGTATTAAAATCCATGGAGAAGAAATGAAATCTTTGAGGTTCGCCGATGACATCGTTAATTCTGTCAGAGACGGCAAAGGACTTGGAAGAGCAGTTGAACGGAATGGATAGTGTCTTGAAAAGAGGATATAAGATGAACATCAACAAAAGAAAAACGAGGATAATGGAATGTAGTCGAATTAAGTCGGGTGATGTTGAGGGTATTAGATTAGGAAATGAGACACTTAAAGCAGTAAAGGATTTTTGCTATTTGGGGAGCAAAAAACTGATGATGGTCGAAGTAGAGAGGATATAAAATGTAGACTGGCAATGGCAAGGAAAGCATTTCTGAAAAAGAGAACTTTGTTAACATCGAGTATAGATTTAAGTGTCAGGAGGTCATTTCTGAAAGTGTTTGTATGGAGTGTAGCCATGTATGGAAGTGAAACATGGACGATAAATAGTTTGGACAAGAAGAGAATAGAAGCTTTCGAAATGTGGTGCTATAGAAGAATGCTAAAGATTAAATGGGTAGATCACATAACTAATGAGGAAGTATTGAATAGGATTGGGGAGAAGAGAAGTTTGTGGCACAACTTGACCAGAAGAAGGGATCAGTTGGTAGGACATGTTCTGAGGCATCAAGGGATCACCAATTTAGTATTGGAGGGCAGCGTGGAGGGTAAAAATCGTAGAGGGAGACCAAGAGATGACTACAGTAAGGAGATTCAGAAGGACGTAGGTTGCAGTAGGTACTGGGAGATGTGAAGCTTGCACAGGATAGAGTAGCATGGAGAGCTGCATCAAACCAGTCTCAGGACTGAAAACCACAACAACAACCTAATAGGAGCAGTATGTGCAGTGACAGAAATATACATATGTAATTTATTAATAAAAAATAGCTCTAGGATTTTTATCATCTGCAGAAACATGCACATTGGGATCTGCAGATGCACAGTATTGTGGATGAGATGTTTAACAATTTCTATGTAATTACAAATTCTGTTATGACAGATGGCAATTGAAACACTTGGATTACTCAGGGTATAAGAAAATCATCTCCAACAATCAAGAATGCTGAATAGGCTATCAAGGGAAAATATTCAGTTAAAATCATATGCTAACTGTACAACAAAGTTATAAGAACAGCAAAAAATATTATGCAGTGATATGTATATTGTGAGAAGTATTAACAAAACATCTGAAAAGCAATAATTAGTGAAAATATATTAAAAACAAAGATTCCAAGACTTACCAAGCGGGAAAGTGCCGGTAGACAGGCACAATAAAACAACACACAAACACACACGCACAAAATTTCGAGCTTTCGCAACCGGCGGCTGCTTCGTCAGGAAAGAGGGAAGGAAAGGGAAAGATGAAAGGATGTGGGTTTTAAGGGAGAGGGTAAGGAGTCATTCCAATCCCGGGAGCGGAAAGACTTACCTTAGGGGGAAAAAAGGATAGGTATATACACGCGCGCACACACACACACACACACACACACACACACACACACTAAGGTAAGTCTTTCCGCTCCCGGGATTGGAATGACTCCTTACCCTCTCCCTTAAAACTCGCATCCTTTCATCTTTCCTTTTCCTTCCCTCCTGCCTGACGAAGCAGCCACCGGTTGCGAAAGCTCGAAATTTTGTGTGTGTGTTTGTGTGTTGTTTTATTGTGCCTGTCTACCGGTGCTTTCCTGCTTGGTAAGTCTTGGAATCTTTGTTTTTAATATATTTTTCCCATGTGGAAGTTTCTTTCTATTTTATTTACAGCAATAATTTGTGATATTGACAATGACATAGTAATTTACAACTGCAAGGAAATTTCTTGAGAATGCACAGCAGATTGTTAAATATTTTATGAACACTGTAAAAGTGTAGCACAAAACTTTATTAAAAGCAACAGTAATTCATACTCTGATGTAACAGATCCTATAAATTAAAAAACTATGCTCTTGTATCAGAAGTAAAAAGATACAAGTTGCAAGCTGAAAAACAAAATGTCACATCACACTGATGGTATGCATAACAAAGCAATCAGTGCTGTTGTAATAACTTGAAGAAATAAAAATTCAGTTAAAGATTTACTTGTATATTTCTAAATTGCTTGGTTTATTCTTTAAACAAAGGGTGATGGATTTGTGGGTAACAATGATGGATAAAATAACAAAATAACTGAAGTAAGACTATTAACTTTGAATAACTCTTATTTATTAAAACAAGTTGTATAAAAATGTTCAAGAACATAAAAGCTACTTTCATGAAGTAGTCACGAGAACTGCCAACAATGTAAAGATTTGTCTTCTGAAGCAGATAAAATGATTTTCCCATACCACAGATGATCTGTGGTGTTGTAGCGTTTTCTAACACTAGTCTTCCTGTGCCCATCATGCATAAAGCGAAGACTGAGTCCACCTGTCTTTAGCAGTTCATATACATAAATATTATCATCAAAGCCTGACACAGATATGCTATTCACACTTATAGTTGAAAAACGCAAATGAATTTGCGAATTGCAAACACTTGTCCTAATTTTTCTATTGTTAAAAACATTGTCATTGCACAAAGCTGCTCTATTATTGCGAATATCAAAAATAGTTATATTTCCAGTATTCGAAAGTAGTCCAACATATTCTTGATTTTCACTTTCACTGCCTCTTTCACAGTTGTAATTTGAGGATAACACCCACTGGTCACCAGCTGTTTTATGATCTGCAACAAAAATTATTTGATAATAAAATTATATTAACAACAGAACCACCAAAACTCCATTTTATCTCTCACACTGCTAATGATATTGATACAGAAATAACTAATATTTATTATTTGACTGTTCTGTTACTTCAGAGGAATATTCAAATTATCTCGTAATTCTTGCTGGTTAATTTGCATGATACTGGATCATTGGCTGTGTCAAGCATATTCCACAAACATGGATGCTGTTGGTTCCTTTTTTTCTAAAAGAAGGCAGTTAGACTCAACTTTGTCATTACATAATCTGAAAAATATTCCCTGGCACCAATATGTGGGGGTCATCAAAATGTTTCGTGACTCACTCTGTAACACACCAAGAGATGACAGTGCAAAGGAGTACCAATGACTTTGGAATGGAGAGCAAGTTAGAACAACAGTGAACATTAAGTTCTTTGTGAAACAGGGAAAAGCCACTATAGAGATGCTTGACATGATTTGGCAAGTATATGGCCATGTTGCAATGAGTTGTGCAAGGTGTGTGGAGAGGCATGTGTGAGTCAAGAGAGAGGACATCACTGGAAGACAGTGAGAGATCAGGATTACGTCCCTCGAGTAAAATGCCTGTAAGTGTTGAAAACACTTGGGCATGAGGATCACTGAAGAATAATCCACAACATTGCTGCCATTGTCAGTGTGTTGTACGGAACAGTGCAGGAAATCCTCACTGGAGGAAAAAAATGAGCATTAGTAACCAGTATTAAAGCTGTCGACACTCAGAAACAAGTTCAGTACACAGCAACTAATGTTTTTGATCACTGCCAGTAACAAAAAAACGTCTCAAAGGTAGTAAAGCAAGTTTTAAGTCTAACTTACATTGTTTTTATGGAAAACTGCTCTGATTCTGTGGACAAATTTTTATTTCAAAACTGGCAGCCTCTGTTTAGGAAAAGTAGTTTTCAGTTAAATGTAGTTGGACTAGTCCGACAAAAAATATGCTCATTAATGTTAACACTAATCATCTATAAATGTTCCACAAACTAATTTGTTCCACATCATTTCGATAAAAGAGCCATTCAAATGATGTATAGAACATGTACCTAACATGATTTCAAAATGCAGCATGTTGCTGACAAGTTTGTTCCCAAGGTCCCAGGTTGCTGATCCAGGAGCAGAAGGAACCCCATGCCGAGTCTGATAAGAACTCGGAAGGTGTGCTGTGGATGACCTGTCCACGTCTAGCATCATTACGAAATGTGGCTTATGGGTAAGACCGTGAGATAAACCAATAGTCTTTAAAGTGGAACTGCCCATCATCTACATGATAGAAAAACGTGAGGAACATCTGTATTGCGAAATTGTACATCATGAATTTTGTATTGCATTGGTATTTTCAAGGCATTAGTGTGTAAATGGACATATGCAAATAAAGTACTTTCTTGCAAAGAGATCTAGCCTTGAATTTGTTTTATACCCTCATGTATCCTAAGTAATAATTTCCACAGTGTGTCGTGAAACACCCTCAACACATGAGCAAAAGCAGAGTGCCTTTAGTCATCTGAGAATCTTATAGGTGAAAGGACAATTACAAATAATGGTTGGAAATGAGTTCGGCATAGACTATTCTCTGTGCCTTTTTCTCTTTCTCTTTGGGTTCCATAAAACCATGTAAGCCAAAGGAACTCAGTCATGAATGAGTCAGGTATGACATCACAGCAAAAGGCTCAATAAAATTTCAAGAAATCCCTGTACAAAATAAAAGGAGTGTGCTGTAGTAAGACTTTCAACTTATGTTTCAAAAATTTCAGGCCCATAACATGTTTTTCAGTTTTGCTATTAATATACTGAAAACTTAGCCTGCAGAATAGTCCACAACTTTCTATATAATGGTTTAGGGTGTTATCCAAGTGTAACTAAATTTTTCATCCAGATAGCACACAGTGAACTGTGTAGTTTCTTTTCAAGGAGTCTACATAATTGAACAACAGACATCATAAACAATGTAGGTACAGGTATGACAGAAGTTATATTCTCATATACTTCAATTATGATATGCACAAGATTTTCTCAGACCAACACCATTCTGAATGCCCTTTCCAAGGCCAAGAATATGTATGTATGTATTGTAGCCATAGATAAAATACACAGTATCAGGTAAAATTGAATTACATGCACTGATAACTACATTGCTTAAAGGATGGAAGGAAGATTAGTGTTTAACGACCAGTCAGCAGTGAGGTCATTAGAGATGGAGCACAAGCTCTGATTGGGGCAATGATGGGGGAGGAAATTGGCCATGCCCTTTCACAGGAACCAATCTGGAATTTGCCTGGAGCAAAACCTAAGTTTTCAGACATGGATTCGGATCATATTCCTTCAGTATACACTGTTTACGACGTGACATTTAGTAAATTATAATTCTGTGCAATGGCATTTTAGGTGTATTTCATTTCAAATTATGAGTCCGTCTACATCATTTATGCTATATTTACTTGGATATGTAAGTTAAATATCTTTTTGTTACAGTAATTGCATTACAACTGTCGAACTGTAATGCACATAAAATAATTTATACTATTGTAATGGTTTTCTACTGAAAAAAGTTTTGAGGGAGTCAAAAATATTTATGTTTCTCTCTCTTAAGTCTGAAGGGAGTTTAACAGGGCTGCATGTGACAACTGTTTTTTATTTCATGTGTACAGGCTTATTGAAGTTCTGCTTCCTTGCATCATGATAGTGCTGTCTCTTGTTATCTTGAGTACTGGGAGAATATCCGAGTTTTGATCAGCATACGAGTTCATATAGATATATGCTGGATCATGTTAGTATCTTAAGAGCTTTACTGCTGGCCTACAATCTTTTCTCTGTTTAAGGTTTGCTATGTGTTGCTCTTTGCTATTCTTCTTGCTCTTTTTTTGTAATTTGCTATGCACTCATCTATTCAAATGTAGATACCTTGACACTGTTTTCGTTTTCTAGTTTAAAATTTATGCAAAATATTTTAGTAACATAGGCAAATTTAATAAGTGAATCTTTGGATAGCACATTATTTACTTCTACACTGTATTTTATTTCTAGATTATGTGCGTCTATCCTTGAACAGTAGAATTGTATCAGCTGCATAAGTAATTACATTACAATAATAATTAATGTTTGTGATGTAATTTGTGCATGAAATAAAAAGCAACGGGCAAGGATGTATTCCTTGAACAGTAGAATTGTATCAGCTGCATAAGTAATTACATTACAATAATAATTAATGTTTGTGATGTAATTTGTGCATGAAATAAAAAGCAACGGGCAAGGATGTATTCCTGTGGGACTAACGTGAGTAGAATGCTCAATTCAGACCTCACTTCTTCATTGTTTTTGAAATTTCTGCATACTGAATCCTATTTGTCAGGTATGAAAGGATCCAGTCCCCTGTGTTTCCTCTTACACCATATACTACCAATATTTCTACTAAAGTTTTGTGGCCTACATTATCAAATGTCTTTGTTAGAGTTCTCATTTCCTTGTGGCTGTGACAATGGGATTTAATTTTATAATTGAGATTACATATGATTCTGAATGAGATGCTTCCAAGAACACATTTCACTCAACTGCATCCTTATATTGTAAAGTGCCAAACTTCATTGATTATCCTGTGCTAATAAAATTACACTTTTAAGAGAATTCCAAGTAAGGAACTGTAAGTGCTGTGTGGTATATTATTTAATTAAATGTAATCCATGAGATGATGTTACCCACTACCCACTGTGAAAATCATTTACATTCCATTGTATTCCGTGTCTTTCAAAACAGCACTTCTCATCTACAAAAATAATTCTTATAATCAACTTTTATATTACTGATAGACTGTTGATATATGTAAATGCAATGAATTTAGAACATGACTTTGTGGCACCTCCCCCCAAATTTACTGTACCACACTCAGATATCAATGTTTACACTCAAGAATACCATCTGCTTCCTGTTTTTTAATTAGAAAAGGAATCATTGGTGAGCTGTATTTTCTAATTCCATAATGCTTTAACTTATGCTAAAGTATAGCATGGACCGCACAATCGAAGGAATTCAACAAAGAATCTCATATTTCTGACAGACCTTGTGGCGGCAACTTCCAGCACTGCTCCACATTACACATTAACAGCATTTGTGTAGTGACTTGCTGTGTTTGTGTGTTGAGTGAAAGCCGATGGCCAATTTGGAAATACCATAGGGGCAATTTTCAATGGGCTATAGGAATGTAGTGCACATACATGCAATCAAGGCAATAAAAAAAACTTCATTGTATTGTATTGTATTGTATTTATTGGTTCTGTTGTCGACAAAGGAACTTACGCATAAGACTTTGGACAAGCAAAGTCATAAGTATACAGCTGAAAGTCATATCTAAGCGTACTTACAGGGGGTAGATAAAGTCCGGGAACACTTTCAATTATTTATTGCACAAGAACCAAACATCGTGCAGATATCATACATATGTCATTTTGAAGAGAAAATACGAAAAGTCCCCCCCCCCCCCCCCCCCCCACTACTAATACCACAGCTTTGGTAATTTGCCAATAGTCAGCACTAGTCGCAAACATGGCGAGTTCAGGTGCGGAGCGAGCTTTTTGTGTATTGGAGTTTGACAAAAACAAGTGCGCTACAGCAGTTCAACAGATGTTTAGAACCAAGTATGGTAAGAAACCACCAACAAGGAAGGCTATCTACTGCTGGCACAACAAATTCTTTACAACAAGTTGCTTGTGCCCGGCAAACAGAAGCGGACATCCCAGTGTGGATGAGGTGAAAGTGGAGCACGTAGAAAGAGACATTCATAAGGAATCCAAAGAAATTGGTGCATTGTGCATCTCGATAACTCAAAATTGCTCAACTGCCACTATGGAAAGTCCTGTAACAGAAGCTGTCTATGAAACCATTCAAATTGGAGCTAGTGCAGAAACTCAATGATGATGACAAACACAAGCACTTTGAGTTTTGTTTGCACTTGCAACAACTGAATAAGGATGGGGATGGCATTGTTGATCTCTTAATTTTTAGCAATGAAGCGAACTGTCGAATCTGGGGTGCAAAGCATCCACACAAACGCATTGAATTTGAGCGTGATTCCCCAACAGTAAATGTTTTGTGCCTTGTCATGTTGAAAACTATATGGGCCATTTTTCTTCGCCGAGAGTATTGTCACTGGATATTCCTACTTGGACATGTTGCAGCAATAGGTGATGCCCCAGATGCAATTGGACTCTCCATTTACCTTTCAGCAGGATGGTGCTCCACCCCATTTTCATTCTTAAGTTCCCGGGTATCTGAACACGGAGCTGTCACATCAATAGATTGGCCGTGCTACAGAAGGGGACAGTTGTTCCATGAATTGGCCTCCCTGATCACCAGATCTCACTCCATGTGACTCTTTTTGTGGGGACACATTAAAGATCTGGCGTATGTACCACCTCTACCACATGATGTAGCAGAGCTCCAGGAGAGAATACAGGAAGCAACTGCCACAACTGACGATGCCATGCTGGGACAGGTATGGCAAGAATTCGATTTCCGTATTGACGTCAGCCGGGTCACTCATGGTTCGCATATCGAATGTTTGTAAAAAAAAAAAAAACTTTCAGAGTTTCTCTTCAAAATGCAATATTTATGACATCTGTACAATGTTTAGTTCATGTGCAGTGAATAATTGACAGTGTTCCCCGGTTTTATGTACACTCTGTATTTAAGGTTGCAATAATACACTTCATGCATAGGTGTTTACATAACACACTTCACAAATTTAAATATTCCTCAATGGAGTAAAAGCAGTGATGCAGTAAATATGATTTTAGAGATTTTTCCAGAGGTATTGACCTCAGTATATCCTCTCTTCTTGATATCCGCCAGGCCTCAACCTCCGCTAATTTCAAGTTGCCGCCGCTCATACCTCACCTCACCTGTCTTTCAACAACTTCTTTACCTCTGTACTTCCGCCTCGACTGACATCTCTGCCCGAACTCTTTGCCTTTACAAACGTCTGCTTGTGTGTGTGTGTGTGTGTGTGTGTGTATACATCTGTCCTTTTTCCCCCCTAAGGGAAGTCTTTCCGCTCCCGGGATTGGAATGACTCCTTACCCTCTCCCTTAAAACCCACATCCTTTCGTCTTTCCCTCTCCTTCCCTCTTTCCTGAAGAAGCAACCGTCGGTTGCGAAAGCTAGAAATTCTGTGTGTGTGTTTTATTTATTGTGCCTGTCTACCGGCGCTTTCCCGCTTGGTAAGTCTTGAAATCTTTGTTTTTAATATATTTTTCCCATGTGGAAGTTTCTTTCTATATATATGGTTTTCAGAGAATCTTTGATGCAGCACCCCTCTAATATTCTCATTAAGTAGCATGTAGTGCTTAATTTCTTACAAACTTTTTCAACATGCAACCCCCATTTAAGATTATCTTGGAGCCATACTCCTAAGAAATTAGTGTTGTCTACATTCTGAAGGTCTGTCAGACATCTGAATTTGAACAGTTTGCTCACCTTTTTCCACACTGTCGAAATTTAGTGCCACTGTCTTATTTGCATTTAGTACCAATTCGTTGTGACTAAACGAGTTTTCAATATTATTCAGTGTCTCTGTTGTAGACTTCTGAAGCATTTCCATTTCTTTCCCACTCACTAGCACACTAGTGTTCTCAGCAAACTGGATGTCGTTCCCGCAGAATTTGTTTAGGTCATTCACATGTAACAAATATAAGAGGTCCCAGAACTGAACCTTGCGACACTCCATATTTAATGGTTTCATAGTTTTGAAGTGTGTTGAGCAATTTTGACGTTTCACTTTAACCACTTGTTTTTGACTGCTTAGGTGAGTCTTTAACCAGTTGTTATGTGTTCCTCTAATCCCCATGTTGTCAAGCTTAGGCAATAGTTTTGTGTGATCTATGATATCAGAAGCCTTAGAGAGATCCAGACATATTCCAGTGACATTTTCACCATTATATGGTCTCTGAAGTATTTCACTTAATAGTTCAAAAATTTCTGCATTAATTATCAGCCTTTCCTGAAACCATGTTGTGGTGTGGATAGTATTTTGTGCTCTTCCAGAAAATCTACTACCCTTCTTTGAATTTTTTTTTCTATGATTTTTGAGAATACAGATAGTAGAGCAATGGACTTGTAGTTAGCCACTTCATCCTCTTTACCTTTTTTGAATAGTGGTTTGAGCTTAGCTGTTTTTAGGCATGATGGGAAAATTCTGGTTTGAAAGGGAGCTATTATAAAGGTGAGCTAATGAGATCTCCACATTTTTAATAAGGCTGTCTGGGGTGCCATTTATTCCAGATTCATGATTCACTTTTAAAGTTCTGATAACTGACAGGACTTCTTTCTAGGTTGTTGGAAAGAGAAACGGTGAAGTAGGATTTATGTTGGTATTTACAGATGATACTGGGCAGTTTATATTTCAAGGTTTGATTTCAGCAATTAACTGCTCACTTATATTGCTAAAGTAAGTATTGAATGCATTTTCTATTTCTTTAGGATCATTAATTTCTTTGCCATTACAATTCAATTTAATATTGGAATTTCGAGGAGAAACATGGTCAGCTTGCTGTTTCACTATACTCTACAAAGCTTTCATTTTGTTATTGGCATTATTTATATAGCAGTCATTTGCCATTACTTTAGCTTCTTTGATCACTTTTTTAAGTATCATTATATAATTCTTGATATACGCAAGGTATTCATTGGATACTATGGAGGACTTGGAGATCTCATATAACCTTCATTTTTCAGCACATGACTTTTTTATACCTGTTGTCAACCAGCAATTTTTTCTGTTAAGCCTACAACACTTAATTTTCTGATTTTTAGCTGGAAATGACATGTTAAAATAATGTGTAAATATATCTATAAATATGTTGAACTTCTCATATGTGTTTTCGTATTGGTACATTTCAGTCCATGTTTCCTTCTTTAATAAATTCCTAAAGTATTCAATATTTTGATGGCTGAAGGTTCTTCCTATTTTTATTGTTTAATTAAATTCAGCATTGAAGATATTTCAAGAAGTTATGCATAGTGGTCACTGAAGCCTGTGTTGAAGTTTCTAGCTACATATTCATGGCTATCCTTGTTTATCAATAGTGGTGCTGGATACACTTTTAACTCTGACAGGGGAATGTATAATTGGGAGCAGGTTGTATGTTGCACAAATAGCCATAAGATCATCTCTATCTTTTGAAACTTTGTTGAAGTCAATGTTAAAATCTCCACATATTATAACTGTTTTATTTAGGTGCCTGATACTGTCAAGACTACACTAAAGTTGGTTAAAGAATATTTTTATGTTTGTGTTTGGACTTCTGTACAGGCAAATGATGATCATTTTTATTGAGGTTAGTTCTACAGCAGAGATTTCAAAATCACCTTGTTTTCCTAAATTTTCGAGAGATTTTAGGCAGCAATATCTGATACTGTCTTTCAGAAATATACTTGTTCCTACATGTGTAAATATTTTTCAACGGAAACGAGATGTCATAACATAAACCTGTACACTTGTGACTGCTGGCATCTCATCATCAGTCAGCTAATGTTCACTAAAATACATTGCAGATACTTCTTTTAATTGATCTGACAGTAATACCTCTAGCTCATTAATTTTGTTTCACAATGACTGCACATTTTGATGGATAATTATAAACTGTGTTTATGTATTATTCTGTGCTTTTAGTGACTGTGACAAATGAAGAAATGGCGTTAGACTTTCAAGTAATTCATGTATTGGACTTGCCAGAAGCAAGACATGGTCACAAATTATGTGGTCGTTAAACCAACACTATTGTAAATGTGTTTTTATCGAGTCTAATGCAAGACAAATCAGTCGACTTGCAAACATTCAAATATTTATGCGAGGATATTCTGTGAGTATCCACTTATTTCATGAGGGGGAGAGGGAGGGAGGGAGGGGAGACATATATATATATATATATATATATATATATATATATATATATATATATATTCTGTCAATTGGACGTCGACGTCACCGGCAATCCAGAGAAGCAGCTTGGCAGTGCTTACCAAGTAACTCAACTGATGTGAGAGAGTTGTGAATTTTGCAATCCAACTTCAGATCGATTCTTGTCATCTAAAGTGTTAAAAAGTTTTGTTCCCTGTTTCAGGATTCAGCTTCTGAGCTTTGTTGTTGAGTCACCATAAGCTTGTGTAGTTGTATAGCTACATCTGTGCCGACAGTGGCCGTTTGTGGAATTGTCATGCCTCGTGCAGACACGAAAGTGTCAACATAGGACATACTTATGCATGTGAAACCGCCCTCCTGCCCCATCCACCATAATAGCATTCAATTGTGGAAACCATGTGCCCACCAGTTTTGCAATGCCAGCAGAAGCCATTGCATCTCTAGGAGCAGCAACAAAAGCTGTAGCAGGAGTAAATTATGGAACTACTCAAACAGGTGTGGAACTGCACCGTACTCACTCTGTGCTGATAGAGAGCCATGAGCTGAGAAGGATCTTTACCCCCCCCAAACGCCAACTTCAAAGAGTCTGGGGAAATGTGAGGAACTTACCTGCGACAGTTCTTGCTGCACTGCTAGGTAAAGTGTATTATTGAGCCAGGTGGTAAGGCTGTCTTGTTATTGTCCATCAGTGTGGGATTTTATGATATCATGCACAATTTGATGCCGTCTACTGACCATGAGATACTTATCTTTGATGAACTTTGTCATTTGATCACAAAGTATTTTGGGCATCAAACCCATGTTACAGGAGCATCGTTACTGTTTAATTGGCAGCACAAGGGCCGTGGGTAGTTGTATGCACCATGGATTGTTGACCTGCAAGGTTTCTCATGCAAGTGTTAGTTTGAGTGTCCCCAAACGTGCTGTCTCATATGCAGACTCCCTCATTAGTCACCTGATTGTTGAGTTAAAATACCTGATCCGGAAGTCAAGACAAGGAAATTGGCTGTGCCTGGCCTTTCTTTAGTCGAAGTTGTTAATACTGCAGGATCACATGAACGTATGGTAGTGGCAAAGGATGTACTTGTGATAACTTACAGATCATAAATTTACATGTGCACGGGAAATGGTCCCGTGGCTGATAGCCAGATAGCTGAGCCAGATGATAATGTCATCTACTGAGCTGTTCTGTGTTAATGCCATTTATGTTTCGAGTGTAGTGACATCATGGCACTGTCCATTGTTAGCCACATCTGTCTTGGTAGTGTATGTCAATTTTAGCATTACAATCACCACTCGTGATGTTTTTCAATTTCTCTATGCAGCTCGCCTTCCGTGTCTGTTTCCAGTTGAGGGGCAAGATGGTAATCCTGCCTCTATTGTCATTTGGTACATGTTCAACTGGACTGCCGCATGTGGAGGCCTTGTGTGAGGTATGCTGCAAGATAGACCATTTGCCAATAGTTTGTGACAATTGGAAATCTGTGGGATGGTCGTCAGGAGCCCCAGTGTTCTCTCTGGACTCAGAGATTGTCTCCAATGCCCCATAAGCATTGCTCCAGCGTTTTCTGCTAACAGTTTCTTGTAGACATGGGACAGAAGGTCAGTCTAATTAAGTTAGATAGGTATTGCTTCTTGGACTGCTCTGCACTGCAGTGGCCACTATACCAAGTTGTCTTGTAGTAAGCAGTGAGTTCCTCAGAGGAGAGACAATTCTCCAGTTTTGTGCATCATAAAAATGTGGAATGGCTACTTACATTTTTAGTGGTAAATTTACTGTTGGAGCAAAATATTTTGGATTTAGACACCTCTGTTGTAGGTCGCCACACAAGTATGTTTAGTGTCTCAGTCAGTCTCTTTTCAAGATTTGGGAGTCCTTACTGAGGTCATCCAAACAGGTGTTTTAGAATATCTTGGCTCGGGCATAAAATTTCAAGGGATACATCCCCCTTAAGACATTGGCAATACCTAAATTTTGTCATTCCCACCCTATTCCTTTCCCCATGCATGGCAAGGTCAAGGCTGAGCTATGTTTGCGGGACCTTGGTGTTGTTCCTCCTATTTTGTTTTGTCATTGGGCCACCCATTTCGTAGTGATTCAGAAACCAGATGACACCAAGCACCTTTAAGGCAATTACTAACAGACACTAAACGTGCAGTGTGTCATGGATAGTATCTGATTCCATAGCTGGAGGAGTAGTTGACATTGTCATCTGTGAGACAGTATTTTTCACACATGGATTTTCAAATCCATGTCTGCAGTTGCTGTTGGATGCAGCTTCTTGGAATTTCTTTGTGTTCAACACCCCTTTCAGGCCTTACTGGTTTAATCTTCTCCCCTTTTTGAGTTTTGTCTACACCAGGAATTTATCAACAATATTTGGAATAGTAGTGTCAAGACATTCTCTGTTGCATATGCTGACTCAATGACATCTGGGTAATGAGCTCTACATGAGAGGAGATTTTGTGACATCTGTAATCAGTCTTCCAACATTTTCTGGAGACTGGCATTTGTTACAAAGTGGAAAATGCTGTGTTTTTCTCCCCAAAGGTGCACTGTTTGGGGCATCGGTTTAGCAAACGTGGCATCATCCCTACAGACAAGAATGCCTATGCCACTGGTCCTTTCTAGCATGCAGCATACAAATACAGAGCACTATTGCAGTTGCTCACCGGCTCCAATCTGTAGTTCAAGTGACAGGAGGCTCTAGTTTTGGACAATGCCTCAGAGAAAACATTGCAGGATTTTCCTTTGACAGTAGGGGACACTGTGCCTGCCACGGCTGTAGACCCACTTCTCCAGAACTTCGTTTCAGCAATACAGAGGGATGACTCGATAATGCCCCTTTGGGAGCAGCTTCAGGGTGTCATATGGTCTTTTTAGTTTTTGCTGTGGGATTGGCTCAACATTATCCAGGAAGGTCCTCATGCTTGTCACACAAGAGCAAAGCTGTCAAATGGTCATTCCTCTGGGGTTGTGTCTGTGAATACTTCAGTTGTTGCATGCATGCACGTTCTGCATGAAGGCTTTGGTGCAGTGTCACATCTACTAGCCGGCAGTTGATCATGATATTCAACACTTTGTGACGGCTTGGGTGGTCTGCACACAGAATTAGGTTGCACTGCCCCAGATCAGTTTTCCCTTGGCCAGTTTCCGAGCAATCTTGATACAATGTGCATATCGACTTTGTGGGCTCCTTTTTGCATATCATGTGACTGTGGGTGGTCAATGTGCAGCTAGATTTTCCATATGTTGCCAAATGTCAACAGCCACTATCAGCACAATGTCAGTAATTTGTCTATCGAGGGCTCTCCTCGGATCCTTGTCTCTGACAACGGTTGACAATTTCTGCCACGGGAGTTTTCATATTTCTGCATCCACACTGGTACCCAGCATCTTCTTACCACATCTTACCCAGCTTCTAACTCAGAGATGTCGTGGTTCCTGTGAATAAAAGTGATCAAATGAAAAAGGTTGTGTCTGCATTTTCCCATGACAATACACTGTCTAGTTTTCTTGCCATATACCAGGTGACATCGGTTAATGGGTGCTGTCCCGCATCTACATGGGCACCAGCCAAGGAGGTATTTTAGATCTGTTGTACTCTGTGTCCCATGCTTCAGACCGTCATGGCCCACCCTGTTTCTCGAACTGGACTGGTGTTTGGGTCCAACCTTTTTGCCAACAGCAAGGGTTGCTGCCGTGTGTAGAGGCAAGTCAAAGAGGTGAGCATTTGTTTGCAGTGAATGTTAGCTGGAACAGCCAACCTACCATTTTAGTCACTTGCGCCCAGGACCTATGGGACCCCACACCACCATCTCCAAGTTGGTCGGGTGACAGGGTTATTCACAGCATTGTTCCTGTGAGTGGGCTCCCAATTATGGCAGCACACACACCGCCAGCCATTCCTTCTGGCATCCTACCTTCAATTGCAGATTTGGGTGCCCATAGGGATAGTTACCACAACTGCCGATTAGAGTCCGTGGAATTTGTCCTGGCGCCATGCTCTCCTCATCCATAGATGACTGAGATCTTTACCCCAACCCTCGGAATCTTCTGTCCCACAGGTAGAGATAGCTTTATCAGCATTGTCTTCTTTTTATGCAGGAGGGATTTAGTATCCCCGCCAGTGGACACAGAGACTTGTGCGGATGAGCAAGCATGGATATTGCATTGGAACAGTACAGAATACTGTCATGGAGCGCACACTCAAAGCATTGCGTCAGCAGAGCCACTGACTCATGTGTTCACTTTTCAACTGTGACAGGCTTGGCCCAGCAGTTCTTACACTGATTTCAACTACCTTGGAAATAGCCTTCACCTCACGGCATGCCGTGAGCCAAGCTCTGTTTGCACGTACTTGTATCAGTTGTTTGCGCTGATCATGATAGTATTTACCTCTGTGCTGATTTGCATGCTGTGGTCAGACACTCTACTCTCCAGTAGATTGACAGGCATGATGAATTTAATTCTCTGTCCCAGATTTCAGCTCAATGGCTTTGTTACTGAGCCACTGTTGGCTCGTATAGTTACATTTGCACCAATAGTAATGGTTTGCGACACTGTCATGCCTTGTGTAGATATAAAACAGATAATGTGTACTCATTTTCATTTAACTCCATGTGTGCTGAAGAAAATATCTGCTTTGGGTAGGAAAGTGCAAAGTAACACTTTAGGGGAAGCTTTCTTAGAAACCAAATAAAATCATAATGTAAGTTAAATGTTTTACAAACTAGGTAGAAATGAAGGGACTGAAAATTAAACATTGCTTTGTTTTGTGTTTTCATGCCACAAAAAACAACTTTTGTTGTGTGCTCTTGAGAAAGAGACACTTAACCACAGATAATGTGAGTGCCATAATGTAGCTGTAAGTGATAAAAACTTGAAAAGAATCAGTGGCAGTTCTAACTATGTGGCATTATGACATTATTCAAAAAACTGCAATGTTCTTTGATTTAGATTATAGCAATGTTAACTTTTTATTTTATGTGCTTTTTCTTAGAGGGTGTGTGTGTGTGTGTGGAGGGGGAGGGGTGGGGAGGAGAGAGAGAGAGAGAGAGAGAGAGAGAGAGAGAGAGAGAGAGAGAGAGATAAATTGTGGATAGGTACTGATAAAAAGTTTTGAGATAGTACAAAGGGTATTGTAAATTGTTCTAGACCCCAATATAGGTTGTAATTCAAAGGAGTTTTTTTTTTTTTTATTATCGACATAGTAGCCTGCTACCTTTTGCAAATAATTTCAGTTGCAGCTGTTAAGGATAAAATAATTTCTGGAGTTAGCAATCGATAAAATGATTTCTGAAGTTAGCAATCGATAAAATGATTTCTGAAGTTAGCTGCCACTGTGACAGCACAGTAAGTAATTTTGAATTGGGAGAATCACATTGCACTTAGGTGGGCCAATGCCAACCTTCTTCACAGAAAGCAGTGTTGCTTGTCGTCATCTCTTTACGTAATTTAAGATGAAATAAACTTCAGAAGATTTGATTGTATACTAACTACTATTGTGGCAGTGGTGGTATAGTATTCTTATGGAACTGAGCAAGCAGCAAAGGAAACAAAAGAAAGTTCAGAGTAGGTATTAAAATCCATGGAGAAGAAATAAAAACTGTGAGGTTTGCCGATGACATTGTAATTCTGTAGAGACAGCAAAGGACTTGGAATAGCTTTTGACCAGAATGGACAGTGTCTTGAAAGGAGGATATAAGATGAACATCAACAAAAGCAAAACAAAGATAATGGAATGTGGTCCAGTAAAGTCGGGTGATGCTGAGGGTATTATATTAGGAAATGAGACACTTAAAGTAGTAAAGGGGTTTTGCTATTTGGGGAGCAAAATAACTGATGATGGTCGAAGTAGAGAGGATATAAAATGTAGACTGGCAATGGCAAGGAAAGCATTTCTGAAGAAGAGAAATTTGTTAACATCGAGTATTGATTTAAGTGTCAGGAAGTCGTTTCTGAAAGTATTTGTATGGAGTGTAGCCATGTATGGAAGTGAAACATGGACGATAAATAGTTTGGACAAGAAGAGAACAGAAGCTTTCAAAATGTGGTGCTACAGAAGAATGCTGAAGATTAGATGGATATATCACATATCTAATGAGGAGTTGTTGAATATAATTGGGGAGAAGAGGAGTTCGTGGGACAACTTGACAAGACGAAGGGACCGGTTGGTAGGACATGTTCTGAGGCATCAGGGGATCACAAATTTAGCATTGGAGGACCATGTGGAGGGTAAAAATCATAGGGGGAGACCAAGAGATGAATACAGTAAGCAGATTCAGAAGGATGTAGGTTGCAGTAAGTACTGGGAGATGAAGAAGCTTGTACAGCATAGAGTAGCATGGAGAGCTGCATCATATCAGTCTCAGGACTGAAGACACAACAACAACAACAACAACAACAACATGGAATTGTTGAACTGATACTCTTATGTATATGGTAATGATTGCTTTGTAGTATGTGATGTGCGAGATGCAATAACATTTTAAAACTTGGATACATATTTCTCTCCTCTCCTCCCCCCCCCCTTCCCCCCCCCCCCCCCCTCTCTCTCTCTCTCTCTCTCTCAATTTGTTGAATGCTGATTGTTGTTGCTCTCTAAAGCCGCTTCCTGAATATTAGAAAAATAAAAGATATTTTGCAAGAAATGCTGCCAACTGTAAAATATGCCAGCTTCACTGATTGTTAACTCTCTAACAGGAAACACGTCTTATCTTTGCATACAGATCTATTGGCCTTTAATATCCTGCTCCCTAAATTTTTCCACATAGTTTACTTAAAATGTGCTTTGTTTGCTTGAGTGATTTAAACTGATACCACTGTACTGTTACTACTTGCAGATGTAGTTGCCCTTTACAAGCAAATTACCGAATGGGAAAAGAATGAGAAACCAAGAACAGAGTAACATCCTGTTTTAAATGTGATAGGGAAATCACAAAACCCGAAAAGATAAGTGCAAATGCTCAAAATAGATGTAGTAGTGGTCTTTGGAGTGATAAGATTTAAAGATACAAAGTGATCAAGAAATATAGGATAATAAACAATAAAATCAGTGACTGACTATGAAATATTCAGAACTGAAACCAAAAAAATAAAGGGTAAAGTTACAGAAAAATATGGGTTTTGCAATAGGAATTGGCAAGGAGAAAGATTCCATGAGTTCTATAATAACATCTTTGCAAACTACCTTACAGTGTGAGGCACAGGATACTTCGTGTACTGTCACTTCCCGCTTTCCTTTTCCATTTGTGAATGGTTTGCAGGAAGTACGATTGCTGGTAAGCCTCTGGGTGAGATCAAACCTCTCTAATTTTACATTCATGGTCTTTTTGCAATTTATTTAGTGGAACCTCCAACAGCGAGCATAATTTATTCCCGAATCTTATTCATCGTGCAAAACACTCATTAAGCGAAACAATTTACCCCATATAAATTAATGTTAAATACGATAATGCATTCCATGCAGAAAACATACTGAAAGTTTTATCTTATTCATGCCAGTTATTCAAAGAAAGTTATACATACAGTATTACATACTTTATTATTCATGATACAATAGTAATTCTTTTTTTTACTAGAAAGCTAGCTATTGCCACCTGTTTCTGCCAATGCTCAACACTTGGCAAAAATGCAACACAGCAATTGTCAAATAAATTTGTAGCATGCATAGCCACTGCTTTATCGGGGTGATGATTTTCATTATATGATGCAACAAATTCCCCTGCTTTCAGCAATTCTCTTACTGTACAAAAAGATCTCCGCTTTGCTGTTACAGCCTTCTCCTCCTCCCTTGAAGAACTCCACACCACAACTTCCTGCTGTGAAACACACTGCAACTCCGCAAGCTCTTTGATGGTCATTTCGTGGCTGTGACCTTCCACAAGCTCATCGATATCACTGTTATCCACTTATAGTCGCTTGCTCTTGGCCAAAGACACAATCTCATTGACTACAGGCTGCATAGGTACTGACTGGAATGCCTCAAAGTCAATTTTGACAACGCACTCTGGCCAAAGGTTCTTCCAAGCAGAAGCAAGAGTTCTTTTGATAACCCCTTACCATGCCTTTTCGATCATCTTGATGCAAGCAATGGTGCTGAAGTGATATTTATGAAACTCTCTGAGAGTAAGATTGATAACTTCAGTCAACTCAAAGCAGTGCTCAAAAAGTACTTTAGTTTAGAGCTTCTTAAAGTTAGAAATAATCTGCTGGTCCACAGGCTGGAGTAATGGAGTGGTGTTGGGAGGCAGAAATTGGATCTTGATGAACTGAAATTCTTCAAGAAGGTGGTCTTGTAGACCTAGAGAACAAGCACAAGCTTGTCCATAACAAGCAAGACTTGGAGTAGCAGATTCATTTCCAGGAAATATTTTTTTCATCAGAAGACCAGACACTTCATTGATCCAATCACGAAAAAGATCACATGTTACCCAAGCCTTGTTGTTGGACCTCCACATCACATTTAACCTGCTCTCCTGGACTTTTATACTTCTTGAAGGCTCATGGAGTTTCTGAATGGTTATCAAGCAGCTGTTTAATTTTCAAATCACCGCTTGCATTGGCACAGAATAGCAGTGTGAGATGGTCTTTCACTGGCTTCTGACCAGGCAATGCATTCCCCTCTGCTGTTATAAAGGTATGCTTCGGCATCTCTTTCCAGAAATAGACCTGTCTCATTATAAACTGTTGCAACAGATAACCCTCATAATCTACAAGCATCTTGAACTTGCTGATGAGGTCCTCTGCTGCCTCTGCATCAGAGTTGGCTGTTTCTCCATGCCTCACAATGCAGTGGATGCCGGTTCTTCTCTTAAACTTCTCAAACCAGCCACAGCTTCCCTTAAACACTTCTTTGGTTGCTGAAGATCCTGGCGCTTTCTTAATGATGTCAGTTAAAATCATTCTCCACTTCTCACAAATGACATTCTCATTAATAGTGTTGGCTTGCAATTGCTTTCCATTTATCCATATAAGAAGCGACCTTTTGACATTGTCCAAAATACGAAACAATTGTTTAGATACTGTGGTCATTCCCCTTGAAGCATCTGTCTCCTTAATCTTGTCCTTGTTCTTGAGGATGGTGCCAACAGCTGATGTACACCGATTGTACATGCACGGTAAATTAGCAACGGTCACAACAGGATCATGTTCCAAGATTTTACATTTCATTTCTAAGGTCATTCTCTTTCTCTTACGGTTGTCGTCTTGCAACTTTATCTTTGAGGACATTCCTATGAAGGTTATTAAAATTTTCACAAAAAGAGAAACTATGTCAACAAAAGTTTAGAAAAATGTGTGATCACAAGCTGCACTAAGATGGAAGCACAAAGAGAGCTAAATGCAGACTGCAGTACATACTAGAGACATTGTTCATATGCCGCTGCCGACAATGAAAGGTGTTCATACTGTTAAACATCATCCCGCTGTATGTGAATGGATGGTGACCTCACAATAAATTACTGGCAATCATTGTGTGAAACATTGATTGTCAAGTGAGTTTTTTTTTTCTAATTCGTTTCGCTCGTTACACAAATTACGTGTCGTGGAAGGTGCTCCTTAAGTGGGGTTCAATTGTACATAGGAGGAAGCAATACACTGGTTGACTTCTGCAGGAATGTGTACACTCAGAATTTTAACAGTAAACCATACTGTGAGGCAGTATGCCTCTATTGCAGTGTGCCACTGGAGTTGGCTGACATTTCTATACTTACCAAACGAACTTATAATGAAACACCCTAACCTTCTTTTGGTCTTCTCTATTTCCTGTATCAATCCTCTATGGTACAGATACCAAACTGATAAGCAATATTCAGTTATTGTTGGACCATGGTTTTGTAAGTTGCCTCCTTTATGGATGGACTACACTTCCTAAGGATTGTTCTAGTGACTCTCAGTTTGGGATCAGCCTCTCCTGTTATTAGTTTTATAGGGTCCTTCCACTGTAAATCACCCTCAATATTAAATGGATGTGACTGCTTCCAGTGATTGTTCTTCTATTGTGTAATTAAACAATAATGTATATTTCTCTCTATATACATGCAATACATTACATCTGTTTATGTTGAGTGTCAAATACCAATCCCTACACCAAGCATTGATCCTCTGCTAGTCTCCCTGCATTTCAGTATAATTTGTGACTTCTGTGTGTACAAGAGAATCATCTTCAAAAAGTCTCATGGAACTTCTGACATTATCCACTATGTTGTTTATATAAATATGGTTAAAAGTCATGGGCTTATTACACTTCCTTGGGGTACACCAAAGTTACTTTCATGTCTGAAAATTGATCATTGATGAGAAGGACATGCTGTGTACCGTTTGTTAGAAATTCTTCAATGCAATAGCACAGGTTGGCTCATATCAGTCCAGAAGTCAAGGAACACAACAATCACTGGCTGTGTGTGTGTGTGTGTGTGTGTGTGTGTGTGTGTGAGAGAGAGAGAGAGAGAGAGAGAGAGAGAGAGAGAGAGAGAGAGAGAGCTGGGTTCCACACAATCACTGTTATCAGAACCCAAGTTTAGTCCTGCAGAGAAGATTTCTGGTTTCCAGAAATGTCATAATATGTGAGCATGAAACATGTTTCAAAACTCAACAACAGACTGACATCACAGTATAGGCTCATAAATTTGTGCATTTGTTCAATGGGACTTTTAAATGGGAATTGTCTGTGCTTTTTTCCAATCACTACGACAACTTCGCTCCTCCAGCACACTCTTGTACACTGCTGCTAGAAGCAGAGCAAGTTTGCATACACTACATAGTATCTCACTGGTATCCCTGCAGTTCCAGTGCCCTTTTCTCTATTGAGTAATATCAACTGCTTTTCTATCTCATAACCACTTATTTTGATATCTGTCATCTTGTTGTTTGTACAATGATTTCAAGGAAAAATCACAGTACCATCTTCCTCAGTGAAATAGTTTCGGAAAAAGGGATCACTGATGGTCACAGATTGTCGAGACTGATGGTTTCAAGCTGTTTACTGATTTAACATAAGATCAATACCTCTTAGGATAATGTGTCAAGTCAGTAGGTAGAAACTTAATTTCAAATTTGTGGAACACTCCATGCATGGCTATCCTTATGCTAGCTAGGTTTTTTCTTTTTTTTTTTTTTTTTTTAAAAAAAAGGTATTAGCTACATTCAAATTTGCAGTGAAGCTCTCTCTCCTGTGTTGCACCAGGTTTCTAACACATTTGTCAAATCATGGTAGGTCTTTTCCATCCCTCACAACTTTGCTTGGCGCATACCTGTCCAAGGCATCAAGGCATACACTACAATACTTGAATTTTGTCTGTTGGCGCTCAACATTTTTGGTCCTTGAGACGATATCTGACCACTCATGTAATCTGATTATTTTTTTTTTTTTTTTTTTGCTCTTGATAAGTATACATATCTTCTTATCCTTTTTTACACACCATTTACAGCTATACTTTTCAGTGATGATGTAACTGCCTTATTATCACAGATTCCTTGTTCTACACTAACAGAATCAAAAAGTTTAAACCTATTGATTATGTCCATGAGTTGATTCTCTGATCAGCTGCTGAAGGTAACTTTTTGGATAAGGCATTCAAAACTATATCATATGATTCTCTATCCCGGTTAATAATCTTAAACACCAGAATCTCTCAGTCAATAGCTGGTAAGTGGAAAACTCAAGCTAACACTAGAACATGACCAGGAAATTCTCAAATGTTCTGCCACTATTGCTGCTGAGGCAGTTGGTTCATACAAGTGTCTAACCCCCCCCCCCCCCCCCCCCCCCGAGTCTGATGCACCTCTAAAACTTATCTTCATCGAAATTATTTTGCATTTTCAATCCGTACTAACCTCACTAGACATTACTGTACTTTTTTACAACAATTACCTGCCTTGCCACTGATGCTCAACCTGGCTTTGTGATATACATTTAAGTTTGAGTTTAGAATTTCATTGAGTTTAACATATGGTTTCAGTCAGCTTTCTATCCATAGTATTATGTGGGTATTTTTATCATTTGTAAGCAAGACTAGTTCAAGGGGCTTTCTGTAGATGGTCCCCTGAAGGTAATATTATACGAACATTTTCTGTTTTCAAATGCCACAAAATATGATCCACTCTTTAATTAATGGGGTTAGTATTCTTCCCCGTCTGAAATCAGAATGTAATCTTATTGGGCCTATGAAGGGATGTGCATACCACCACCTCTAATCCACTAATGAAGTAGGCACTTCCTGCATGTACTCCATGACTGATCTATTAAAGAGGGGCCAGAAATTCTCCACTAGATAGTGGAGGTTGAGAAATTTGCATCCAAGATTGTCACAGAATCATCTGAGTCTCAAGGCCTACTACGAGGCTAGCAATTGGTTCTGGTAATGGATATACTATTCAAAAACCACAAGAGGAAGAGGTATATATGCACTTGGCCACGAGAACAAAGTATAAATTCTGAAAACATTGTTCACGCAAAGCCCAAGGATCAAGACAGTCTAGTAGATGCAGACTTCCTGATTTCCAAAAAGCATTTAACTCAGAACCAAGCCAAAACTTATTAACAAATGTGCAATCACATAGGATATACAATGAAATTTTTGACCTTACTGATAATTATTGAAATGATGGATGCAGCACGTTATCTTGGATGTTCAGTTACCACTGGACGTAGAATTTAATGCATTCCCTATAGAATGCCTCTTGCTGTTGATCTTGCATATTAGGGACCTGGCACACACTATCAATAGTAACCTCATCCTTTTAGAAGATGATCCAGTTATCATTAATGAAGTACTTTTTCAAAAAGCTGTACAAATATTCAGTCAGATCATGATAAAATTTCAAATGGTGCAAAGACATGACACTTGCTTAAAATATACAGAAATGTAAAACTGTGGATTTCACAAAACACAAAAATATAGTATTCCATAACTACAACATCAATAAATCACAACTGGAATTGCTCAACTTATACAAATACCTAGGTGTAACAATTTGTACATACATGAAATGTCAGTCACAGGTAAAGCACTTCGGTTAGTTGACAGGATTGTAGGAAAATGCAATTAATCTACGAAGGAGACTGCTTATGAAATACTTGTATGACTCAAGGTACAATGTTTTTCAAGTGTGTGGGACACATGCCAAATATTGGAGATATTGAATGTATACACAGAAGGGCAGTAGGTTTGTCAGAGCAATGGGAGAGTGTCACAGACATGATGAAAAACCTGAATTAGCAGGCAATTCAAGACAGACACCAACTACTCTGCGAAATACTTACAAAAGTTCCAAACACCAATATCAGTTAAGGAATCTATGAATACAGTACAGTCTGCTATACAGGGTGAGTCACTAACTATTCGCACCTCGAATAACTCCGAAAGTATGACAGGAGCTGAAAAGTTTGTGGGACAAAAGTTGCATGGGACAATGGGAGCCATAATATGACATTGCATGTTTTGTTGCTAGGTGGGGTCACATCAGAGATATGAAGGTGAACTTTGCTTTTTTTAAATGGGATGCTATAGTTTGGTACTTATTTTCTGATAGTGGATATCAAGACGAATCCAATGTTGTGTAATAGTAAGGTCTTTGAAGGTCAAAAAGGTGGCATGAATGTCCATTTACAGAAGGTGTTCGAAGTGATGACCATTGGTATCAGTGCACTGCTGCAATATCCTCATCATGGGTTGAGTGGTATTCCTTATCACTTCGGCACTTATCTAAGCACAGCCTCTGACAATTCTCTCTTGTATATCATGCAAATAATAAATATTCATCAAATACGGCATATCCATCTGATTTGCCATTGACATGTAAACACCATTCAATGGTTTCACAATACAACACTAATAGGAACGGTAGGACTAGTATTGTCCAATCACGCGAATGTGAATGATGTTAGCCTCTGAAGAACAAGTCAATATGTTTCTCATTTATGGAGGATGCCAACAAAATTCAGTGAGAGCTAGAGTCTTATATGCTCAAAGATATCCAACAACGCACTCACCCTACACGTCGTACACTTAAATATGTGTATGATAAATTGAGAACAAATGGATCTTTAATGCATCAAAAACATATCCGGCAAAAGAAAGTTACTGACGAGGAAACGGAAATTGGTACTCTTGCCACTATGGTTCGAGACCCTTGTGTTAGTTCGCATCAAATGGCAAGGGAATCTGGCATGAGCCAGAGTAGTGTTGTTTGTGTTCTGCATCGCCATGGATATCATCCTCACCATATCAGTCTCTACTAAGAATTAACTGGTACGGATTATGTGTCGCATTTAATTCTGCCGATGGACTCAAATTCAGATTCAGAAGGATTACACATTTATTTATTTGATTTTATTTACTGACGAGGAACTATGGAAATGTTAATTTGCATAACACGCATTATTGGGCAACTGAAAATCCATGTTGGCTGCGGCAAGTTGCACACCAAAAACCATAGTCTGTGAATATATGGTGTGGGATTCTGGAAGACAAAATTATAGGGCCCTATTTCATCAAAGGAAATCTTAATGGTAGGAAATACACCACATTCCTGCAAGTAACATTAGATCTGTTATTGGAAGAAATAACATCAAGAACAAGGAATAGAATGTGGTATTAACATGATGGGCACCCGACGCATTTTTCGCTGTTGGCTAGAAATGAGTCGCCGGAGAATTCCCAAATTGTTGGATTGGATATGGAGGAGAGGTGTTGTGGTCGACTCGTTCACCAGACTTGATGCCTCTGGACTACTACTTGTAAAAGACATTGTTTATGAAGATGTTCAAACTACACCTGAAGATATGCAAGACAGAATTGTCAGAGCATGTGCTTTGGTAAGTGCTGATGTAATAAGGAACAGCACTCAACCCATGATAAGAAAGTTGCAGCACTGCATTGATACCAACGGTCATCACTTTGAACACCTTCTGTACATGGACGTACATGCCACCTTTGTGACCTTCACTTACCTTCAAAGACCTTACTGTTACACGTCATTGGATTCATCTTGATAGTCGCTATCAGAAAATAAGTACCAAACTATGGCATCCCATTAAAAAAGTTGACTTTCATATCTCTGAAGCAACCCCACCTAGCAACAAAAAACCAATGTCATATTATGGTCCCCGTTGTGCTATGCGATTTTTTTCCAGCGAACTTTTCAGCTCCTATCATACTTTTGGAGTAATTCTACGTGGCAACAGTTAGTGACTCAAACTGTACACTGCAAGAGCAAAACTTGATTAATTATAGTGTGGGAAGAGACTCTTCCTGTGCTTCATAGGTGACTAGAATGGGAAGAAACACAATATGTGGTGTACAGGGAAGTAGCCTCTACAAAGCACATCATCGCAGTCTGAGAGTGTATATGTATGGAAGTAATAGCAGTTTACATCATTTTGAGACAGAAATTTCTAAATCAGAAATTATACTTTAAGTCAGACCCAGGAGCAGATATAGAGTTGGATCATACTTTAGTAATGATAAAGTATGAGCTGAAGTTAGAGAGAATCATCAGGAAAAAATCAGTGTTCAAATAAGTCAGATTGGGGTACAGTGAAAAGATGATGTAGGTTTGAAGTTCTCCAAGGCTGAAGATAGGGCAATAATAAAAAATAATGCAGTTAGAAGTTCAGTTGAGGAGGTATACGATAGGTAACTGTAGATAAATTGTGGTTAACAGGAGAAATATTTCAATGGATCAATGAGGGAAAGAATCATAAAGTTCATAAGAAGAAAGCAACAGAAGAAGGAAGGATAATTAGGGTTTAACATTCCATCAACGACAAGGTCTTCATAGATAAAGCACAACCCCAGACTAGGGAAGCCAGGCCATGTCCTATCAAAGGAGTCATTCTGGCATTCACCTTAAAGGGTCCTTCCGGATGCCATGAAGGTTACAGGGTGCACCCATCTGCAGGTGGTCGCTCATGTCGGCACCAATGATGTGTGTCGCTATGGATCAGAGGAAATCCTCTCTGGCTTCCGGCGGCTATCTGATTTGGTGAAGACTGCCAGTCTCGCTAGCGGGATGAAAGCAGAGCTCACCACCTGCAGCATCGTCAACAGGACTGACTGCGGACCTTTGGTACAGAGCCAAGTGGAGAGTCTGAATCAGAGGCTGAGACGGTTCTGCGACTGTGTGGCCTGTAGATTCCTCGACTTGTACCATAGGGTGGTGGGATTTTGGGTTCCGCTGGATAGATCAGGAGTCCACTACACGCAGCAAGTGGCTACACGGGTAGCAGGGGTTGTGTGGCGTGGACTGGGCGGTTTTTTAGGTTAGATGGCCTTGGGCAAGTAAAGAAAGGGTAACAGCCTCAAAGGGTGCAGGGCCAAGTCAGGACACGCGGGGGCCAAGCAGCAATCGGTATTGTAATTGTAAACTGTCAAAGCTGCATTGGTAAAGTACCGGAACTTCAAGCACTAATAGAAAGCACCGAAGCTGAAATCGTTATAGGTACAGAAAGCTGGCTCAAGCCAGAGGTAAAATCAGCCGAAATTTTTACAAAGGTACAAACGGTGTTTAGAAAGGATCGATTGCATGCAACCGGTGGTGGCGTGTTTGTCGCTGTTAGTAGAGAAGTTGCAGCATTAGAAAATTGTAGCTAAATGCAGGAAGATCTGCAGCGGATAGGCACTTGGTGCAAGGAGTGGCAAATGACCCTTAACATAAACAAATGTAATGTATTGTGAATACGTAGAAAGAAGGATCCTTTATTGTATGATTATATGATAGCAGAACAAACACTGGTAGCAGTTAATTCTGTAAAATATCTGGGAGTATGCTTGCGGAACGATTTGAAGTGGAATGATCATATAAAATTAATTGTTGGTAAGGCGGGTACCAGGTTGAGATTCATTGGGATGTAGTCCATCAACAAAGGAGGTGGCTTGCAAAACACTCGTTCGACCTATACTTGAGTATTGCTCATCAGTGTGGGATCTGTACCAGATCGGGTTGACAGAGGAGATAGAGAAGATCCAAAGAAGAGCGGCGCGTTTCGTCACAGGGTTATTTGGTAACTGTGATAGCGTTACGGAGATGTTTAGCAAACTCAAGTGGCAGACTCTGCAAGAGAGGCGCTCTGCATCGCGGTGTAGCTTGCTTGCCAGGTTTCGAGAGAGTGCGTTTCTGGATGAGGTATCGAATATACTGCTTCCTCCTACAAATGTAAAATTAGAGAGATTCGAGTGCGCACGGAGGCTTTCAGACAGTCGTTCTTCCCATGAACCATATGCAACAGGCACAGAAGAGGGAGGTAATGACAGTGGCACATAAAGTGCCCTCCGCCACACACCGTTGGGTGGCTTGCGGAGTATAAATGTAAATGTAGATGTAGAATTGATTTATGGAAATCGGGGAAAATCGGAACCTACATGGCTGGATGAGATTTGAACTACCACCCCCTGAATATGAATCCAGCACCTTATCACTGCATCAACTCACAAAATGAAAGGAAAGGAATACAATAATATGAATCACTTAGAAATTAAATCAGTAGGAAGTAATAGGAAATTGAAGCAAAACAGCTGCAAGAAAAATGGAGAAAAACTGTAAAAGAAATTGTCTGACCGGCACACTTGGCATACAGGAAAGTAAAAATACCTTTTGGAGAAGTTAAAGATCAAGGCCTCAACACAGAATGTGAAAGGAATTCCACTGTTAAATACAGAGGAGATATATGGAAAGAGTACATTAAGGGCCTCTACAACGGGGGAGGAACTATCTGCTTACATGATAGAAGAAGAAATTAATTTCAATCAAGAAGACGTAGGGGATCCTGTATTAGAGTAAGGAGTTTGACAGAGAATCTTAAGACTTGTGATCAAACAAATCAAAAGGGGTAAATAACATTTTTTTTAGAATTTTTGAAATCAATGGTGAAAGTGGCAACCCCATGTTATTCAAGTTTATATGAAGAATGTATAAGACTGGAGATATACCATCTAACTTTTCAAAAAACATTATCCATACAACCCCAAAGACAGTAAGGGCAGATAAGTGTGAGGATTATAATACAATCACCTTGACAGCTCATGTTCCTAAATTACTGAGCAGTATAACTTGCTTAAGACTGGAAAAGAAAACTGAGAACCTGTTAGAACACAGATTAGGTTGGCTACAAGAAAGGTAAAGGCATCGGAGGGGTGGTTTTGATGTTACACTTGATAATGAAATCAGAACTTAGGGAACAAGGTACATTCAGTGGATTTGATGAAGTAGAATAAGTGTGGGACTATATTGTGCAATGTATTTGAAACCCATAGAAAAATAGGTATATGCTATAGGGAAAGATGAATAATACACAATATGTACAGGAAATGAAGAGGTAACAACAACAATGGGTTACCACAACAGAAGGGCTCAGGTTACATAGGGAAAGCATTGAAGGAAATAAAATAATGGTTTAAAAGGGGTATTAAAATTCAGAGTGAATGCCTACCAATGATGAGGTTCTCTGATGATACTGCTACCCCCTATTGCTACAGTAAAGTGAAGAAGAATGGAATGAGCTGCTGAATGGAATAAACACTCAGCTGAGAACATAATATGGATTGAGAGCAAACCAAGGAAAGACAAAACTGTTAACAAGCAGTAGAAAAGAAATTATTGTCAGACTGTAAGTACATCAACACTGGGGAAAATGTAATAGACAAAGTGAAGGAACTCTGCTATCTAAGAAAGCAAAAGAACATGTGACAGACAATGCAATAATTACATAATAAAAGCAAGGAAGGGAGATTAGAGTTTCATTTCCCTTCAACATTGAAGTCATTACAGAGGGAGCACAAGCTCTGATTGTTTCAAGAATGGGGAAGGAAATTGGCTACACCCTTTCAGAGGAACCATTGTGGCATTTGGCGGCAGAGATTTAGGGAAATCTCAGAAAATCCAAATCAGGATTGTCGGACACAGACTTGAACAGTTGTCCTCCCAAATGTGAGACAGTGTGCTAACTAGACATAAAAAGACTAGCAGCGGCAAAGAGAGCATTCTTGTCGAAAGATGTCTGCTACTATCAAACATAATTCTTAATCTGAGAAAAACTTCTGAGAATGTATGCCTGGAATGCAGCATTGTTTAGAAGTGAATCACTGACTGTGGAAAAACTAGAAAAGATGAGAATAAAAGCATTTGATATGTGGTTTTACAGAAGAATGCTTGAAATGCAACAAATAATGTGTTAAGTGAATATTTCACTTTGTTCTAAAGAGGAAATTGTGGTTAGCCATATGAAACCTGTCAGAAAACAGATTTATTTAATTTTTTTGTTTTGGTGTGGCAGTGCGGGCAGATATTTTAGGCATCTGGGGCTACATTATGACATGAAACTTAACTATTGCATAAAATGAATAAGATTATCTGACACATCAAAACTAACACTGAAATTGATCTTTAGCATTTTTCTAAAATCTGTTTGGCATCCAAATGGTATGCATGAAAAGCAGTGTAATATTATGTGTTTCTGGTTTAACACAAAAGCACATTCTTGGTAAAGGGTATGACATGCATTAGAGTAATGATATTCATCTGGTTATTTTTTTTTTCATCAGCTAAGTATACAGGAATAAAGTGCCACAGCCAATAATTTGTGCTAGTAAATTGGCGCACTACACAGGAATAGCCAGTCAGAATATTGGTGCTGGTAGAAATTGCTGAGTAACGAGGCCAAACCTGTGTTATTTCATAGAATGAAGACATTTGAAGCTACTGCTGATGGTCTGTCCAGAAGATGGAGGCTTAAAATTCAGAATCTTCCTTTATTCTATTCAGGGTAGTGTGAGGGAACAAATATTCACCCTCCCTGTGCCTCCTCCACCACCTCTATACATTCATGTCACAGTCAGCTGTCCAAAATAGTTATGTTAATTCACAACATCCACAGCCCATAAAAGGAAGGTGGGCAATGAGATGTACGCAACAAAAACCTTTTGATGGTTAAATACCCGGTGGACTTCAAAATCTGTACTGTGTGATTTTACTTTCATAGACATTTATTCTAAAATATGACTTAATTCTGAGCTGGTGGCCAACAAAGTCTAAGGATCTATATTGTCATGTCATAATTACACTCGGGTCCATTCCAAAACACATGGTTCTTAATGAAGTACAACACATAGCACTGCAAGTACACTTATTACAGAAACCAATGTATAGACAGAACAGAACGAACTCCTGGATGAAGAGTGCTGCTATTTAGACAAACATAAAATACTAACTCCACTTTGAGATGTTACCTACAGTTAAACAGTTATACAGAAATGCCAGGGAATGTATTACTCCAATCTTCTATTAGTCCACATCCTCCTCCCCCTTCTCTCTGTCCACCTCCTCAACCCCATCTCTCTGCCTCCTCCTCCCCTCCACCCAGCCCTCTCTCTGTTGATCTCTTCCTCCCGCCTCTTCCTGTCCATCTCCTCCTCCCTCCTCACTCTGTCCATCTCTTCCTCTTTCCTTTCCATGCCCACCTCTTCCTTCCCCCCTTCTCTCACCACATTATCACTACCATTCCAAAGAGAGCCTGCTGGTTCTTTCCAGATCACACCTGATGTGTCCACCGCCTTTGGTTTTGGGAGTTTAGGATTATCTTTCTACCTGTGGCTTTGACCAAGTACCCATATTTCAAATATATTTCATATATATGTAACATATTTCACATATATTTGTACACAGATATCAACTGTATATCTAGCGAATTTTGCCTTATAGTTCCATTTTCACAAAGCTCAATGTTTATGACATTAGACTTCATTGGCCACCAGCTCAGAATTAAGTCGTATGTTAGAATACATGTCTATAAAAGTAGAAACACAGTACAAATTGTGAAGACCACTAGGTATTTACCCATCAAAGGTTTTTTTGCGTACATCTCATTGCCCACCTTCGTTTTATGGGCTGTGAAGAAGTTTACCTACTTTGCACAGGTGACTGACGTGCATGTATTTCCCTCACGCTCCCCTGAATAGAACAGTCATATAGTGATATAATTTTGCAGGTACATCCAGTAGTATATGTGGC
This sequence comes from Schistocerca gregaria, assembly GCF_023897955.1. Lineage (NCBI taxonomy): Eukaryota > Metazoa > Arthropoda > Insecta > Orthoptera > Acrididae > Schistocerca > Schistocerca gregaria. Next base: position 864,157,433 of record NC_064920.1, read on the forward strand.
TACTGTTTGTAGAATGTGCTGTGAATAGGATTAGTAGCAAAAATTAATACATTGTAGTGTCATGCATAACATGGCAGTTTTTCACACAACTTCTTATTTGATTCCATATCTCCTTAACTGAGTGCCATACAATGCTATATTTTTGAAGGTACATTCAGTGACATATATAGACATCATGTGCAAAATGTGTTGCAAATAGCAAGGAAGTAATAAATTTAAATGACACACATGATGCATCAGTTTTTTATGCATCTCAATGTTTATGATGTCATGTCTCCTGAACTCCGTGTCATACAATAACATGTATCAAGTCTCCGGGCTGTATCTCAATTCCTGCTGGAACATTCAGTGGTATATGTGAACAATGTCTGCAAAATGTGTCACGAATACACTTTATGATAACGAAGTGCCCTCATTCTCAAATAGTTGATGAAAGAAGTAAGGGTGCTCACATGTCATGAGCTAGTATATGTAATGTAGCCTATGTTTTAATTCATGGTATAAGCCATCTCTGTTCCAAAATTCATCCAAATCAGTCCACCTGTTTCACCTTGAAGGAGTAACAAATATTCTCTCTCTCTCTCTCTCTCTCTCTCTCTCTCTCTCTCTCTCTCTCTCTCTCTCAAAGAAAAAAAAGACACATTGTTTTACACGTTCTCATACGAGCTGACTACAGCACTCTGGATCTACATCTTGTCAGGGGTCCCAGGTATGGCAACATTGGAGGATCCTGTCCTATGTATGGTAGCACTGGAGACACCTCATGTTACAGTCATGTTGTTACATACTCATCATTAATAAGAACATTGAAGGAAGCCTCACCTATCCAAATTTTGCAGTTATCAGCAATCTTCAGTTTCCTTCAACAGAAAGCCCCCATTAGCAATGTGCACATCAAGACTGTAGTACAGCTTCATATGGAGGACAAGGACAACATCTACGCTTATGTCTTCTTTATGATAGGTCATAACCCTAAACTTTGCATGTGGCGTCTAACAAATGAAGAGGGATATGGTACAGCTCAAGGTGGCACTTTAGAAACTTTTCCGATAGTTCACTTTTCACAGTGGTGTAAAAATAGATACCAAGTTTCCAGCGCTGTACCTCACTGCCTGGCACTTGGCATTACAGTGCTCTCGGTGCTTCTCCTTGATATTCAGGGTCCATATGCGAGCCAGCTGTCCTGTTTCTTCAGTCCTAGTGGTAAGCTGTTTCACATGGTCGTCCTGAGTATTGTCTACTTGAAAAGGAAAAATGTATCATTGTTGCTAAGATCTCGTGACCATGGAGCAGAAAGAATAATGTGAGCCAGTATTCTCTTGCTTCACTGTGTTGTATGCAAATGTAATGACAGGCAATATTGTACCCCAATCTCTATGTCCAACATCAGCACACATCAAGAGCATATTTGCCTAAAGCATTCTGTCACACAAGTCATCTGTGGGTGGTGCCAGCTGCCATCTTGGTGGTAATGCTGCCACGTGAAATTACCTCTGGTACTGCCCTCGACTGGAAAAGTTTCCCAACAATTAGATCATCACAAGGGATGCTCTGTGCTTCAAAATGTCTTCTACAATGAACCTTGCAGTTTCTGGAAATTCAGCAGTTGTCTTCGTTTTGGAGACAGTGCAGCAGGTAAGATAGTCCATACTGACTATAATTCATTGATTCCCATTTTTCAATTTCAGTAATCTCCCCCAAGTGGTTAATTCCAATCTTGTGGAATAGTATTGTTGCAGGTGGAATTGCTACTAGAGGTGCTGGAAGCCAGTGTGGCAATACTTCCATTGCTGGCATGCCTTATAGCAGCTCACTTAGTGCCTAATGGGTTGACAGAGATCTGGCCAGTGATACCCGCATCTGATTCTGTCTACAGTCTTCACAAATCCTACGTGACTGGATGTTGGTGTGTCATTGAAGCATCTCAAGATAGCTAGTCATAGATGAGCTGGGATGACAAGCAAACATTTCTGCTCCAGTGGATCATAATTCCTATTATCCAATGTTCTCTTCTGCTTAGTTCCTCCTCCTTCATGGCATCTACAGTTTTCAGCAATGTTAGATCAGAAAAGTCATTTAATGGAGTGATGACTGAGACTTCATCCACTGTGTTCTGCCAAAGGATTCTTTGAATGGACGTCAGTATCCTTGTGTATGTGTGTGTTTTTGTATACCATTGTAACATTCTGCTCTGCAAGTCTCAGTACCCATCTTGCCAGCTGACCTGACAGATCCTACAAGCTACTCAGCCTATGTATACAATGGTGGCCCATCTCAATGCCTAATGGTCTGTGAAATAAATATGGCCAGAATCAGTTGATGGTCCAACAAGTGTGAAGCACTCATTTTATGAATTTGTAGTAGAACTGTGCCTAGCCCATACCCAGCAGCATCAGTGTGAAATTCTGTCTCAACATCCTCTTCAGACAAAGCTAGGACTGGAAAAGATTTTAGCATCTCTTAAGGGTAAGCAAAGCTCTTCCTTGCACCTTGTTCCAAGAAAATTTTCTGCATCCCTACAGTAGTTATTGTAAGGGATGCGCTTTGATACAGAAGTCCTTTATTAATCGCTAGTAGTATAACACATTTCAAAGAAACTTCGCGCATCACAAATGTGATTAGTCAGAAAATTGGTGAGATATCTTTATTTTCACTGGATAGGGACAGACCCCATTGCCATTAACTAGGTGCCTCCAGATTTTCATTTGTTGAACAGCAAAGAGGCACTTTTCTGGATTCAGGTGGAGGCCTTCCATCTGAACATGCTTCAACAGGATTGGTAGGCAGGTCATCCAGATAGCAAAGACAGGTCATCCACTTAAGGTGTCAAAGCAGTGTTCATCACATGCTTGAAGGTGGCTGGAACATTACACAGGCCACATGGAATAACTTTGAACTCATAGAGGCTGTCAGGAATTATGAAGGCAGTCTTCTTGGTCAGCCTTGTCATGTCACAATTTGTCTCTAGCCTGTCTGGATCTCCATAGCTGAGAAATGCTTAGCTGCTTTCAAACCGTTTAGTGTGTCATCAATATGCAGTAATGAGTACACATTTTTTTCTGTGATTTTATTAAGCCATTTGTAGTCAAGGAAGAAATGGCATCATCTTCTTCAAAGGAATCACTGAAGGTTCTATGATATCATCCTGGAGGACCTTCTCCACTTCCTCTTGAATTACATCTCAGTAAGGCAGCAACACAATATACAAAAGCTGACTGGTACATGATCTCCCATATTGATGTGGTGTTTTACCATGGTTTGCTTGGTTTGTCTTATCCAGTTCGATAGTAGGTTCCTCCATTGTGTTGTCCATACTGGTGGCAGAGCATAATTCTTTCTTGATGGCAATGAGAGCTGTCCATCCTGACTGGTTCAGCTGTTCCTACGCACATACCTTCTGGGATGATTCCCAGAATGAGATTTACACTCTGCAGCGGAGTGTGCGCTGATATGAAACTTCCTGGCAGATTAAAACTGTGTGCCCGACCGAGACTCGAACTCGGGACCTTTGCTTTTTGCGGGCAAGTGCTCTACCAGTGCTTCGGTAGCTCAGATGGTAGAGCACTTGCCCGGAAAACGCAAAGGTCCCGAGTTCGAGTCTCGGTCGAGCACACAGTTTTAATCTGCCAGGAAGCTTCTGGGATGAGTTGTGGCTGCTTGTGACAATTAATGACCCAAAATTCTCCTTCATCTCCTATAATATTTATGATCATTGCTGGCATACAGATTTATTTTGTGAGCCTGAGTAGCTTTCTGCAATTGACAAAAGCTTCACAGTTTAAATGAGCATCTACATTGATGACTTGAACTCATTTAGTTGATGACAGAAGGAGAACAGTGTGTTCAGTGGCAAACAGCTGCCCAGAGCAATCCTTGTTATGTGTGCTTGTTGGAGTAGTTTTGTTAATCTGGAGCTCTAATCGACTACAGTCTATGACTACCTGTGATACCTTTCATGAGCCCCATCCAAAAATAACATCATGACTACGTTCTTCTAAAATGACAAGGTCAAAAGGCTGTGTTCTGTCCTTGATAGATATTCTTGCAACAGATGAACATATTTTCCACAAGCAAACTTCAGCACAACTGCTTTGGTATCACGGAACATAGTCTTTGTTACCTTGTGACAATAAGCATTAAATGTCACCCAAAAAGGAAGTGCCTGAGATGACTAGCACCTGGGCAGGTTATCCATCAATGAGATTTCCTGATATTATAGTAACTGTCCATGGAGGATTTTCATGTGTGGTTGCCTCACCTACATAGATATTCACCTTGCTTACTTTTCCAACAATTTGGTAGCAGGCGAGCAGCTGGTATCACTCAAAGGTGAGGTTATCAGCACCCCTACCACAATGGGGAGTGACCTCTTCCATGGTATGGCAGTAGACTTTGTCCCACAGATCAACTACGTGTATTTTCCTAAATATGCTTAAATTGTTCTACCATAAGGGGACTCTTCAGCATGGTATTTGTATCAGCCATTGAGCTGCTTTTCATTGTTCTCTTATCACTGCTGGGCTACCCTGTCCAAGTAAAAGCACACATCTGAAAAATACATTAGGTCATTCCACCAATGCTAACTGCTGTTCCACATTTGCACCACAGCTCATAACAGTTTGCATATAGCTAAATAGTATCATCATAATGTGAAACTTGTGTTTCTCCCAGCATATAAAATATTCAAGAAACTTATGGGAATTCATCCTGGTGATGCATTCAAAAGTCACTGGCATTTCGAAAGGTGAACACATCAATTCAAGGTAACAAACCCATTAATGCCTTGAAAATTACAGGCTGTTCACCTGTCAAAATATTGGCAGTTATTGAAGATGACATTCAGCTGCATTCGTGTAAATTGCAATCTCAGCTGCTCCATCATCAGTGTTCATTGTGTTACAGATTTTTGTTATATGAGATTCTTATTTGATTACTATAATTAATAATAACAAGGAAAAACATCATAGAAAGTTTCACTCACCACAAGTTAGGTGACCATCTGTGGAACCAGTTCGTGTGTCATACAGACTTGCTGAACCTTCATTTTCTGAACAAACTGCAATTATGTTTCGTGACACAAATTCTGCTTTCACTGCACTTTCTTCTCCAGTGCATGGACTTAAACCTGTTGTACCAACTGATTTTCCCACAGTTAGATCGATCCAAGTTATACCTTTTCTGTTTGTTGTAACTAGGGCAAGTTTATCTTCATTATTTATTGCCATAAAAGGTTCGAACTGACTGCATTTAATTGTCTGCAGTATTGAAATGTAATCTGTGTAAAAAATAATGATAAAAATTTTTAACACTGTATGTATTATTTGTATTTTTAATTACATATCTAACAGTAGCCTTAAATTTCCATGTTTTCATTCACTTCTTTCCTGCAATGAAACAATCAATATGTATCACGTTACAACTGATTTCAGTTATTCAAACAGTTCAAAAATGGAAAAAAAGCTACAGGCAAAGTATGATGATTTTTCAACTACCGGGTCAAACTAAACAATCAGAAAGTATTAGATATAAGTAGACAACTTAATAGGCCAAAAAACATAGACAAGTATGAGTAAATATAAATGACTCAGCCAGTAAAAAGAATCCCATTATCGTTCAGGGACTTCACAATCTCTCAAAACTATGTTTGTGTATAGTTTAGGATTTCTGAACTTAGAACTGATGTTAGTTTATACACATTAAGAACAGTTATAATTTACATTATGAATGCAGGGAACAACAAACCATGGATCATCTCCTCATCTGCAAACTGCACTTAACTACAGGCTCCCCAAAAGAACTGATGGCAGCTAATCATGAACCCTATGATGTGGCTAAATATTGATTACACAGTATTTCAAATATTTGTTTGTAGAAAGTTGGTAATGTTTACAGTACCAGAATGAAATTATGTATGTACTGTTTTGGCTACACAATGTATGTTTTCTGACATGATTAAAAAAATAAAACGAACTAAGTTCATTTTGGAATATTCAGATTTACGGAATCTATTGTACTTTTACACTAATATTTTTTGTGCAGCTTGTTTGAATTTGCTTGGAACTCTTCAAGCTTCAAAGAAAAGTTACGCGAAGCATTGCACAATGAGGATATAAAAAGCTTATCAGGAAAAAGGTGGAGAGAAAATAAAGAGGCTGCAGCGAATAGTGTTTCAACTTAGAAAAAAATAGGAAATATATGAAACTGAGATGGGCAAGTACTAAGGAAACTGGTACAATGAAGACAGAAGTGCATATCAAGAAAGTGAAGTTTAGTTTGATTTGAGACAATGGAGAAAGAATAAATTAAAGTAAGGAAGATCCAATGTGCAGTTCTTAGGTGATCAGTGACAAGAAACGTCTTTTAAACTCTGCCATTGTGCTACAAAATATGCAAACAAAATAATGAGCAATTACCAGATTTTTCAGAGCCCATTTGGTACATGACTATCCCATTTAGAGCTTTTTGGGAGGCAACAAACTTTTTCTTTCCATACAGAACTCTCATCTGGAAACAAAAAATGAAATAAGCTACAAATTCTTCCCTAGATATTTATTTAAAAGGAATACATAACTAAAATGGTGTGCCAAATATTTCGATAATACAAAGTTACAATGGATATATAAAGGTAAAGACAAAAGATTAAGACAAAAATTGAAGACAAAAACTGAAGACAAAAGATTAAGAAAACAGTTACCTGAGGAGAAATCATATTAAACAGCAGGAATGGAAAACACTTCCCAGAGGTATCATATCCTATTAAAAATATGCCTACAGCAATAGCATTCATCATTTCCCTTTGCTATGTTTATAAGTTGTTAATGACTTTTCACAATTTACTGTTTCTTCTTCAACACACTTGTCATGGTCAAACTGACATTTTGTCACCTTGTAAATATGTCACGATTAAACTGGAATTTACTACAGAATTATAGTCTATCTTGATCAGATAAAATGATATGTGATAAAAAAGACACTATTATACTATAATAAGTGTTGCCAGTTTTAAAAATTACTACACTTAAATTAATTAATAAACTTTCAATATTTTTTGAAATGCCTTATAATCTCATATAAAATGCAAAAAATGGAATCTACCAACAGCAAATCAGATCATTGTTTCTATGGAACATAATTTTTTATTTCTGATTATTAAGTTTGTGTACATCCTAAACCTGCCTTTATCAGATATATCAAGAAATCTAAAACAACATCCAAAAATTAAAATGCACAAATATTTTTTGCATTAATTTATGTTTTTGCTGTTACTTGTGCTTCAGTGCATGACACTGCAGACATTAGTGCCATATATTGAACTGAAACTGAAATTTGTGTTTGATCACAATCAACTAACAGAGGCAGTAAACAAGTGTGACATGAAATTCCTATGTACTAATTTCACATGTTATTTACAAACTCCATATGGGGAAAAAACCTACCAGTGTGCAAGCTCCATGTGATTCTTATTTGCGAGATTCTAGAAAAGCTCATCAAAAAAGAACAAAATCAGAAGACTCCTGCCTGGGAGAGGATGCCCCCATGCAACAATGAGGATGTTTTTCTAGCAATTTTGAATTGTTTCAGAAAGAGAGTTGTTGTGTGATAAGGTGCATTGTCCATAGCAAGAAAAACAAGCTGAAGCCATCATGGCACTATTTTAAACAAGGTATGTGAAAGTATGTATTATTTCTTGTTTTGAACTGTACTAGCCCAAAAGAACTGAGGAAAAGTAACATTTTCCTTCACTGTAATGTTTTTGTAATGTCAATACACAAACAAACAGACAGACAAACCAGCATGATAATTTTACTTCATGCACACTGTGCTGCGAGACAGAAATTGGCAGCACAGCCACTACTGGCAAGAGATGTGATACACTGCACAGAGCAGGCATGTAGTTGGTGCACACAGAGCACCAAGATGGTTGATGTGATACTGAAAAGTCATGGATGGAATATAAATAATGCACGGAGTAAAGGTAATCTCTCACCATACAGTTTAGATGTTGAGCAGTTGACACGCACATACACAAAATTGAAAACATAGTAAAACATAGCGGAGTTTCCAACCAATGCCCTTCCTAGGAGCCAACAGGTACAAAACACACATACATTATCCCAAGCACTGCAGCTCAAGTGAGGTTTGAGCTTCGGATGAGAAACATGGTGCGAAAGGGAAGGATGTGATGGAGAGAAGGGCAGCTATGGCTAGGATGGAAATGTCCCAAGGAAGTGGGACATATCATGGCACAGTGGTTCAACCTTGCGAATGCAGGCGGAATTTTATGTGGTTCATGACTGAGCAAATGACTGGATTGAAAAAAGAGGCATGGAGGGTGATTGGTGGGAGAAGGATGACAGGACAGAGGAAGAGGGTGACTGAAGAGAGGAAAGTGTAGCTGCATGATGAAGAGGGAGGCAGAGGAATAGAGGGGAAGATAAGTGTGTGATGAGGGTTAGCAGGAAGTGCAGCCTTGAATATTGTAGGATCGAAGGATGTTTTGCAGCAACAGATCCCAGCTATGTAACTTACAAAAGTTGGTATTGGAATATGGGTGGCAGAGGGTAGGAGAGGATCCTGATCACTTGGGTTGTGAAGTAGCCACTGAAGTCAAGGACATTGTTCTCAGCAGCAGGTTCTGCACTGTACAGTCAAATTTGCTCTTGGCTGCAGTTTAGTTACAGCCATTCATTACGAGAACAGTTGGTTGGTGGCCATTTCCACATAAAAGGCTGTGCAAAAATTATAGCAGAGCTGGTATATGACATGTCTGCTTTCACATGTGGTCCAGTCTCTGCTAGTGCAGGAAATGCCACTGATGGAACTGGAATGGGATGTGCTGGGTAGGTGCATAGGGCAGGTCTTCAACAGGAATCTGACTTGTGTGGCATGGGACTGGAAACAGGTTCATTAACTAGTGTTAGAATCTGTTGCTGAGTACAACATGCTTGACTTCATTGCTTCATCTATAGACTGAGTGCTCACTTTTATTCCTTTCTTTGTTCTGACTGCATTGGGCTCAAGGTGAAAGCATGAAAATAAGTCAGCACCACCATATACAAGTTAAAACAATGTATGAGGTGCGTTCAAAAAGTATGGTGACTTTATATTTTTATGAAAAAATATTTATTTATTCATCAATATTCATGTTGTCCCCTTCGAAGTAATCCCCCTAGGGTACAATGCATTTGGGCCAATGCTTCTTCCAATACTCGAAGCACTTCTCATAAGCATTTTTTTGGTACAGCCTTGAGTACTTCCAGTGATGCAGTTTTCATTTCCTCAATTGTTGAAAATCTGTGTCATTTCATAGGTCTCTTCAGTTTTGGGAACAGGAAAAAATCACAGGGACCAAATCCATTTAACATGGTGGCTGAGGCATGATTGCCATGTTGTTTGTGGCCAAAAAAAATCTCACAAGCAACAATGAATGAGCAGGTGCACTGCCATGACCCAAAAGTCATGAATTGTTCTTCCACAATTCGGGACTTTTCTGCATTGCTTCTCGCAAATGGCACATAATGTCAAGGTAATATTCATTATTGACTGCACGACCTTGAGGCAAAAATTCATGATGCAGTACACCACTGTAATTGGGAAAAAAAAGTGAGCAAAACTTTCAAATTTGATCAAACTTGATGAGCTTCTTTCGGTCTTGGCTCTCCGGGATGCTCCCATTGGGAAAACTGGGTTTTGGTTTCTACGTCATAATCACAAACCCATGTTTTGGCACCAGTTATGACCCTTTTGAGCAAATCAGCATCATCATTGATGTCATTCAAGAGCTCCTGAGCAATGCTCATGTGATGGTTCTTCTGACCAATTGAGAAGTTTTGGAACAAACTTCGCTGACAAGTCTCTTGCCCAAAACAAACAAAAAAAATTGCATGACACGAGCCAACTGATATGCCAACATCCTCACCAACTTCTCTTATGGTAATTTGACAATTTTACAAAACAATTTTCTTCACAGCTTTGGCATTATCATCTGTTGTTGTTGTACTGGGGGTCCAGAGTGAGACTCGTCACTGGCATCTTCTTGGAAGAGCTTGTACCACTTGTAAACATTTGAAAATAGCCAATAACATTAAAACATGTCTAACCTTTCCAACTCTCAAAACCATATTAAGTATGCTGTACACTTGAAACTGTGAACATATGCTCGGGACATATCTACCAACACAAAAAAGATCAATAATTAAATTTACGTTGCCCACCCAATTTGAAAAGTCACCTTACTTTTTGAACAGCCCTCGTAAGATCCTTCTAACTTCTAAACACAACAAACTGAACTTGAATTGGTTGTATATGTAGTGACTCCAATTCAGTTTTTTATGCAGCTGGAGCCCAAGAAATATTACAGTCTCACTTAGATTGTACAATTTATTTCTGGTATCAGCAGATTACTTTTATTTGTTTGAAATTGTAACATATGAGTCTTAGTAAGGCAGAGTATGATATAGATAAATGCTAGGCCTGTTCATTCATTATCTAGGGTGTGCCTGATAATGGTTAGTTTGGGACTTGGCTGTAAAAAGATGTCAATTTTCAAATAAACCTTCTTGTCGTTTTACTGTGAAAAATTTGCTCTAACAAGCAATTTATGTTTCATTATTATTGTTTGCAGACACTTTTTAGCAAATTCGACAGATGGATTCATTATTCGACAACTCTTCTGTAGTAGTTGGTTCTCTTCACAAGTAAACTCATCTTGTTTCGAGTTAAAGCAGATGAGTTTCATGGTTCCACCTTCAGCCCAAACAATTATGTGAATAAACATCAATATGTACACAAGCCTATAACCAGGGTGTTGCAGGTCTCCCAAATGTCAGCTCCTAATGACTGTCTCATCACAACAATCACTCCACTAGAATGTACCTGAGTTTGTGATTATGCCTGTTTCCTACTTATTCATTTATTTTCACGAAAGATTTATTGCTTCCTTTAATCTAGACATTTAAGAAAAGACATACCATGCTCTACCATCATATCTATTAGGTGGCTGTTGACGCACATGTGGAGTTTGTGGTACTACACACCCAAGGCTGACCAAGTTCCCCTGTTTTCCGAGTTCTAAAAACCTAACCGAATAACGACATGTGAAAATATTTATTGAAAGTTACAGAAAATGAAGAAATGCCATTATTGTGTTTAAGAAAGTAAAATTACATCAATTATCTTTTTTAAAAGTTTTTATACTATGTACAAACACCAACATGCAAACTAATGACAAGACATGCATTCCCAAGAAGCATAATGCATTCATAAACACCTCCAAAAACATGTTTAAACATAGGTGTTAAAACTATTAAAATATAAAACTGTATGGAAAGTCCAGTAGTCCGCTGTAGCTGTATTTATTTCAGTCAATTAGAGACCCACACAACCAGTTTTGCAACTATTAAGTTGCATCTTCTGGTGTATATCTGTACTGATTTTTTTTTTAATTAATGCTTTAACAGTAGTGGAGAATTGAAGTTATTTGAGATATCTTAAAGTACTGAATGAATAGAATTAAACATGCTAGAAAATATTGTGCATCTAGTTAGGAAAATAGGTGTGGATCACACACACCCCACAAAGAACAGGTCTATGTGTCTCTAATAAATAATATTTGTAATTTCATATCAAAAGAAGGTTATTTACAAATAAAGTGTCTTATGGTGCAGCAAGTAGTCACAGAATGTCAAAGAATAATGGTTGGCATGGCTAGGCAAAGTTACAGCCCTTCTCAATTGATAACATCATCATCAACGATGAATGTCATTTCTAAAAAATGAAAGAATAGAATTAGGCATCAGAAACTGATCCTTGACTTAAAAACAGTAAATTAGTAACTCAAATGAAAAAGAGTTGGGGACCGTCCCAATGCAATATAGAAGAACAGCCAAAAACAGGACTGACTTGTGTTAAAATCATGAACTGTTGGCAATTTATCAATTAAAATATGTTCCTGGTGGTCTCTGTCAAGCAATAGACAATGCTCCTCATAAATGTTGTCAAGAACAGTCCTGTAGTCATCAAAGAATGAAATAAAGTTAGTGATGAAAATTAATGAAACTAATGTATTGAAATCTACTGGAGATGTTATTTTAGCAGCTTTGAGGGCTATCAAATGTCAATCAGTAATGTATAACTATTTTAGCTGTGGTTGCCCCAGTTTTAAAACTGCCCGCAAAAAAAAGGAGGAGAGAGAGAGAATATTAAATAATATGAATGCAATTTACAATCTCAGAATCTTTATCTTCATAAAATCACACAGAAACTTAGGAAATGAGATCCATAAATAATAAACCAACACAGAATCTGCCTTATACAACATATTACAATATGGTTCGACAAGCTGTAAAACAAGCACAAATTTCAATATTCCATTTAACAAAAGAAAACTTACATCTACTAATGGTGCAGAAGTAAAACCACCACTTATTTGTTTCAAATCATTTTTCTCTAATCTTGCCTGATCAGGCAATTCAGTCAGTGACTTTGGCAGCATTAGCTCCATGACTTCATCATTTCCTCTTCTATCTTTTCCAAATACACATATGCTTTTTTCACCAGATAAAAACAGACGATATTTGGGCGTTTCAAATTTGAACATCTGAAGCACACTGTACCTGTAAAATAGAAAATTTGGAAAATTATACACCATATACACTGCAACTAAGTCTTCTTACAAAGTGTTGCAATGTTGTGTGTATCAAAGACTATCTATGAAGTAAGAAACATCTTCTGTAGACTCCTACATACTTTCAAGAATTTAGAGTTGATCACCTTTAACCATGCCCTCAACAAATGTTGATTATTTAGGGTAAAAATCAAAATTTTACATGAGTTACTTTTGCTCTCAAATGTTATTTGTTTTTTCTTTCCATAGATTGCTTTGTTTACATGGTCCTCTATTGTCAACTTCAACTTATTGCTGTAATCCTACATTACTTTGCATCTGACTGTTTATTCTGTAACTGTAAGCAAAAACTGCAGTGAATTAAATTAAAATGTGCAATCTGTAGGTCACTTTGAATAAATGAACTCCCCCACCAGTTTTACTGAGAGCCTAGAAGTTAACATTGAACCTGAGCTTATTTTTTCATTACCTGGTGTTGCTGCTTCATTCACACAATGAAGTATCACATTCCTGTGCAATGGTTTGGACCATTGAGTATTAATAGTTATTTTTCTGGTCAGAGTTACACAAATTGGAATGTGTAGTAGTAAAATGCAAAGAAGGAGAGAAAAATAAAATAAAATGATATACAATAAAGGCTGTAATTGTACTCCTTTCAAAACACGTAAGTATGGGGAAAAAACTGCTTACATAATAAGATTTTTAGGCAATTTTTACACCCGGTAATCAGAAACACAATGGAAGAAAGTTAATGAAAATATCTACAGGATTTTCTGCAATGAGGGGACAGACTTTCAGAAGAAGAATAAACATACAAAACTGAGTCTGTGAACTTCAGGCTGGATACACTACAATTGAAAGCTACAACACAATGTAGCTGGTATCACAACTAAACATGAAACACCTTCAGAACTTATTGCATGATTCACTGTCTGCAGGATGCCTCATCACCATAGGCGGTCCAATCATTAGATACGTCATACAGAGCCATTTGCCTATTAGATTTACAAATAACCCCCACCTTCATTTCTTTAAGGAATCAAACTCTTACATATAAAACACCTTCAAACATTCAATTACTTTACAAATGCATTAATGACTTAAATACTGGATGTTAAGCATGTAAACCCTTCATCACCAAAGACACAAAACCCTAATTATGTTGCTTTTATTAGCTTTACATAATTCACTTTTAGACTAATGAAAAAGTAAAAATAAAAAATGGGTAAACTGTATAAGCAATATTCCCTTTATATGTACAGGTATTCTGTGGAGGTTGTCAATGAGAAAAAGTTTTCAAAAATTTGTTGTTGCGGTCTTCAGTCCAGAAACTAGTTTGATGCAGTTCTCCACGCTACTCTATTCTGTGCAAGCCTCTTCATCTCCGAATAACTACTCCAAGCTGCATCCTTCTTGATCTGCTTAGTGTATTCATCTCTTGGTATCCCTCTACGATTTTTACCCTCCGTGATTCCTTCCAATACTAAACTGGTGATCCCTTGACGCCTCTGCATGTGCCCTACCAACCGATACCTTCTTCTAGTCAGGTTGTGCCACAAATTTCTCTTCTCCCCAATTCTATTCAGTACCTCCTCATTAGTTACATGATCTACCCATCTGATCTTCATTCTTCTTTAGCACCACTTTTTGAAAGCTTATATTCTCTTCTGAAATAACCTATTTATCATCCACGTTTCATTTCTGTACACGGTTACACTCCATACAAATCAATGCTAACAAATTTCCCTTCTTCAGAAATGCTTTTCTTGCCATTGCCAGTCTACATTTTATATCCTCTCTACTTTGACTATCATCACTTATATTGCTCCCCAAATAGCAAAACTCATCTACTACTTTAAGTGTCTCATTTCATAACCTAGCTCCCTCAGCATCACATGATTTAATTTGACTACATTCCATTATCCTTTATTTTCCTTTTGTTGATGTTCATCTCGTATCCTTCTTTCAAGACATGGTCCATTCCATTCTACAACCCTGTCTCACTCCCTTCTCAACCACTGCTTCCCTTTCGTGCCCCTCAATTCTTACAATTACCATCTGGTTCCTGTAGAAACTGTAAATAGCCTTTTGCTCCCTGTATTTTATCCCTACCACCTTCAGAACTGTAAAGAGCATAGCCCAGTCAACACTGCCAAAAGCTCTTTCTGAGTACACAAATGCTAGAACCCATCTTCTAAGATAAGTCATAGGGATAGTGTTGGTCGCGCGTTCCAACATTTCTACGAAATTCAAACTGATCTTCACTGAGGTCAGCTTCTACAAGTTTTTCTATTTGTCAGTAAAGGATTTGTGTTACTATATTAAAACTGAGACTTATTAAACTGATAGTTCGCTAATTTTTACACCTGTCAACATCTGCTTTCTTTGGGATTGGAATTGTCATAAAGTGTGAGGGTATGTTGTCTGTCTCATACATCTTGCTCGCCAGATGGAAGAGTTTTGTCATGGTTGGCTCTAACGCAATGTTGTCTACACCCAGGGCCTTGTTTCGACTTAAGTCTTTCAGTGTTTTGTCAAATTCTTCACACAGTATAATATCTCCCATTTCATCTACATCTACGTCCTCTTCCATTTCCATAATGTTGTTGTTGTCTTCAGTCCAGGGACTGGTTTGATGCAGCTCTCCATACTACTCTACCCTGTGCAAGCTGCTTCATCTCCCAGTACCTACTGCAACCTACATCCTTCTGAATCTGTTTAGTGTATTCATCCCTTGGTCACCCTCTATGATTTTTACCCTCCGTGGTGCACTCCAATACTAAATGTGTGATCCCTTTATGCCTCAGAATATGTCCTACCTAATTTTCCATAATATTGCCCTCAAGTACATCGCCCTTGTATAGACCCTCTATATTCCCCTTCCACATTTCTGCTTTCCCTTTTTTTGGTTAGAGCTGGTTTCCTTCTGTGCTCTTGATATTCATACAGGTGTTTCTCTTTCTCCAAAAATCTCTCTACTTTTCCTGTAGGCAGTATCTATCCTACCCCTAGTGATATAGGCTTCTACATCCTTACATTTGTCCTCTAGCCATCCCTGCTTAGCCATTTTGCACTTCCTGATGCCTTTTTGCCTGCTTCATGTACTGCATTTTTATATTTTCTTTTTTCATCCGTTAAATTCAATACCTCTTCTGTTACCCAAGGATTTCTACTAGCCCTCGTCCTTATCTATTTGATCCTGCCTTCACTGTTTCATCTCTCAAAGCTACCCATTCTTGTTCTACTGTATTTCTTTCCCCTTTCTTGCCAACCATTTCCTAATGCTCTCTCTGAAACACTCTAGAACTCTGGTTCTTTCAGCCAAGACCCATCGCCTTAAATTCCTACCTTCTTGCACTTCCTTCAGTTTTGACCTACAGTTCATAACCAATAACTTGTGGTGACAGTCCACATCTGCCACTGGAAATATCTTACTATTTAGAACCTGGCTCTAAATCTCTGCCTTACCATTATATAATATATCTGAAACCTTCCAGTGTCTCCAGACTTCTTCCACATATAAAACCTTCTTTAACGATTCTTGAACCAAGTGTTAGCACTGTGCAAAGTTCTACCAGGTGGCTTCCTCTTTCATTCCTTACTCCCAGTCCATATTCACCTGCTACTTTTCCTACCAACAAATTCCAGTCCCCCATGACAATTAAATTTTCATCTCCCTTAAGTATCTGAAAAATTTCTCTTTCTGCATCATACATTTCTCCAATCTATTCATCATATGTGGAGCTAGTTGGCATATAAACTTATACTACTATTGTAGGTGTAAGCTTCATGTTTATCTTGGCTACAATAATGTGTTCACTATGCAGTTTATAGCAGCTTATCCACATTACTATTTTTTGTTAATTATTAAGCCTATTCTTACATTGCATTTGAGTTTGTGTTTATAACTCTATATTCAACTGAACAGAAGTCTTGTTCCTCCTGCCACTGAACTTCACTAATTCCCACTATATCTAACTTTAACCTATCCATTTCCCTTTTTAAATTTTCTAACGTACCTGCCAGATTAAGTGACCTGACATTCCACACTCTGATTCGTAGAACGACAGTTTTGTTTCTCCTGATAACAACGTCCTCCTGAGTAGTCCCCACCTGAAGATCTGAAGGGGGTCTATTTTACCTCCAGAATATTTTAGCTAAGAGGATGTCATCTTCATTGATCCATACAGTAGAGCTGCATGCACTTGAGAAAAATTACGGCTGTAGTTTCCCCTTGCTTTTGACAGTTTGCAGTACCAGCACAGCAAGGCTGCTTTGCTTGATGTTACAAGGGCAGATCAATCAATCATCCAGACTGTTGCCACTGCAACTACTGAAGAGGCTGCTTCCCCTCTTCACGAACCAAACATTTTCTGGCCTCTCAACAGACACCCCTCCATTGTGGTTGCACCTACGGTACAGCTATCTGTATCACTGAGGCACACAAGCCTCCCCACCAACAGCAAGGACCATGGTTCATTGGGGAGGGTGGGGGGTCTCCATTCATATATTATCCTAATCTACGCTCTATTAACTAATGACCTTACCAATGACAGGATTTTAAGTGGCTAAGCACAATACAGTCTTTTTCAGGTTTAGAAAATGGTTATTATGCTGAATATTTACTTATTTAAGCTACGTCCAATGTTCAAAAATGCAATTGTACCAACTTACTGGAGAAGGAGAGAAAGAGAGAGTGTTTACTGGACTACTCCATCCAAAGGATGTATCTGATTACTCTGAGGAGTATTTAAACTAGTTCTCTGAAACGAGTTTATTTCTGCCCTGTACAGCATATGTAACAGTTAATAAAAAGTAGTGTGCGTGCAAAACAAAAACTGCCAAAGAGACCTTTTGAACTTTCTTGAGTATGTTTCCCACATATTAATGAGGAACACTAAAACTAAGTGCTCAACTACAGCAGGCAGGTGTTCTACCTGCCATCGTTTGTCCAACTCAATGAAGCCAGATACAACTGAGTCATACATTCACCAGTTTCACTAGTATTTTGTGGTGCTGAAGGCTACAAATCCCACTGGCAATGGGCTTTCTTTTGTCCTCTATAGATTTACAAATATTCCATTTGCTTTAGAAATTGTTGCCACTTGCGAACTGGTTAACATTATCATTCATAAGATCTGTAATTTCCTGGAAAGGCAGGAATGTCATTTAGCTCTAGCAACATTGAAAATTACAAACCGTGTCTAGCCTGCCACAGATGGCTTCTCTTTGCGGCCCTATAAAAAATAGAATGAGTCTTTTTGCAAGCTACATATGAGAGACTTGTTTGTGTGAATGGTTACAAGCTGGCTATTTGGTTGGTCGATTTTGGGGGGAGGGGGGGGGGGGGGGGGGAGGTGACCAAACAGCAAGCTCATCAATCCCATCTGATTACAGAAGGATGGGGAAGGAAGTCAGCTGTGCCCTTTCAAAGGAACCATCCCGGCATTTGCCTTTTGTAATTTTAGGGAAATCACAGAAAACCTGAATCAGGATGGCTGGACCTGGATTTGAATCATCGCCCCGTGAATGTGAGCTCGCTATTTACATATTACTGTCACAGTGACTTACATTTTATGAAAATAAACATATTTGGCATTATGCATATTAATAGTGACAGATTTAATTTAATGAATGGGGCAAATATTTTTGTCTTCTATATCACACATACTACTAGTTTTTAACTAAATTTGTCTACTAAACAGAAGGAGTCGCCCAAAAGAAAGGACCTTAGATTGAATTTAAAGAAGGACCTAAGATTAAATTTAATGTTCACTTTGTTACCTTTCAGAGGATTTCTGTTATTGAGTATATGAGCAAAGATTTTTGTGGCTATGTACTAAACATATTTCTGAGTAATGGAGCTAATATTTTTCTATGATGATGTAACTGAGCATTACTTATCCTCTCAAATGGTGTTGCATTATTACTGACAGATTTAATTAACAATGATGCATTCATTGTATAAGTGCAGTTCAAACGAAAAATTCCTTGAATATACAAGTGCAAGATGACAGTGAAGATCACACATTTTTGTGAAAGCTTGCTTCTGTAGAGTCAATACTTTCTCCAGAAATGGTAAATTGCCACATAAAAGTATGCCATAAGACAGTCATGAGTGTAAAATATATTACGCCCTTAATTAATTTATTTCAGAAACCAGTAATTATCCAACAAGAAAAAAATACTGAACTTAAGATTGAGAAGTTGAAGTATACATTTCTTTCGATTAAAATTTTTGGTCAATAATGTACTTCAATATAAGTACTCTAACTCATTCACTGAATCATTTTCATGTGCTGCATTAACTGTTGGCAGTATTCTGTTTATTGTACTGAGCTAAATATGCCTTTTTTTTTAGACAGATTTCATTTGCAGAATACCACTATACAAAACTCCAAAGTGGCACCTGTATTTTCTTGTCACGATCTCTCTAACAGAATAAATATAGCACTCACTTCATCTGAAAAAAGCACAAACTTTTTTTAAGCAAGAACTTAGTGTGCAAGTAATTCCTGCAGATTCCTACATTCAAGACATAAAAATGAGGTTCACCACCAACAAGGAGACTTACAAGGAAACATTAAGGCTCTTTGGCTAAATTGGAGGTGTTCTTGCAACAGTTCAAGATTTAAAAACAACACAATCAGCACTCCTATAACTGCTGTCAATCCTTGGTAGTCTCATATTTAGATATCATCATAGTATTGGTTATGATCACCAGAGGCATGTACTTACCTTGACTGTGCATTATCAGCTCTTGAAATTGCTCAGTCTTGCAGTGTTATGTGACATGTTTCCAAAAGCATGATAAATCTGACAGTCTCTAAGAAGTTTGGCTTGTCACATTCGGGCTGATTATAGAAAAATTCTACTGCCACTAATGTTCATATCACATAAAGTTTGTGAAAACATGGGTAAGAGACATTGTGGCTCTTACAGAGGCATATAGACAGTTCTTTTTCCCTCATTCCATTGCAAGTAGAATGGTACAGCATATTCCACCCATGCACTCTATGATGACCTGCAGAGTATGTATACAGATGTAGATTAAATGTAGATTCCTCATCATGTCAAGAGCAAAGCAAACAGGGTCAATCCATTTCAAATCTCCCAGGTGATGTTGCTCAACATTTTTGATTTTCTTGATTTTTTTATCATGACACTTCCCTATAGACAGGCATTCACAAAACACTGTTTTAAAATTTTTTTTAAGTCATAGGTTTTTTCTGGCAGCCGTTTGTACAATGGCGGCTGGTCAAATTTTAGTGGAAATTGACGTTTGCGGAAAGTTTAATTGCCAAGTTATTTTAAAAGATATCAGAATAATTCAAAAACCAGTGTGCTCAGCATGAAATGAACTTCAGGCACAATTTTTTTTAAAAATTTTTCTATCATGCAAGAGAGTCACTCAAACTCTTTCTGTAAAGACTCTGAAAAAATTTATCAATCTTCACTTTTTAAGGCCTTCAATTTTTATGAAGGAAGAGAGACTCACTAATAATATGTTATCTCAGTGTTGTGTACTTACATAACTACCTGCAGTAAAAGTTGCAGTCCTGAGAATGCACTCCTGTTTTTTCTAGAGCTTTTCAAAAATGGCCAAAACCCGTCTAATGTCAATTTTTGCAGGTCAATATCTAAAAAGGGACTGAATGAAAACAAGTGAAAATTTTACAGATTGTTCTTTATTCTCATGGGAATACCTCACAAAAAAAATTATGACTGAGTCTCAACTACATTGAGAGTAATGGAGCAACAAATTTCAGTAAAAACACTACCCCTCTACATGCTCGTGCCGTGCCAAGTTAGCAAACAAGGGCTTGAAATTATTACAGCTGACATCGGTCAAATTATGTTTAAATCATTACATACAATAAATGATCAAATATTTCTACTTTTAAATAACAATGGGCAGAAATAACAATTGGTAAGAGTTCTAATTCTTAAAATTAACGGTACATTTGTTGTACTACACTTGCATACAGTATACACATAATAATGTTTCTCCATGTATACAGATTTAAAACTTCAGTTGTAACTACTTGCCAGCTGCAATTTTCATTAGGGAGTTAAACAAACACGATATCTCATTGCATAGTTTATCAGTTATGTTGTGTGTTCTACCAGACACTTTGTGAATTCCATTGAAGTTACTTTTCATATTACTTTCTTTGCAGGACCCAAGACAATAAACAAGTGAATAAGAGTTTCGTAAGTGCAGATCTGAAGTCTCCCATCTTCAACTGATTTCAAGAATAGTAGATTTTTCCAGTATTGAAATGAATTGTATTGTGGGTGAACTAATAAGTAAACAGTGCCATAAACAACACTACAAGAAGAAAGTGCATCAAGAATTAATAAGAGTGAGTGACTTGCCAGCTGAAGAACAATGTTTGTTAAAATTAAGAATTTTGAAAGAACTTTAATATTTGTTATTTCCACAAAGATAAATATTTAGACAAATACAACCATATTTTTGGTAAAAAGTGTTGTGACCCATTTGGTACTCACAAAAAGCCAGTTAAAAATGGTTTGCGTAAAATACTAGTTGAACACCTAAACAAAAAAATGTGGATATTAACCTAATTCCTGGACAAGCTCTATGCCCAACTTCCGCATCAAGAATATTTGTAAATAAACCAGCTGAAAAAGTAGCAAATAGTGTTGAGAATGATCCTGAATTTCTTCGTGGGCCTTTTGAATTGGTTGAGGACGATCCTTTGCATCAAGTAGAATCAATATGTGAAACTTTGGAATTATCTCCTTTACGTAAAACAACAAAGCTCAACAAAGACCAGCGACTATCAGCTTTAAAAGGAAAACTGATAAAATTACAAGTGCTGTCAAGCGAAAATTGGAAGAATCTTCCATAATGACTTAGATGCTCAGAATGGAAATAGTACAGAAAATGTACAAAGTGAGTATGATGTACTTATTACCAAAATGAAAGAAAAATTCAAAGTTTCCAGTAAAGATGACAAAATTAAGATAATTAGCCTCTCGCCAAGATCATGGTCAAAGAAAAAAATAATCGAGGAGTTTGGTGCATCTGAATACATGGTGAAGTTAACTAGGCAGCTAGTTGTGGATCAAGGTATCTTACCACATCTTTTGAAAAGACAAGATGCCAACAAAATAAAACAAAGTTGTTATTAAGAGTGTTAAAGAATTTTACGAGGATGATAATAGTTGCATGTGTCCTGGTAAAAAGGAATGTGTTTCAACTGTGATTGACAATGTTAAGGTGCACAAGCAGAAAAGGTTAATTCTTCTCTCGCTGAATGAGCTCTACAGCCTCTATAAACAAAAATACCCAGATAACAAAATTGGCCACTATATGTTTTGTGTTCTACGACCAAAGTGGTGATTTCTTCTGGGTTCATCAGGAACTCATACTGTATGCATTTGC
The DNA here is from genome assembly GCF_023897955.1 of Schistocerca gregaria. Classification (NCBI taxonomy): domain Eukaryota; kingdom Metazoa; phylum Arthropoda; class Insecta; order Orthoptera; family Acrididae; genus Schistocerca; species Schistocerca gregaria. The sequence goes on from NC_064920.1 coordinate 864,179,470, forward strand.
AAGCATCATCAAAACACAAAGCTTATGATGCAAGGAGCAAAGCTTAATGCAAATTATAAAGACCCGATAGCTTTCATGGTATGTGATGTTGATAATGAAAAATGTATGCTTGACATATGTGCAGCATGTGCTGGACCAGATACCCTACTTGATATCTTAAAAAATGAACTTGACATCTTGCCTGATGAAGTAGTTTTCAAACAATGGGTACAAACTGATAGAGTTGAGCTTATTACAGAGGTAATGCCCAGTGAGGAATTTTTACAGTCTCTTGTCGATATGCTGGTGCTTTTAAAATCCCACCACTTTATGTCAAAAGCTCAAGCTCAATATTTTAAGGAAACGAAAGAAAACCTGGAAGAAACCCACTGTTTAGTGATTGGTGATTTTGCAGAAAACTATATATTTACAGTACAGGATGAAATTCAAAGTTTTCACTGGACTAATGAATAAGCGACACTGCATCTGTTTGTCATCTACTTTAAAAAAGAAGACAACGTGTGTTGCAAATCTGTTTGTGTAATTAGTGACCACCTAGAACATAATACTACGACTGTGTATGCATTTCAACATCACCTTATTAGAGAAATTAAGAATATTATATGTAATGTTGAAAACATAATATACTTTAGTGATTGTGCAAGCAGCTAGTACAAAAAAAATAAGAAAAACTTCATTAATATCTGCCAACACAAAAATGATTTTGGTTTACCAGCAGAGTGGAATTTCTTTGCCTCATCACACGTAAAGAATTCTTGGGATGGGATAGGTGGAACAACAAAAAGAGAAGTTACACGAGCTTCCCTTCAAAGACCTTACACAGAACAGATCCTGACTCCACACGATCTGTTCAAATACTGTCAACAGAATATTACTGGAATTAGATATATATTTGTTTCTTCAACTGAAATTGAACAAATCAAAACAAAGCTGACAAAGAGATATTATTTTTGTTTACCATTGAAAGGAACAAGAAGTTATCACAGATATCTTCCCATAAGTGACAATCAAATAAGATGTTTTGTTACTTCCAAAGGCTCCAACTTTGATGATCATCAAACTTCAATACTTTTTACAAATGTATCATCTTCTACAAATAACGATTTTGTTGTTTGTATGTATGATGAGAAGTGGTGGCTTGGAAAAATTGAAGAGAAAAGTGAAGATAACAATGATGTTTTAGTGTATTTCTTTCACCCTCTTGGTCCAAGAACTGCCTTTCAACTTTCCAAAAATGACACTGCTTGGGTGCCTGCAAATAAAATAGTACGAAAGCTAACTCCATTGGAACCCACAACAGTGTCTGGTAGAGCACACAACATAGTTGATAAACTATGCAATGAAATATCATGTTTGTTTAACTCCCTAATGAAAATTGCAGCTGGCAAGTAGTTACAAATTAAGTTTTAAATCTGTATACAAGGAGGAACATTATTATATGTATACTGTACGCAAGTGTAGTACAACAAATGTACCATTAATTTGAAGAATTAGAGCTCTTACCAATTGTTATCTCTGCCCATTGTTATTTAAAAGTAGAAATATTTGATCATTTATTGTACGTAATGATTTAAACATCATTTGACCAATGTCAACTGTAATAACTTCAAGACCTTGTTTGCTAACTTGGCACTGCACGAGCATGTAGAGGGGTAGTGTTTTTACTGAAATTTGCTGCTCTATTAACCTCAATGTAGTTTAGTCTCAGTCACAAATTTTTTGTGAGATATTCCCATGAGAATAAAGAACATTCTGTAAAATTTTCACTTTTTTTCATTCAGTCCCTTTTTAGATATTGACCTGCAAAAATTGATGTTAGAAGGGTTTTGGCCATTTTTGAAAAGCTCTAGAAAAAACAGGAGTGCATTCTCAGGACTGCAACTTTTACTGCAGCTAGTTATGTAAGTACTCAACATAGAGATAACATATTATTAGAGAGTCTCTCTTCCTTCATGAAAATTGAAGGCCTTAAAAAGTGAAGATTGATATATTTTTTCAGAGTCTTTACAGAAAGAGTTTGAGTGACTCTCTTGCATGATAGAAAATTAAAAAATTGTGCCTGAAGTTCATTTCATGCTGAACACACTGGTTTTTGAATTATTCTGATATATTTTAAAATAACTTGGCAATTAAACTTTCCACAAATGTCGATTTCCACTAAAGTTTGCCCAGCCACCATTGTAAAAATTGCTCCCAGGAAAAACCTATGACTTATAAAAGTTTTTAAAACAGTGTTCTGTAATGCCTGCCTATAGGGAACTCATGATAAAAAAAAGAAAACAAGAAAATAAAAAATGTTCACCAACAAATTTTATTCATATTAGGGGATTTTAAACGGATTGACCCAAGATCAGCAGATGAATGCTTGGAAATAAACAGTTATGAGACAGTCGAGTGCATATGGGTTTGTCTGGCAGGATCCCTGCATTATACTCAGCATTTCAAGCCTTCAAGTTCAGTTTCAAATGGAACCATGGGCACCTGCAACTTTAATTAACCTTTGTAATACATTTACCATTGCCTACAGTGGCAGTGTTTGGTTTCCACACTGCATTGTCTAATAGGATACGGGTATCAACATATTCCAGTTTATGGGGTATCAACATATTCCAGTTTATGGTACAATCAGCATTGAAGCAACACAACAAAGCATTTGTTGTGCATTCTGGTAGTGAAAAAGCAAGCAGCAGAAAATATATCTGGCTTAATGCTTTCACAGCATTCAAATTTTATATCGAAGACACCGCCAACTTAATATTAGATAACAGTTCCTCCTTTCAGGCTTCAAGTGGCCTGTGGCATTTAGTTAACCACTAACTTCTTAGTCCAATAACTAGGGTGTGCAAGTAATTTCACAGAACACATCATAATGAAACTAATAACTGACCTCTATTTTTCCTAACCAAATTCCATCCACATTAAGGCATGACAAAAACCTTATTAGGCAGTTTACAATTTCAGGGAAAGATTGAGCTAATTCTCTAAAGAAGTATTAAGAAATAAACTCTACTTAGGGGCTGATTGTAAATATACAGTTCACTGTTGGTCATACTAACTATTGAAGCAGGAGTGGTGGACCTCAATGGCAGGTATAATAAAATGGAACACATGCAGCCATCCTTTGGATGTTGTGATACAGCTACCAGTTTTTGCAACTGACACTGAGGGGGTGAACCCCCATCATATACACTCCTGGAAATGGAAAAAGGAACACATTGACACCGGTGTGTCAGACCCACCATACTTGCTCCGGACACTGCGAGAGGGCTGTACAAGCAATGATCACACGCACGGTACAGCGGACACACCAGGAACCGCAGTGTTGGCCGTCGAATGGCGCTAGCTGCGCAGCATCTGTGCACCGCCGCCGTCAGTGTCAGCCAGTTTGCCGTGGCATACGGAGCTCCATCGCAGTCGTTAACACTGGTAGCATGCCGCGAAAGCGTGGACGTGAACCGTATGTGCAGTTGACGGACTTTGAGCGAGGGCATATAGTGGGCATGCGGGAGGCCGGGTGGACGTACCGCCGAATTGCTCAACACGTGGGGCGTGAGGTCTCCACAGTACATCGATGTTGTCGCCAGTGGACGGCGGAAGGTGCACGTGCCCGTCGACCTGGGACCGGACTGCAGCAACGCACGGATGCACGCCAAGACCGTAGGATCCTACGCAGTGCCGTAGGGGATCGCACCGCTACTTCCCAGCAAATTAGGACACTTGCTCATGGGGTATCGGCGAGGACCATTCGCAATCGTCTCCATGAAGCTGGGCTACGGTCCCGCACACCGTTAGGCCGTCTTCCGCTCACGCCCCAACATCGTGCAGCCCGCCTCCAGTGGTGTCACGACAGGCGTGAATGGAGGGACGAATGGAAACGTGTCGTCTTCAGCGATGAGAGTCGCTTCTGCCTTGGTGCCAATGATGGTCGTATGCGTATTTGGCGCCGTGCAGGTGAGAGCCACAATCAGGACTGCATACGACCGAGGCACACAGGGCCAACACCCGGCATCATGGTGTGGGGAGCGATCTCCTACACTGGCCGTACACCTCTGGTGATCGTCGAGGGGACACTGAATAGTGCACGGTACATACAAACCGTCATCGAACCCATCGTTCTACCATTCCTAGACCGGCAAGGGAACTTGCTGTTCCAACAGGACAATGCACGTCCGCATGTATCCCGTGCCACCCAACGTGCTCTAGAAGGTGTAAGTCAACTACCCTGGCCAGCAAGATCTCCGGATCTGTCCCCCATTGAGCATGTTTGGGACTGGATGAAGCGTCGTCTCACGTGGTCTGCACGTCCAGCACGAACGCTGGTCCAACTGAGGCGCCAGGTGGAAATGGCATGGCAAGCCGTTCCACAGGACTACATCCAGCATCTCTACGATCGTCTCCATGGGAGAATAGCAGCCTGCATTGCTGCGAAAGGTGGATATACACTGCACTAGTGCCGACATTGTGCATGCTCTGTTGCCTGTGTATGTGCCTGTGGTTCTGTCAGTGTGATCATGTGATGTATCTGACCCCAGTAATGTGTCAATAAAGTTTCCCCTTCCTGGGACAATGAATTCACGGTGTTCTTATTTCAATTTCCAGGAGTGTACATGACACTATCAGCGGCCAATATCTATGAGCTGGTTTCTGTAGACTGTAACAACAATGTTGTCTCTGCAACAATCAAGTTGGTATTGACATCGCTGTTACAGTCTACAGAAACCAGTTAATACATGTTGGCCACTGATGGCATTGTGTGTGCAATGGGAATTCACCCCCTCAGCATCAGTTAAGACCTAAAGATGGTGTATTGAGTACTGAAAGGATGTTTGCAGGTGCTCCATTTCATAATGTAAGTGAATGGCCTAAGTCCCTCAAATCTTCAATCAGAATGATGGACATACAGAACTCTATGGTAGGTGGTGCAGCTAGGCTGGAAGATGTCAGGAAGCCAGTAATCCACCATTCTGGGTGGGGTACCAGAGTGTCCTGGTCAGTGGGTGATGACAGCAACGACTCTGGAAGAATCGCTGACCATAGCTGTGTGTGGCAGCTCGCAGTGCAGACTAGAGACTACGCGACAGCACAGGACAGTGTGCACTGCAGCATGCACAATCATGCCACGGACATAGCACTGATAAGATAACTCTTGACAGTAGCAGTGTCTGCCCATAAGGGCAATGGTGACCACATGCCCAAACTGTAGAGCTCCAATGTAGAGGCCCATCGGTTGGAGGATGCTAAGTCTACAGCATTGGACTCAGTGGTACTAGTAGGGCTGCAGCTAACTGCAACACAGTTTGGTGGTGAAGACTGGCTGATCCAGATGAGGCCCAGATGAAATGCACTGACCAAGTGAGGAAATTATTCTTCTACATATGATGTCACCATCTAAGCTTGAGGTCGTAGTAGTGCAGACGCTACTGTTATTGTGAAAGCTTATATCGTGTGTGCGCACATGCAGCTAAGTTGTGCCTTGTTGACATCTTGGATATTCGGGATTCCCAAATATCCAAGATGTCAACAGATCGCCGGGAAAGCATGAAGAATTACAAGTTGTGCCTTGTTTATTCATATGCTATAAGACAAAAATGCCTGGTTTTGTGGTCCCAGGTTGTTTGTCTTACGATGGGAAGATGAAGGAACTGGACTTACCTACCATCAATTCCTCTGAGATGTACAGCTTCTACGAGTACTGACCACAAAATGTTATTGGAAAGGCCATATTAATGTGATAAATACCTTACCTCACAGCATTTTAAATCAGATAGTTATTCCAGGACTTCCGAGTGAAGATTTTAAATATATCGATCAGAAAGGTTCTGAGACCTGCTGTACCATGTGTGAACCTTCCCGTTGGTAAATGCGTTCGCACAGTTGTTGAAAGACAAAAGAAAGCAAGGCAGGCAGATTTGGGTGAGAACAGGTCTGAAAGAGGAGCTGGAAACATTTTAAAACTTTACATCCAAGAAAGAAAGCTGATCAGTCCACATTAACTGATTTACTGTAGGCAGAAAATGAAGAACTGTCTCGGCTCCAGAATCGAGCGACAGAATTAAGAGCATAGGAAAAAATTTCTCTAACTTATGTGCAGTGTTCTCAAAGTAAAAGAGAGAGTTTTGAGAGAGTACCTGAAGGCCTTTCGTCACAGACAAAAGGAGTCAATTGGCTACAAATAATCTAGCTCCTAATAATGTGAAGGATGTTTTGAAGAAAATTTTCTCTGAAACTCAAATCAAATGTTCGCTCTCCGGGAAGAAGCAAACCAAGTGGAAATGAGAGGACATATTCAAAGCAGTGAAATTCACACTCTCTCTACAAAGTGTTACAAAGTCTTGTGTTCCACTATCTGGTCAGCATTGAAGAGACTGTTTTCAAGATAGTTCCAGTGTCACCATGGAGATTTGAGTGATGCGTTTCGATGAAAGCTGAGGCACAGTCATTGTCTGACATCGAGCTCATATGTGCGCTCTCTCTTTCGATGGGTGGATGGGGACGGTTCTTTTGACGAAATGAACGTCAATGGGAGGTGACATTTGATGAAGTGTACGATTGTATTGTACGTCCACGTAGTAACATGCTTGTGGATTTTCAGGAGGGAAACAGTTGATATTTTACGACTCTGATATTCAGATTGTGACCATTCCGCGAGGCCTTGCTCCTACTACTTACGTAGTGTACCCCTTTTGATCCAAACGGTTGCCACTTCAGTTCCGCCAGAGACCGGGCAATGTACTGCCATTGAGCATGGCTAAGAGGTGGTGATACACTTCGCTCTATAGCTCAACAACTGAACATGATAATGTTTAAATGAAAACCTTATACTAGCAGTGAGACACGCAGTGAATTATAAAAGATGAACTGAGGTTGGATCTGTAGGCTGAAATCCTGAAGGGTAACAATACTACTCAAAACATACTCTTATAAATCCCTTTCACTTTTCAGAAAAAAATGGTTCGAATGGCTCTGAGCACTATGGGACTTAACATCTATGGTCATCAGTCCCCTAGAACTTAGAACTACTTAAACCTAACTAACCTAAGGACATCACACAACACCCAGCCATCACGAGGCAGAGAAAACCCCTGACCCCACTGGGAATCGAACCCGGGAACCCGGGCATAGGAAGCGAGAACGCTACCGCACGACCATGAGAAGCGGGCTCACTTTTCAGAAATGCATAATGTATGCTAATGGTGACCACATGCAAATATCTCATTAAATAACTGCTCAGTATCAAACAGCAGTCCAAAATTTGGAATTACTTTGTGTAGGTATTGCATTTACACTCAGCAGCATGCGCTAAATAATTAACTACATCAGTGCAATAAACTCTGAAAAATCTGAACTCACTCTCAACGTTCGCTAGCATGAGCTTAATCATTCCCTGCGAATCTGAAATTTTATAGCCATAAACGCTATTAATTGCAACTAAAACAGTTCAAGTCCATCACAACATAAATCCGTTTAACGACGAGTCTTTACAAGACCACAACTGCTGTGACACACAACAGAATCTAAGTTGCTCGTGCGAGATCTCGTTTCTAACTGAAATGCCTCGGAAGATTCAAATCAGAGTCGCGACACGCACAAATTATCACACGCGCCTATGATATTAAGCACCGTTACAAGAAAGTAACGCTCGCGGCTTACGTCCGCCGATAACTTTACAGAATCCAGACGAAACCAAGGATGAAATACCTCACCGAATACTCCGGCCACAGGATGTCAGACGAAAGAGTAAGACCTTTGCCCTGCACGCTTCTTTAAAGGTTCGGTCACATGACGACTCCACGATTCAGTGCAGTACTTTCAGCTTGGCCACCACTCTCAATTTTCACAATAACTTCATAGAAATACTAATGATAAAACATATGGAAAATCTTTTTGGCCTGACCTCTTAATAAAATTATTTATGCACTATTTCAGCAATTTTAAACAAATCTATCGTCACATCCTAATATTCGAAACACTAACTTGACCTATTTTACAAATCACAATTATAATTAAATAAACATCGAATGTTACGGAACATTAAAGAAGGAAGCACACGCTGGTAAGTTCATTTGTGTATATGTGGAGGATTCCATACTATTTATGTAAATAAAGTACATAAATTGTTTGTAAGATTATGGTATATTTGTTTAATTAGAAAAGTATCCGGTCATTATATTGATGGTATTATCCTCTCTCATCTGGTGCATAGTAAGTGTGACTTTCGTGATGGGTTCAACTGTTACAATTTGTTATAAGCAATAACGGTAATAATGTTAATAACTAATTAACTATTAAAGCTTCAAACATAGATTTATGTTCAATGTGCTTGTTTCACTGACGCGAATCTAAAACTGCCATTGGTTTCTTTCTAGCATGCTTCTAGGCGGAATTTGAAGATATTTTCATTAAAATTATACTACTAACGATATTCCATATTCTAAGTCACAGGCCCCTCCATCTTAGCTCGTCCCGCTACCATGCCGCGGAAACACACCCCTCTTTTCTGCCCACGAGTGTCTAGCGCCTATTGGCGGTCTCGATTTGGTGACGTTTCGGACGGAAATTGACACCACGTGGCCATATCCACAAGGTTTCAGAGAACACCTGGTTACACATATTCAACCATTCTGAATGTAGCTATTAACACGTGTGCTACACATTTGCCTTTCCCCATATCGCTTGCTTAGCCTTACTTCGCTTGCGTTCTTTGTTATTTTTTGTTTGTTGTTTATTTGCTGCTGGGATTTACTTGCTTTTTTTCTAATATATAGTTTATGCTATTAAAGAGATGATTACAGTAGGCACATTAAAAATGGTGTAGGTTGGAGCAGTTATTCGGAGATGAAGAGGTTTGCAGGGCACTAGTATGGAGAGCTGTATCATATGTCTTCGGAATGAAGATGATTACAACAACGACATTGTTAAGATGGTTTTTGTCACTACTTAAAAGATCTGCTTGCCCATTATGTTTGTTTTTAAAAAAGAGAGTCTGCCTAATGTAAACACACAGAACAGATAGAATATCTAAACTCGAAAACAATGGCTTACAGGAGTTTCTTGGTTTACATCTTTTGCAAGTCTAATGGACTCTTATTTTTTATCTGAAAATTCTCTTTGCTGACGCTATTTACAGTTTCCATCACAAATTTGATAACGGAATTCATAAGTGTTCTCTGTCAGACGGCTAGTTATGCACCTAGATCTCAAATTAACATGGTAGGCACACATTCAGCACGTATATAGAAAGATTAAAGTGGTTCCATCCCTCATAAATTAGGTGGTGGTGGTGGTGGTGGGTAGTGTTTAACTTCCCGTTTGCAACGAGGTCATTAGAGACGGAGCGCAAGCTCGGGTTAGGGAAGGATTGGGAAGGAAATCGGCCGTGCCCTTTCAAAGGAACTATCCCGTCATTTGCCTGAAACGATTTAGGGAAATCACGGGAAACCTAAATCAGGATGGCCGGAGACGGGATTGAACCGTCTTCCTCCCGAATGCGAGTCCAGTGTGCTAACCACTGCGCCAACTCGCTCGGTCATAAATTAGGAACCACTGTAAATGAAAAACAGTAGCTTACACGTTATACTTTTTTCTGTCAAAAGTTTCTTCTTTGTATTAGTCTCTGTGGGAACTATACTGTATAGAGTACACTAATAGGCTAGTATTCCGGTGGGGGGGGGGGGGGGGGGGGAATCAGTAATCAACGGAATATTGAATACGCGATTGAATCACACAGGGCCCCCCTTCTCAGTGATTTACAGCGTTAATTGTGTTACAACACAGATTTCTGAGTCAGCAGTTTACTGTCGTTGGCCAGGCGTGTGCAGCAACCAGTAATGTGATGGCAGTGTCGGTTACAAAACGTCAACGCAACCCGATGTTTTACTGGCGCGAGACACTCCCTCTTTCTGCGGAAAACGCCGATGACCGCCGGGCCTCGCTTTTACCTGTGCGCAAGCCGGCCTGCGTTGAGGCCCCGGCAGACGGATGGTGCTTTTGAAAGCCAATGATGAGCGTGCCGAGTTCAAAGTGCTGCTGAGCACTCAGAAACGATGCGACTTGTGCATCTGGCCCTTAAATCACACTGTTCACGAAATGGACGGGCGTAAAATTCCTGTATTAGTTCCGTTAGAACGTACAGTGAAATCCCTTGTCCATGTGCAAGTCAGTTCATTCTGCGTGTAGTACACATGAATAAAAACTTCGATTTCCATGAACAAGTTAAGTCAAAAAGAGAAGTACCATGTTCAGTCAATAAAAACATCGGCTTATAAAAGTTTCATCACTAATAGTGCGATACCACTTTACAATAGTTCTTCACGAGAAGGAAAAATTATTTCATCGTTTTCACTTTTTAGTAAAACTCAGTAGCAGAAACTTTACAACATATGAAACACAAAATTTAAAAGGTGAAAGGGGGAAGATACCTTACTGCAACTAGTGCAAACTGTCATGTAGATTAAAGCCAATCGAACAAACTCACTCCTCAAACAGAGTGCACATATATTTACATAAGATCGATATATTTCAGCGTAGTCTTAGAAAGATCAGCTAATAAAATATTTGTGGACATTAATCACTGGTTCCTAGCCAATTCTTTGTCACTAAACTTTGAAAAAACACACTACATGCAGTTCAGAACTAGTAAGGGGTGTCCCACCAGTATATGTCTAACATACGATGACAAGAAGTGGACAGTGTTAAATTCTTGGGATTACAGCTTGATAATAAATTCAACTGGGAGGAGCACACCACAGAACTGCTGAAGCGTCTTAACATATCTCTGTTTGCAATGCGAATTTTGTCAGACATAGGGGATATAAAAATGAAAAAGCTGGCATACTATGCTTACTTTCATTCCATAACGTCATATGGGATTATTTTTTGGGGTAATTTATCAAGCCAAGCTAAAGTTTTCCGGGCACAAAAACGTGCAGTAAGAGTTACATGTGGTGTGAACTCAAGAACATCCTGTAGAAGCCTGTTCTGGGAACTAGGGATACTAACTACTACTGCTTCCCAATATATTTATTCCTTAATGAAATTTGTCATTAAAAATATCTCACTTTTTCAAACCAACAGCTCAATTCATGGAACCAATACTAGAAATAAGAATAATCTTCACAAGGACTTAAAGTCACTTAGTCTTGTACAAGAAGGTGTGCAGTAATGTGTTCATTGTAAATGTGTGTGTGTGTGTGTGTGTGTGTGTGTGTGTGTGTGTGTGTGTGTGTAAGTACAATCCAACTTTTGCACCATTTCAGTGCAGTTATGTGTTCATTGGAAATAAGTATTATAGTAGTTATATTACATGTTTATTACCTTATAAATAAATAAATAAACTTTTTTATTTTAAATTCAGTGCATTAGTATTTGTAAAATGACTTTCATATAGTGTTCATTAAAAAATGGCGATCATTCCACTTCGGACCTGTGGAATGGTGTGTTGTTGTTGTGGTCTTCAGTCCTGAGACTGGTTTGATGCAGCTCTCCATGCTACTCTATCCTGTGCAAGCTTCTTCATCTTCCAGTACCTAGTGCAACCTACATCCTTCTGAATCTGCTTAGTGTATTCATCTCTTGGTCTCCCTCTACGATTTTTACCCTCCACACTGCTCTCCAATACTACATTGGTGATCCCTTGACGCCTCAGAACATGTCCTATCAACCGATCCCTTCTTCTGGTCAAGTTGTGCCACAAACTTCTCTTCTCCCCAATCCTATTCAATACTTCCTCATTAGTTACGTGATCTACCCATCTAATCTTCAGCATTCTTCTGTAGCACCACATTTCGAAAGCTTCTATTCTCTTCTTGTCCAAACTATTTATCGCCCATGTTTCACTTCCATACATGGCTACACTCCATACAAATACTTTCAGAAATGACTTCCTGACACTTAAATCTATACTCGATGTTAACAAATTTCTCTTCTTCAGAAACGCTTCCCTTGCCATTGCCAGTCTACATTTTATATCCTCTCTACTTCGACCATCATCAGTTATTTTGCTCCCCAAATAGCAAAACTCCTTTACTACTTTAAGTGTCTTCATTTCCTAATCTAATTCCCTCAGCAGCACCCGACTTAATTCGACTACATTCCATTATCCTCGTTTTGCTTTTGTTGATGTTCATCTTATATCCTCCTTTCAAGACACTATCCATTCCATTCAACTGCTCTTCCAAGTCCTTTGCTGTCTCTGGCAGAATTACGATGTTATCGGCGAACCTCAAAGTTTTTATTTCTTCTCCATGGATTTTAATACCTACACCGAATTTTTCTTTTGTTTCCTTTACTGCTTGCTCTATATAGAGATTGAATAACATCGGGGAGAGGCTACAACCCTGTCTTACTCCCTTCCCAAAAACTGCTTCCCTTTCATGTCCCTCGACTCTTATAACTGCCATCTGATTTCTGTACAAATTGTAAATAGCCTTTCGCTCACTGTATTTTACCCCTGCCACCTTTAGAATTTGAAAGAGAGTATTCCAGTCAACATTGTCAAAAGCTTTCCCTAAGTCTGCGAATGCTAGAAACGTAGGTTTGCCTTTCCTTAATCTTTCTTCTAAGATAAGTCGTAAGGTCAGTATTGCCTCACGCGTTCCAACATTTCGGCTTCTACTAGTTTTTCCATTCGTCTGTAAAGAATTCGTGTTAGTATTTTGCAGCTGTGACTTATTAAACTAATTGTTCGGTAATTTTCACATCTGTCAACACCTGCTTTCTTTGGGATAGGAATTATTATATTCTTCTTGAAGTCTGCGGGTATTTCGCCTGTTTCATACATCTTGTTCACCAGATGGTAGAGTTTTGTCAGGACTGGCTCTCCCAAGGCCGTCAGTAGTCCCAATGGAATGTTGTGTACTCCGGGGGCCTTGTTTCGGCTCAGGTCTTTCAGTGCTCTGTCAAACTCTTCACGCAGTATCGTATTTCCCACTTCATCTTCATCCACATCCTCTTCCATTTCCATAATATTGTTCTCAAGTACATCGCCCTTGTATAGACCCTCTATATACTACTTCCACCTTTCTGCTTTCCCTTCTTTGCTTAGAACTGGGTTTCCATCTGAGCTCTTGATGTTCATACAAGTGGTTCTCTTAATTTTCCTGTAGGCAGTATCTATCTTACCCCTAGTGAGATGAGCCTCTACATCCTTACATTTGTCCTCTAGCCATACCTGCTTAGCCATTTTGCACTTCCTGTCGATCTCATTTTCGAGACGTCTGTATTCCTTTTTGCCTGCTTCATTTACTGCGTTTTTATATTTTCTCCTTTCATCAATTAAATTCAACATTTCTTCTGTTACGGAATGGTACATTAGCTTAATTGTTTTAGATGTAAGTATTTGTCATGTATTGTTGTTTTTCTGACATATTCCACATCCTGGAGGACCACCTCACTAAGGATCAATTGGAATGAAAGTAAATCTAATCTAATCTAATCAGCCAAAGAAGAAGACGCAGCCAAGAACAACAACAAATGAAGATACCTAAATAAGTGTTTTAGCTGCCGCCGGGGCTAATCCGCACATCAGCAACAAATTGAGTGGTAATCGGGAATTTCAAAGACGTCGGTTTTGAGAATTCTACCTCATCATACATTTCATCCTTACCATATTTCTACGTACCAGGAATTGCAAGCGGAACAGGGGTCGAAGAAGCCAGCTTAAGGATATAATAGCAATCAAATCACATTGCTGTGTACTTTATTATTTTAGTTACACTTAAGTGCATATACCATAAATGACATAATGAATGTACAATTTGCACTGTATCTTACAAAATGAGGTGAAACTGACGGCTATCAACCTCAATGCAAGTAAGACATCAGCGAACAAGAGTCTGACGCACCTTGACAAACATCCTTTGTGCGCTTCGAATCACATCACGGGCAGCTACAATTCTGGCAACTAATTCCATCTCCGTATCAACTGGGGCCTCATACACAAGTGACTTTAGATATACCCATAGGAAATAATCTTGGGGGATTCACTCAGATTACTTCGCAGGCCATGGCGTAGGACTTCCCCTTACAGCGACCAGGAAATACAGCACTGACGGCACTGAAGTGGGGCGGTGCACTGTCATGTTGAATCCACACACTCTCACGAACAGCCAAGGATACGTTCTCCAACAACTCAGGTAGAACTCTTTGCACTAATCTCAAGTATATATGGTCATTCAGACGGCCAGCTAGAAGATATAGTCCAGTGAGATTGTTACCTACAATGCTGGCCTAGATATTCACAGCAAAAGTACTTAATAGTGTGACTCCACTACAGCGTGAGGCTTTTCCTCATCCCATATATGGCTATTCCTGCCATTCGGAACATCACGAGCAAATGAGCATCTCGTCTTCAAAATCGAATGTACTAGAGGTCCTCATGTTGCTAGATCCCTCGTTCCTCCATTCCAATGAAACTGTCTCCTGCATTCGTCGATCGAGAGAAATAAGCGTTCATCGTGATGGATGATGCCTGTTACGAAATCGTTCCCTGCACAGCCTTTCAGCAGCGAGAGCGTTTCAACATACTGCCCCATACACAGTTCTGCGACACTGTACCAGTACTGCTCCGTCGTATTGTACTGTACGTCTCTGGATAACACTGAGTAATGAATGGATCTGTCGTTGATTCATAGCACGTTGTGTCATGGGACAATGTAAATACAATACAACAGAACCACTTAATGGAAATGTAAAGTCAACAAAACCTGCATCATGACTTCCTAGTAATCAGGCTTGTCTTCCTTGCTTTCTTGCAGGAAATAAAGAATTTACATGTAAATAAACTGCATAGTTCGCGTAAGCTTATACGCATGATAGTTATAAATAAGGTGGAAAACAGTAATGCTAGACAAACCGGTAGACCAGTTTACTTTCATATCTCTTTAAGTTGGCTTCTCCGACCCCAGGTTCCCTATCTCAAGTTGTTCAGCGGAGCATTCTTATGACCTTTTCCATTTTTGCACACTCTTACGGAAAAACTCTGTATTCTTACATTAAACTTATAAGAAAGTGTCAGAACCTATTAAAAACGGGAATGGTAGTAAAAAAAGTTGTTGAATGTAGTGGGACATGAGCCACCAACACGTTAACATTTTACCTTACGAATGTGTGTCCCTATTCACAGCACTTTTTTAAAAAAAATCTCGCTTTATTCCTTACTGTTCCGAGCGTTTTTGTTTAGGATGAACGCTCCATAACACCCGTTCACGTTCATCGTCGATCCATTCACTCAGTTTTTAATTACAGAGGGCGGCTATCTTTCTGACCGAACACGCTGAACTACCTGAACTACCGTTCCGGCTGTACTAAGCCGACCACGATTACTTGAGCACTATACCTCGCATGTTAACATCTCCTGAAAGCTTTAATCGTAGCTTTGTTACTAACTGAAATTTAATCATGACAAACTGTACCAAGAACAGTGCGCTTTGTATGGATCCTCTCTATGTTCCGTTGACAGCTGCAATCACGCCGTACCACAATCAACCTGTCATATGTAGGTTCTTATGTTGTCGCAGCATTTTTTCATCAAGGGCTGAAAAGTCGTTGTGTCTGGAACGACGAACTACATATTGAACATGTCAATTCATGTTTCCCGCATCCACAAGACCCAGCAAAAAAGCGTAGATGTTTATGGATGTCCCTCACATGTACAAATTACATGGAACCACTTTCTTGTGGATGGCATACAGCTTTCTGATGGGAAAGTAATTACGAAAGCGCCAATCGAGAAACTGCAATTATTAAGGGCATACCCGTGGGTACGGAGGGGGTAGGGGCGAGAGAGGTTACGGTGTTCAAACCCCTCCCGAAATGTTGACGACATTATAAAATGGAGAGGGGGAACTGATGTTAAAATCGACTGCAAGGTAATCAACACGCGGCTATATGCCAAATGCAGTGAAGTAGTGCGCGAGGGGAATATGGCAATGATGACAATATTGGCGCCAATGTGTGAGCTGAGATTCAACGGAATGTGGGTTGTCTGGAGCCATGGCATGGAAAGTCCAGACAGCGTTGTCCCTGCGCGAGACTGGGTGCAATGAGACGACATTCTTTCACGCGGCAGCAGCTTGTAATAACAATATTACTGTCGCCTTCGTATACCTGGAAACTGCAGAAACAGTTATTATCGTCTTGGCAGTTTTTAAATGTTTATTTGAACCAGTGTTATGTGTGCACAATATGAATCTCTGTTTCTTACATCTACTTTTCTACATTTATATGATACGTGCAATATCTGAGAATAGACCAATTTGACACCAAGTTATGGAAGAGAAAAGTTGTTGAGCATCAAAGTGGATTTTCAAGAAACATAAGAAAGTAACGAAAAATATCGCCCTTTATCATTTTAACAGAAATCGCGTGCATCAAAATAATAGCTTTGGAAACAATGAAATTAACAGAACAGCTTTAAATAAAGGTCAAAACGTTTGCTTACATTGATACTGGTTATTTTTATTTTCAATAGTCGTCAGTATGGACGTCCATATTGTTGAACAAAACTGGATAAAAGAACTGTCTCAACAGATCTCTACTGAATTTGGCGTACTGGCGTACTGCATAGTTCAAAATGTCTGGTAACATTATAGGCTTAATTCAAAAGCTGACAGTACATCTAAAATATCTCTTCATCTTTATATTCCACCTTCGCAAGATCTTACAAACAGAATGTGAAATGCAGTTGATTATTGTCTTCAGCTCTGAACTGTCTCCTTTCTTTTTTGGACAAATGATAATTCGAAGAAGTAATTTCAGTGACTCTGAAAGTCACTTTCAACTTAATCCAAGAACACGTTTGAAGGGCGATATGTCTGCACTTCATAAACTCGTGATCTGATGTCCTCTAGATTACAGCAGCAGTTTCAACAGTTCAGGTGAGTTCGTTTTGTTGCTTCTGACCTTATATCACATTTAAACAACCTTATTATTATTCTCGTACACATGTAAGATAAGATGCAATAGCTTGTGTTTCGATATCATATCATTTTCTTGTGTTGATTTAGTTTTCCAACGGACAATAAATCTTAATAGAACAGCCATTTTTGTATCGTCGCGATCTTTGGGAAGTATCTATTACAATTCTTCAGAACGTGTTAAGAGTGTGAACTATTATTCATCTTCATTTTCTTCCAAATGCTGACAAATTAAATTGACCCAGGCAAATACTTCATTATCTTTTGGCCAGTCAACATAATTGTGAAGTGCAACATTAGATTTGAAAAAAACTTTTCGCTCAATTAACACTGTACTACCTTCACAAGAATATCTTGAATGTGCCCCACTCGAGATTTTAACTGAGTTTCTCAATCAGGATTCCGTTTCATCACAATTTCCATGATCTATTCTCAAAATGTCCTTGTAACGTCACGAAAAATAGTTCTTCTGTTTCTCCCTTTGATTTGTGGTAAAATATCTGAACCGAAGATCGATAAATGTTGGGATTCTTTTTTTCTTTTTCAATGTACCTGTTCCAGTGCAGTGACGTTCCTAATAAGATTTTCTGCCTGATGGCTCCTCCACTGCCATATTTGGCTGTGGTAAATAAAAGATTGTTGAAAACACATGTTTTCGACAGCGGAGCAAATAAATCCAGAGAATGATTGTATTAATGAATAAATGAAACAACAAGAGTGAATATTGGAAAACCCAATGTAAAGTAAAAATTTGACGGTCATTTACCACGCGATTTCCATAAAAATGATAAATGGCGATATTCACAAACCAAGCAAGTTTTTGACACTTTCTGTGACTTTTTGGAAACACATTGTAATGCACTACAACTTTTCTCCCAGAATTTTTTTTCATCAAATTGGCCGGTTCTCCGACAGTGGACGTTCTGTCGCGAAGAAACAAGTGTCGGTGGAAAGGTGGAAAACTAACGTTTTCTGATGTAGCGTGGAAGTAACTACGTTTCGCGAATGCGCATTACAGCTACGTTGACGTTCAAATGTGGTGCTTAATTGTAGTAACTAGGGTGAAATTAAATTAATTATTCAGCTGATTCCTAAAGTTGTCATGGACCTCAAACAGAACAAAAACGGCACGACTTCCGACTTCTATTGACAACCGTCGTTCAGAAATTGGGGGCAAAGTGCACAAAATAAAGGAACTTTTACAAGCTATATTTGAAATTCGTATATCTTTGAGTTAGCAAAACTCGGTAAACTTCGCGCAGTAACCTGCCATTACCAACCTCAGCGATATAACACGGTTACGTTTAATTTTATTTCATATTCATAATTATTAATAAGTGCCGCATGCGTCCTTATCCTGGCTTTGACAAAACGTCGTTTCTACCTTAGCACTGGACGGGATGGCATAGTGCTCAATGCAACAGAACCGCATTCGGGAGACCCGTGTTCAGCCCCACACCCAGACATCTAGAGTTGGGTTTCCCAAGTTTTCAAAGGTCAATCTACGTCAGGGGTCTCCAAAATACGGTCCGTGGGCCAACAGCAGCCCGTGAACACCTTCAATCCGGCCCGTGGGAACGGGTCAGACATGCGTGGTGTATCCGGCCCGCTGTGCTTATTTATCCACTTATGTTTTATTACAGTCAAACCTTGCTTATCGAGCACCTTGCATGACGAGTGATTCGCACAACGAGTTGTAGAAAATTCAAGAAACTGACTTGTTTAGCAAACGATGTCCCGCGTAACGAGTCTGTTTAGTATTACTATTTCCAGTCTTTGACAACCATTTCAAAAACCACCTTCGAGTCTGGATCGGTCCCTTCGGCCACTATAAATGAACATTAACTCACGTGTTCTATAACAACACCGCTCTGTAGAATAGAAGCTCCTACAATTCTGTTTTCAGTAGGCTGTACTGATCGCAACGCGCCTCGCGCCGCAATTGTCACCCATACCACTGCCCCGGCTTCCGCGACGATGTTGCAAATTCTTTTCTTCCCTGGCGCCATGGTAACCCTTTCCGTTTCAATATCTGTTTATGAATTCAAGTTCTGATTTGTCGTCGTTAATCAACACGAATTCACCAAAGACGCCCATAAGGCAATAGATTAACGATAATGCTACTTCTTTGTCGACAAATTTTGAAGCATAGGCAGACACGAATATCTTTGGACAACTTTCTTGTAAAATAGGGCGTACTGCACCGTAAAAAAATTACAATACTGTATTATAAATTATTTTGAGAACTTATTTTTTCGAAATAGAACGCATTGGCATATTTCTACGGGAAAAAGTGTTTCACTTAACGAGGGTCAATTTCGAGTAAGATTCAGGATCGAAAATGCCCATTATGCGAAGTTAAACTTCACAATGTGAAATTTACATTGCAATTAAATCATACAAAATACGTTCAACAATCTTTTTTTTTTAATTTTTGACCAATGAAGATACAGATTAACTAACATATATAATGTAGCTTAACATTTTCACTGTAATTAATTACATGAGATTTCCTGAAAATACACCGTACCAAAATGACATAATATGCAATTCACACAACGAAATCAAGCACTAATTATTATTACTGAGATTTATGTACTGTAACTTCCCAATTACAATTGTTTGCAGTTGTGGATCAGGCTTACTAGTGGTAATTATCAGCAGCGACTTTAAACGCTTTTCAGACCAGTAAGTATTCTTTGTATACAGTATTTAATTTTGGAGTATATTTTTTCAGTGAGATAAGTAATGCCCAAAAGCAGAAAAAAGCCACGAGAAATCTTATGCAATCGATCAAACTGTGTGGGTGTAAGCCTCTTACAAAATTCCATCAATGATGAAGTTAAATATTTACCTTTATAAAACTCACCACATTGGTTGGTTGGTTGGTTGGTTGGTTGCTTGCTTGCTTGGTTGATGGTTAAAGGGACCAAGCTACTAGGTTATCAATCCTTTTGTCCTCGAACCGACGGGTCTATATGACTGTAGATCAGAGATAGCCTGCTGTGGAAAACCCATGGGAAGAAAATTCAAAGGCTACCAATGCCAGCAAAACTGAGGTAAGGGACAAAAAGAAGAATGGGAGACAGAGGAAGAAAGGCAAGCAAGATACCCCATCTAGGGAGCAGCTGGAAGCCCCTGGAAGTGCAGAGGAATGAGCGGACATACATCTCCCACACCCTACCACTTATCAGAATACTCTACTCCGAGACTACCTTGGAAAGACTAACAACATGGACAAGCAAAAGAAGCACAGAGAGACAGAAAATGAACAAGTTCCACAGACCACACAAGACGGGAGGTAACGGGGGGGGGGGGGGGGGGGGGGCGGAGGGGGGGGGGGTAGGAAGAGTAAAAGAGCAGGTAGGGTGAGGACTGGGCTGTACCATGAAGCCCAGATAGCTGCAGCACAGTCTGGGCAGAGGAGGGCAACACAGTGTTCAGCCGACCTCTCAATGGGCTGAGAAGTATAAGTGGCCCTCCCTTAAAGAGAGTGATTAAAGCCTGCTTCATGAATAAAATGTAAAACTAAGTCAGCCACAGGTGCATCCTCTCCTAACATCAGGGGTATTGAGTCAGGGAGATTTAAGAGTTCATCGCCGGGTGGCTAGGTTGGGACAACCCAGCAAAAGGTAAACCACCATCAAACAGAGCCACACTTACGCTATGGAGGAGATGACCATGAGCCAGCCAAGTACGGCCGGGCAGAGCCATCAAAGGTTGGCAGAGTCCTTGTGAGAGGCCTGCATGGAGTATCTCCACAGATTCAGTCTCCTTTATACCCATAGTTTGCTTGGTGAAGTCAAGGTGAGCAATTCTGCATTCCAGGCACCAGAAACTTGATGGTGTAATACCAATCAGAGGTGTGTTTTTGGCATAACAGTCTCAAGAGCTTACTGGTAGCCCTTTTGGCCAGACTATCACTGAGTTAATTCCCTGGGATCCCGATGTAGCCCGGGGTCCAGGCGAAGGTCACTGAGCATTCACACTGTTCAAAGGCATACAGCGAATCCTGTATGTCGTTTTTGGAAACCCAGAATCTACTCTGTAGGAATCAACATGGATTCCGGAAACAGCGATCGTGTGAGACCCAACTCACTTTATTTGTTCATGAGACCCAGAAAATATTAGATACAGGCTCTCAGGTAGATGCTATTTTTCTTGACTTCCGGAAGGCGTTCGATACAGTTCCACACTGTCGCCTGATAAACAAAGTAAGAGCCTATGGAATATCAGACCAGCTGTGTGGCTGGATTGAAGAGTTTTTAGCAAACAGAACACAGCATGTTGCTATCAATGGAGAGACGTCGAGAGACGTCGAGAGACGTCTACAGACGTTAAAGTAACCTCTAGTGTGCCCCAGGGGAGTGTTACGGGACCATTGCTTTTCACAATCTATATAAATGACCTAGTAGATAGTGTCGGAAGTTCAATGCGGCTTTTCGTGGATGATGCTGTAGTATACAGAGAAGTTGCAGCATTAGAAAATTGTAGCTAAATGCAGGAAGATCTGCAGTGGATAGGCACTTGGTGCAGGGAGTGGCAAATGACCCTTAACATAGACAAATGTAATGTATTGCGTATACATAGAAAGAAGGATCCTTTATTGTATGATTATATGATAGCGGAACAAACACTGGTAGCAGTTACTTCTGTAAAATATCTGGGAGTATGCGTGCGGAACGATTTGAAGTGGAATGATCATATAAAATTAATTGTTGGTAAGACGGGTACCAGGTTGAGATTCATTGGGAGAGTCCTTAGAAAACGTAGTCCATCAACACAGGAGGTGGCTTACAAAACACTCGTTCGACCTATACTTGAGTATTGCTCATCAGTGTGGGATCCGTACCAGATCGGGTTGACAGAGGAGGTAGAGAAGATCCAAAGAAGAGCGGCACATTTCGTCACAGGGTTATTTGGTAACTGTGATAGCGTTACAGAGATGTTTAACAAACTCAAGTGGCACACTCTGCAAGAGAGGCGCTCTGCATTGCTCGCCAGGTTTCAAGAGGGTGCGTTTCTGGATGAGGTATCGAATACATTGCTTCCCCCTACTTATACCTCCTGAGGAGATCACGAATGTAAAATTAGAGAGATTAGAGCGCGCACGGAGACTTTCAGACAGTCGTTCTTCCCGCGAACCATACGCGACTGGAACAGGAAAGGGAGGTAATGACAGTGGCACGTAAAGTGCCCTCCACCACACACCGTAGATGTAGATGTAGAACGCAAGTGAGGATAGCACTGGTCAAGGTCTTGCAAACTGCTCAAGGAGCCGCTGCAGATGACAAAGGACCCACGAGTACAGAAATGGATATGCTCAAGAGCAAGAAATGGCTACCAATTCTGCAGTGAAAACAGTACAGCCATTCTACCAAGCAGAGCAGTTCAGTATGTTCCAGACAACCAGCAACCATTGAACCGTCAGTGCAGACTACCTTTGAAACCTCGGATGAGTCAAGTACTCAGAAAAATTGGCAGAAGAAGGCTTCAGGATTAATCAAGTTTTTCAGACCTTGTGAGAAACAACTAAGTTCAAAGAGGAAAGGCAGAATACAGATTGCAATAGGAATGCCTGATTGGGGCGGATAACTCAGTGCGCCTGTGCAAAATACGTGATAAAAAGTGTTTGTGTTGTTGCAAAAAAGAAGACAAGCCAGGAAAAAACAAGGAGAGGAGAATGCCTGCTGCAGCATCCAAACTGCTGGCGAGATTGTACTACTGTAGTAACTGAAGATCCATGTAATTTGCCAGCTGAGGATGGGTGCAAACCCGAAATGCATATTGGCGTAAATAAAAAACGCATTAAAAAGTGGCTGGTTGCCGTATTTTTTCAGTGAAATATCCCACTCACTGAATGGAGCATTATATGGCTCCAGGTGGCATGAAGTAAATTGCTTTTCACTCCCACTGTTGTGTTTTAGGACATGGAAGGCAGGTTGATAATTCTCAGACAAAGAGCACAGCAAAATGTTCGGCAACAGCGGCTGTGTCAGTGCACACAGTGCCATCCAAGGTAAGACCAGGCACACCTGCAGGTGTCTGGTATCCATAGAGACATCTGATCTTAGCCCAAACCTGTGAATGAGAGATAAGTGGCCTGATGATTGAAACATACTGTTCCCAGAATTCGCACTTTTGTCTTTTTATTAGGTGGCAGCTCCGGGCACGGAGCCACTTAAAGCCAATGAGGTGCTCCATTAACGGGTGCCGCTTATGGCATTGGACAGCACGCCTATAATCTCAAATGGCATCTACAATTTCTGAGGACCACCAAAGTACTGTCTTCCATCGGGGGGAGCCCGAGAAACAAGGGGTCATTAAATCAGTTGCTGAATGCGTGGCTGTAGTTGTATTCTGGACTGCCTCATCAATATCTCCATGTGGCGGGCAGCCAAGGTCGACAGCAGAGGTGAAAGCATCCCAGTCAGCACTGTCGAGAGTCCACCTGGGCAGGCACCCACAGTAATGAGACTGAGGGAAGGACAGTAAGATTGAGAAGGTTCCAGCTCTTGGCTGTGATACGAGTGCATCTACAGAGCAACAAGTTAAGTGTTTATCCTGTTCTTTGTTTTCCTCTTAGTATATTTATTAAATTTTGTGTGTGTTTCTCTGATTAAGAGCGTTAATCTCATGTTTTTATAAGTGTAAATTCATTCATTCTGTAGAACAGTACTTGCTCATATGCTTAATGTTGAAAGCAACTGTCTGTTCATTTAGTGAGCCAGTCAGTTAGGCTCCAGATCTTGACTGTGATATGAGTTCATCTACAGAGAGACAAGTTAAGTGTGTCCTTTTCTGTGCTTTCGATGTAGTATATTTATTAAATTCCGTGCATGTTTCTCTGTTTAAGAAGGTTAATCTCGTGTTTTTGTAAGTGTAAATTCATTCAGTTATTTGCGCAATTGTTGCTCACTGAACAGCCAGCTATGTAGCTCTTTAACACACCAGCATCCATTGGTGACACATCAGTAGGGTTGCAAGTCACATATATAGGATTGTCTGCTTTTATAGTTCACTTCTTCAGTTAGTCTTGCTAGGATGGATAGGTTCTGCTTCCGAGGCACCTCCTAGTGCACCCAATGCAATGGATCCGCCCTCACAGTAGGGTGAGTGGCTGGTGGTAGCATGTTTGCATTACTCATGGTGAAGGGCCAATGTGGAGACCAGCCACCTGGTCTCACCCATTCACCCTATGAGTGGGCAGGTGGCCACTCGTTCGAATGGTCTGAGCAGGCTAATTGAGGAGGGATTTACTAGTTATTGGGACCTCGAACATTAGGCATGTCACGGAGCCCCTTAGGCTGATAGCATTTGCAGCTGGAAAGAAAACCAATGTGCCTTTGGTACGTCTGTGGGGGGGTGGGGGGGGGATGTTCCCCCTTGGCTATTGAGCATGCAGGGTGGAGTCATCTGCAAGTCATGGCACACGTTGGCACTAATGATGCCTGTCGCTTGGGTTCTGAGGCGAACATCAGTTTGTACATGTGGCTGGTGGAGGTGGTGAAGACAGCTGGGGAGTACAACCAGAGCTTGCTGTTTGCAGCATCATTCCCAGAGTTCATCAGGGCCCTTTGGCTTTGAGCCCGAGAGGAGGGTCTCAACCAAACACTTCGTTGACTCTGTGATGATCCTGGCTGCAGGTTTTTATACCTGCATATGGGGAATTGTATGACTCACCCTGACAGGTGAGGGATAAACTACACAAAGGAAGCAGCTGTGATCAGCAGCCTGTAGCTCCTTCAGCCACTGGCTGGTGTCCAGTTATAGACTGGTAGAAACCTTGGAAGAAAGTGTCTTGAGAATCCGGAAGAAGGTGATTTGTCTCCAGCTGAGAGGTGGGGACATATGTCCCTAGTGGGTGGGAAGCCACTGATCCCAAAGTAGGTGTGGGGAAAGCAGCAAGAGGGGAGGGGAGCCCCCAACAATTGCTGGGAAGGCATGGTTGAGCAGCCCTGTGGACCCACTTAGGAGATGTAACAGGTGGGAACACCATTGCTGAAGGAGGCGACATCATCATAGCTGTCATACGACATTGTTTGACATGTCGAGTGCCATTGTTCATAGTTCTTCTTGGACTCTTGGTAACTTAATTTGTCCAGAGTTTTGTATTCTTGTATTTTCTTTTCTCTTTGGAAATGAGTGGTCTGGTAAGCAAGAAATTGAGAGAGATTGGGGCAGGTGCATAAGGAGAGTTTGCATGCAGCACTCCTCCACAATCTATACAGCATGAAGCCACGTGCCCAAATTTCAGGCACTTAATGCACTGCACAGGGGAGGGGGGGCAAGAACATATGATTTCACATCACATTGGTATACCATATCCTGACCTTTTCAGGTAATGAATTATCCTCAAAGGTCACAATGAAGGCACCAACAGCAACCCTGTTGTACTTTGGCCCCCTATGTACATGAAAGACAAAGTGTACTCCCGACTGCTCCTAGTTGGTGTGTAGCTCACTATCAGATCATAAGAGTAGGTCTCTGTGGAAAATGATGCCCCAAACTAAATTTAGACTGCTATGGGGAGTGAAAGTCTCCAGTATGTTGCCCAGCTTGTTACAAGTTAGCAATGCCCATGACTGGCAGGGGAAGCCATATTGATCAAAATTGACCCACTTTTTATTTTAGAGATGGATGCCACTTTCACAGACTTGTCTTCAAAGTTCTCCATATAGAATAATAGCTTTGTGACCCAGAATAAATCACCATCAGTCCTTGCACAAACCAAGTATTGCGGGGAGTATTTCTCTGCTTGCTGCTTAGCTCTATGTTCCTCACATGGCGTAGTCAGGGAAGGGAACTGTAGTCTCTCTTCATTGAAAGAGGACCGTCATTTCATAGAGATTGCTGGTGCCAAATGGCCAACAGCAGGAGATAACTCCACCTGATCCAATTCATTTGTGCCATTTTGCCACCCACTCTGAACAGGGGTTCTGCCCGTGGGCACCACCCAGCCTGAGCAATGGCAACATGGCCCGTAATCCATTTCTCAAAGACCCCATGCCCCAGTCAAGATGGGTACATAGTACTTGTCATACAGGGGGAGTTTCCAGCTCAGGCACCAACAGCGTGATTCCTGCATGGTCAGGTGCCTATCAGTGTGCAGGTTCTTGCCGACCCCTAAACCCTAACCCCCCCCCCCCCCCTTCCATAACATGATGGCTACCATGCTGAGTTTTGAGTGTATTGCCATACTAAAGGGAAGGGTGCACAAATGAAAAGGCACAAAGGTCAAGCACACACCACATTGGGCGACCTTCGCTGCATGATTCACACTTCTGGAGGATTTTGAAAATTTGTGGCAGGTCAAACTCAACTTTATTCAATGGAAAGTTAAACAATACACCAGAAGTGGAAATTGAAAGCCCAATCACAAACCAGGTTCGAGCTGGGTCAGTGCCAAGAAAACCATCAGATGGATTGGCAGAGGGGGGAAAGGTACTGTATAGTGGAAGTATAACACTGCAGCACTGAAAAGAGGTAATGCTGCAAAGGTTGGGACCCTGTGGTAGCCAAGCACATACTCACAAAAGAGTTGTCAGCCCCTTGGAAGGAAACTAACACAGCAAAGCAATCACTTCCATTTGAAGTTCTGGAGAAAAGTCTCAATATCAGCACTCAAGAATTTTGAAAAATCTCGATATTGTTTGCAGTTGTGAAAAAGGGACTGAAAATTTGTTTTTACAGCACTCAAAGTTTCAATTGCAGAATCTACTGGAAACAGACCTCTGACCGCTGACATGTCCAGCATGTGTTAAAATGCATGAAACCTTTTTCGTTCAATTGAGACCAAACAATTTTTTGTCGAAAGGATTTAACAGATTGTACAATCAGGCAGTACCTAATTTTCTCCTTGTAATTTTAAATTATGGTCATCCGTATATCTAGATAAATCTTTATAAAATGGTGACTTCTATAACGACTTATTCTTTTGTAACTTAGCCAAAGGACAGTTCCTTTAATTCGAGAAATTTGTGATTGTTGTTTGGAGCTCAGAAATTGCATCAGAGTTTTTCCAGAGCTATGCCAACATACTGATGTATAATATGGCAAGTTATTTGTTTCAGTCTCTTCAAGAAAGAGCATATGATCTTCTGTTATTAACAGCTGACCTGACTGGCTTTAAAACCTCTGACATATCCAAATACTTTCTGCACAAAGACTGTTGATGAATGATGCAATGCACAGTTAATGGTTTTGATCCATTGTTATTTTCTACCACCTTTGATACAAGGTCAATTACATCTTCATTTTTTCCATATGTTTTTGGTGCCATCAGTTTTCCACCGAAGATTTGTTTTCTGAACAGCATTTTCTATTCCTTCAAAAAAAATTCTCCCACGGCTGTGCTGTTAATTAAACGTAATTGCATTTGGAATAACTATGAAAATGTTTAGTTCTCGTATGAAGTTTTATGTTGTATTATCTGAGAACTGATATTGCTTCATTGTAAATTATACAAATTGCCTTATTACTCAACTCAATCATGAAATATTGACGTCCCAACCGCTTTTTAAAATTACTACACTCACTATCTACCTTCCATTTCTTTTCCATATTCACACAAACCCAAGCAAAAGGGATGTAACTGGAAATCAAAATGATGTCAATTAATAGTATTAAGAGCAAGGATTCTGACTAAAGAATTGCACTAGATTTATCTTTAACTGAATTAGAATTTAATTAAATACTCACTGTTAAACACGCTGTATCTTCACTAAGAAACTCTAGTCAGAAAACACACTAGTCCAGCTATATATTGCTTTTCAGAATGCATATGTTACCATTACCCACAAGATGGCTTTGTGCTACTGCAATTAACTTCTCTAACTCTCCAGAAGACATTACTACTATACATTTAACATTGTTGGAAGTAGTCATGAGAATATGTAAAGCACAGCACGCTCATAGGTTATCGTTGTGGCAATGAAATGACCTGGACAATCACCCATAAGTGCCAACAGATATTGCAGAGTGGAGTCCACCATGGTTCACTGTGGCATAGATGATATTTCAATCACTGTTTAGTTCTGAAATGAAAATTTTCACATAATTCAAAAAACACTACAGCTCAAGGTCAAACAATAATTAGTTCAGAGCATAATAACTACTGTGGTGCCACACAGTGTCAGCTTGTAAAGACTGGGAGTAGTGGTAAGCACCAACTTTGAATTGCACTGAGGAATTCTTGGCAGTTCTACAGTACCAGGCTTCAAGAAAATTTAGAAAAACTTAGACAGACTATAGCTATTCTTGATGGGACTAAGTGGAAGAGCCAGTTTGGCCCCTGGGGTAAAAAGTTCCATCTCTAATGACCTTAGCTATCAACAAGATACAAAACAATAAACTAAGTTTCTTTCTCCTACCATAGTAGATTATCAATGAGCCTCCAAGTGGAATCCATGCGTGTATTGTCAGCACTGAGCAAGTTGGAAATTCTTTTCCATGTACTCCTCTCTTTGTGACGGTCATCATGCTGCTTCCTCTGCTCAGTAACTCATTGTATATATAAAGGCAGAGACTGCCAACATGTATATCTAACCTGCACCTTTTTTTATATATAACAACAACTCACACAATTGTTATTTTTTGCCAGAACAACAGGAATCAGCAGACTTCTTTCAGCTTGTTAATGGCTCAGTTGACCTTTCGAAGTGTCATCAAAAAAACAGTAGCGAGTACTTTTGGAACTAACAAGCACCTCCCAAAAACTATCCTTGACAACATTTTTTTCTGCTGAGAAATAATACACATTGGCAACAGAAAACAACTACTGCTGTTCTGGAAAGTACTGTTAACATCCCTTAATTCTTTGTTTGGCTTTTATTCTGACCTTCTGTCGCCTTGGATGAGGCGTATTTTAACAGGATGGCTGTACCAGGATTGACTCTAAAATTTGTTTTTGTAGAATACAGGTATCACTTTTTACCAACATCCTCCTCTGAAAGAAGTAAGACATCACCTGCATTTGTTACTACTGGAAAAGAATGATCATGACATTCCGCTCTCGAATATTTCATCAGTGTGACTGGAAGATGATCAACTATTCCTGTCATCCAGTTTATTTTATGGAATTCTGCCTGATATGTCTGAAGCACTGAAAAATTGTAAAAGGTAGTTCCAAAACATGGAAATTACAGTAGGTGATGACATCCTGTTATCCCTACATTTCAGTGTTGATCAGGTCATCTTTGCTGAGAAAGAAGATGTCATGTCTTATATATTAAGAAAACTTAAGGAAGCATATAAGCAGTGGGGCATGAAAATTAACTTTACCAAGACTGAATATTTAGTTGTCAGAGGTATAGGAAGGGACCCTGTTATGGATGATGGATCTATAGTAAAATGTAGTTGATCAAATAAATATTTAGCGACAACCATTTCTGATAAAGGTCCAGGAATAAAACTACATCAAAAAAGTTGAAGAGAAGGATATATGAAATTTTAGTTGAGAGCATCGCTCTGTATGGTGCTGAACTATGGGAAGTTTCCAGAAATTAAAGGCAATGGAAATGAGTTTTAGAGACAAAGTTGTGAAGTAATTGGAAAAGACACAGTAAGGAATGAAGTAGTATGAGAACAGAAAGGAGTTTCAAAAGATATTGTAGACACAACTAAAAATAAACAGCTAAAGTGGTATGGACATCTAGAAGAATGCCAGAGGAAACATGGGCTTATAAAATATGGGACTGGAGACCTCTGCAACACAGAAAAAGAGGAAGACTACTGGTGTATTGGAATGATGGAGAGAGGCATGTGATGCAGGACAGGGTCATGTGAGAAGAGGACTGGCAAGATAGAATGAGTGGAGACTTTGATGTGAGATATACTGCATGGTGTAGAAATCTCGCAGAAAGAACAAAATGTCTGAAGCAATGGCCATGTCCGATGGGAAAGCAGAGATATAGGACATAAGTTTCAGTGTGAGGCTGCTGCCCATCTGCTCTGACAAAAGATGTTGAATGATCAGCAGAAGGATTCAGATATCTGGTAGGTTACATCGTACATTGTGCAGCAAAATATGATAACAGACTGGGGTCATCACCAAATGAGACACTTTATCTTCTTCCAATGCCCCTCTCAGAATATGGTTGGTTAGAATTTCTATCATGAAATTCATTAGTGTCATCTCTCTCTCTCTCTCTCTCTCTTCAAAAGATGACAGCATGTTTCTATCATATACCACCTTGTGTGACAAGAGCACAACACAGTCATGCATTTTAAATTGTGTGCAGCTATGACATAGGATAGGTACATGGCCTAGTCATTGTGATAGTTGTCCACATAATATCTACAAATTTTACTGATCTAATGATGAGTGCTTTCCATTCTTCTTTTTATTGAGGGTGGAAGGTACTAGTTCTTAGCTTACTGTTTTGCAATAAATGGCATAGTTGATCAGTTAGCTCGGATGTGAAGTTGGTGCTATGATCTGAAATTACTGTGTTGGAAACACCAAACTCCAGCTACCAGTTGTTTACCATTGCCTGTGCCATTGTATATACTTGCTGATTCAGGACTGCAACCATCCCATCTTAATGTGAAAAGTGGTCTATGATGGTAAACATGTAGTGGTTACCCTCCAATGATAGGTTGAATTCATCCAAAATGTCCATTCCCACCATTTCAAATGGCCTGGATACCTCTGATAATATTTACAGCACTATTCATTGATAACTGAGATGGGCATGTTGTGAACATGGTCTAACCTCTTCACAAACTGGTTAACATCCAGTCTCCTTGTCCTCTATCAGGAACTGCTCAGCTATTCCGACAACTGGTTGTCATTTGTCCTCTATAAATTTCTAGTACATGATTGTGTGCTTCCTTCAACACTTTGTCTCTCAGAACTGTGGACACCACAATGTGTAGCTCACTCCTCTACATCTTTAGAAATAGCTATATCACCATCTAAATAGACCATACACTGACGCAGTCTTAGTCCCCTTAGTACCCCATCTAATAACTTCCGGAATGTAGCAGGTGGATTCTGAAACCCAAATGGCATCTGCTGATATTAGTAGTATCCCCATATAATGGTAAACACAATATTCTGGAACCACTACCAACTGGTGACACACTTTAAATTCATGTTGGAGGAGTATTTACATTGACCCAGGTTGTTCAAAATTTCTTTTATTTTTGGTATAGGATATGCGTCCATCACTTTTCTTGCATACAGATATTGGTAAACACAAGAAAACATATAATTCCTCATCCCCTCTGATGATTTCTTTGGCATAATTACGATGGGTCCCCCACGGACTATCACTCTCCTCAATAATATCATCTTCATCTGCTGAGTAATGAATTCCTCCAGTATCAGTTGCAAGAGCTGAAATATTCTGTATAGCTTCTTGTAGGCTGGAGAGTTATCACTCATCAGGATTTTATATTGTGTTACAGGTGTTGTTGTTAACAGTCCACTAGGATTGAACAAATCCATGAATCATACACTCCTGGAAATTGAAATAAGAACACCGTGAATTCATTGTCCCAGGAAGGGGAAACTTTATTGACACATTCCTGGGGTCAGATACATCACATGATCACACTGACAGAACCACAGGCACATAGACACAGACAACAGAGCATGCACAATTTCGGCACTAGTACAGTGGATATCCACCTTTCGCAGCAATGCAGGCTGCTATTCTCCCATGGAGATGATCGTACAGATGCTGGATGTAGTCCTGTGGAACGGCTTGCCATGCCATTTCCACCTGTCGCCTCAGTTGGACCAGCGTTCGTGCTGGACGTGCAGACCGCGTGAGACGACGCTTCATCCAGTCCCAAACATGCTCAATGGGGGACAGATCCGGAGATCTTGCTGGCCAGGGTAGTTGACTTACACCTTCTAGAGCACGTTGGGTGGCACGGGATACATGCGAACGTGCATTGTCCTGTTGGAACAGCAAGTTCCCTTGCCGGTCTAGGAATGGTAGAACGATGGGTTCGATGACGGTTTGTATGTACCGTGCACTATTCAGTGTCCCCTCGACGATCACCAGAGGTGTCGGCCAGTGTTGGAGATCGCTCCCCACACCATGATGCCGGGTGTTGGCCCTGTGTGCCTCGGTCGTATGCAGTCCTGATTGTGGCGCTCACCTGCACGGCGCCAAACACGCATACGACCATCATTGGCACCAAGGCAGAAGCGACTCTCATCACTGAAGACGACAGGTCTCCATTCGTCCCTCCATTCACGCCTGTCGCGACACCGCTGGAGGCGGGCTGCACGATGTTGGGGCGTGAGCGGAAGACGGCCTAACGGTGTGCGGGACCGTAGCCCAGCTTCATGGAGGCGGCTGCGAATGGTCCTCGCCGATACCCCAGGAGCAACAGTGTCCCTAATTTGCTGGGAAGTGGCGGTGCGGTCCGCTATGGCACTGCGTAGGATCCTACGGTCTTGGCGTGCATCCGTGCGTCGCTGCGGTCCGGTCCCAGGTCGACGGGCACGTGCACCTTCCGCCGACCACTGGCGACAACATCGATGTACTGTGGAGACCTCACGCCCCACGTGTTGATCAACTCGGCGGTACGACCACCCGGCCTCCCGCATGCCCACTATACGCCCTCGCTCAAAGTCCGTCAACTGCACATACGGTTCACGTCCACGCTGTCGCGGCATGCTACCAGTGTTAAAGACTGCGATAGAGCTCCGTATGCCACGGCAAACTGGCTGACACTGACGGCGGCGGTGCACAAATGCTGCGCAGCTAGCGCCATTCGACGGCCAACACTGCGGTTCTTGGTGTGTCCACTGTGCCGTGCGTGTGATCATTGCTTGTACAGCCCTCTCGCAGTGTCCGGAGCAAGTATGGTGGGTCTGACACACCGGTGTCAATGTGTTCTTTTTTCCATTTCCAGGAGTGTATTAACAGAGTTTCCATCATTATTCTATCTTTCCCTTTTAAATACTGTGCTTTTTCCTATAATACAGGTAGTTCGCTTGCAGCAAAGGTCTTCACTCAACCTACATAAATTGTCCTCATCCTAGACATCCAAACTGGCAATCAATATCCTTTTTGGAATAACCACTTCATTAGAGCCAAAATTAGACTCACTCATTGAAACCATGTAAAATCCATATACTTCATGCATGCATGCCATCTCTACATACAAAACAACGCAAAGTATCCAATTCATTATTGTGTACCAGCAGCTCTATAACGCGACATATTGTTTAGTGTGTCAGTACACCCACTCACCCAGAGTAGCTTTCCTGTAACTCTTGGTACTTTATGATGAGAACTGAGCTTAACTGAATGTGTACACAGTTTATTTGGCTCCACCTTTGAACCTTGTGACAAAGTATTATTTGCAGTGGTCATTCGCAGCCAAAACAATGTTCCACAGACCAATTTTTGCATGTGACATTTGTCCAGAAAATCTGGTCCTAGCAGTGTGCAGAACTCCTCACTGACTTGGGGCAATACTTTCATACATTCCCTAATATTCCTTGCTCCAATACAGAAAGTGAGCAATGTCGACCCCAATGATGCCCCATCATTTTCCCCTAGTCCACGTAATCTATATCGTGGACAATTCAGTCTCTTCCTGTCCAAGAGGTTGAGACTAGTCAGAAACACGAGTCCCAGTGTCCAATAAAAACTTATGTTCCATTCCATCCACCATGCCCACCAAGCAACACTAAGCCTCTGCACCTGCCTTTCATGCATTATGCTTCACAAGGAATGCTGCCAAGCAGTTGAGGAATTACCATTGGCACTTCATGAAGCTTTACCTTGACATAATCCACTTTGCTTCCTATTCTGACAAGTCCGTGCCCAATGCTTCACCAACTCACACTTGTAACAGAGGTTTGTGGCATTGTTTTCCAAGTGTAGCACACATGTCGACACCTATAGCACTTCACTTCTGAGGAATAAAAAATATGGTCAAATGGCTCTGAGCACTATGGGACTTCACATTTGAGGTCATCAGTCCCCTAGAACTTAGAGGCTATGAGGAATAAAAATTCTATTTATTTGTACCCAAGTTGCTATGTCTACTACCTGCAAATGTACAGCAACCTTAATTGCAGCAGCCAAAATCCTTTGCATTCTCCATTCATACCCTCCTTGACATACAGAGTTCAAATCTAGCACCCTGTGTTTTGTCTCTGAAATAATAATTTTATCTGCTTCATCATTCTGTGTTAACTCACATGTTTTCACATTAATTTTCACAATTCAAGCTAAGAATGTTTCATTACTGAAATATTCCATTAAGTTGTTTCCTGAAGGATCTGACACAATTCTGTTTGCGGTAACACTGGTATGAGTCCCTTCTTGAGTTGTTCAAATGTGCGTCATGACACACGTCTGCTTCACCCGCTGATCATTACTTGGTCATGTGCAAACACAATTCATCCAACCAATTTTGCAGACTACACGCAGCTTCCAGATTGTCAATAAGTTCTAACAAATTCTTAATCCCATAAAAGGAACCACTAGACTAGCCACAATGAGAAGGAACAGTCAAATAATGGAAAATCGAGGATAGAATGTAAGAGAAGGAACAGGTACACTGCAAGAAGCTTTTGCTTCTACCATCCCAACTAGGTCACCATATCCATGGGCATCTCATGCTGTTAAAGTGCCCATCTGCCCTTGTAATGCAGAATTCTTCTCTGATAGTTCAGCCATCTGGTATATTAAATTTTTAACCATTTCCTGCAATCATCATTCCTCAAGTTTCTGGGATTTGTACAACCTCTGTCTACAGACAATACAATACATCTAAAGTACATCAAACATTAACAAATCGAGGACAGACATCACAAACAATTGGGCATAAGCAAAAAAATGAAGAAGAAGAAGAAGACATCATTCATTACAACAGACCGTAGCCCATCAAGATTCTAACCACTGATGTGCCTCATGCCAATAATGTCAGCAAGTACTACACATAACTGGTACTGCCTGCATACACGAAAATTTGTGACCTAGTAAATCACAATACTGGCACCTCACTGGCGTAAACAGTGCTCTCTACAGTTTCCTCTAAACTGCAAAAGTCCACTAGTCCCTCTGGTTTCACAAATCATAACTTCATTTACCTAGGCATATCACTTCTATATACCATGGTCATGTACAGAACAAAATAAGAAGGTCAAAAAAGTAGAAACTCACTCATGAAAACCATACCGCCAAACTCCAGATTGTAGCTGGAGACGTGGTCCTGCACCCAGCTGCAGACATCAGTGACCACTTCTGATAACACTTACTGAGATTGGGATGGGAAGCTTCTATGGTGGATAATGGAACCAGGCTGGTAGACAACAGGAGAAACCATAATAGGACCATGGCTCAGACAAGAAGGAATCGGATTGCCTATGGCATAATGGCTCTGCTTTTTTTGATGCATCAATGGTATTTTCTGGTCCCTCTGCTGTGCTGGGCTGCCTGGTAACTATTCAGTGCCTTGGGAAAAGTACTTGTCATATCAGCAAGTAGCCCCTGACGTAACTTTGCCTGGAAGGCCCAAACTGTCCTGCTTATATAGCCTCTTGCATTAGCTGTGGTAGGTGTCTAAATTTTACTCTGATATGCCCAGTAAATTATTTGTGATGCAATATAATAAACACCTTTCAATCCTCACACATACAAGTACTTAGAATTACCACTGGGAGTAGTGAGAACCCTATTTATTTTCTAACATCAATTGATGGTACAACCACTTGATACGTTCTGAGGTGACAACTCTGTACATTCATCCATTGCTGCAGCTGAAGGTGCAGGTTGCAGATAAGCCACATCTGGTGCATTTTCAGGACATACCCATCTGAATGTACAAATTTGGTCCCCATCCCAAGTGGGCCTTATATACAGAGTGAGATGGCTTCAGAAGCAGATGCAGCACTGCCAACCAGATGAGCCACAAGACAGCTTCCC
This sequence comes from Schistocerca gregaria, assembly GCF_023897955.1. Classification (NCBI taxonomy): domain Eukaryota; kingdom Metazoa; phylum Arthropoda; class Insecta; order Orthoptera; family Acrididae; genus Schistocerca; species Schistocerca gregaria. The sequence continues at coordinate 864,215,288 of NC_064920.1, forward strand.
ATTCTGAAGACGTTGGCTTTGCAACTGACATACAGATGCCTCTTACCCTTTCTGTAATGTTCACTGACACACCTCCCTCCTGCACCTTCCATAAACCATCAAGTTATAGGAAACCTACTACACATGTGTGTGATCTGAATGAAAAGAGTAAACATGAGACAATTACAGAACTAGTTAGCACCCACCTATCAGGTGATCACATGTGCACCTACCTATTCCACACTCCTAACAGAAAATTCCAACGATGTGAATACCTATTTAGACACTCCTTGGCTACTACCAACTATGCCAATATTAGTCACAGCAAATTGCAAAATTCACAGATTCTGATGATATATTGAAGAGGACTTGAACGTAAAAAGAGTCTTCTCTGTGGTCACAGGGGCAGTAGCAGCAGCACGTTCTCCTGCAACCTGCCTCTGCTGCACACTGCTTTAAATCAGTTGACCAACCATTTTTTGTGAAGAGGCAGCAGTTGTGTCAGCATTATTATTTTTGTAAACACTATTTTAAGTTTTTGGTGATTTTGTAGACACAGATATGGCCAAACAATGTGCTACCAACAAATTATTTTTCCTGTTAGGGGAAATTAACAGTGGAAATTGTTACCATGCTCAGAAATCAGAGTCTAATGCTCTAATAGGGTGCAGTAACTTCTCTAGTGATATTAATGCTTATATTTTAATAATACAAGTGCCCAATACCACAGAGTACAGTGTCGCACAAAATGTGGTGGCAGTCATAATGTCTCATCCCACAAAAGTACTATCCCAAAATGTGTTTACTGTCCCATAAATCACTCATCAACTGACAGAAACTGTCCTGAATTAAAAACCTCACTGGATATTAAATGCATTGTGGTTACTAATGATATTACATTGCAAGCAGCTATTAATATGTATAAGAATTGCAGATATTCTCAAGCTGTGCAAAACTCTGGATCCAATTTGAGAAATGAATAATATTTTCCCTCAGTTTCTGGAGCAGCTGCTTCACCTCTGACATGACAGTTTAATATAACAGTAATGAACTGCATTTCAGCAAGAGGAAATAAGAGCAAGAGGAAATATGAGCATTCCATTGCATTTCACTCCACAGGAACTAATTACACAACAGCAGCACGAAGCACTTGTGCCCCACCTTTGCCTCAAAATGCTCCAGAGGACAGTGGCTGTTACACAGGGACACAAATGCCTGAGATTTCCATTTACAGCCCAGGAAATGTTTGTACCACCTCTCCTACCAGTGACAATAATACATCAAAAGCCTTACGTGCAACAAGTACGTGCAATTCTGGAGCCGCTCAATATGAATTGAGTACCTTTGACTGCAAGAAATATTTGGCCTTGACATTTGCAGACACTTTGAGACAACCATGCAATTATAAAAATGTGGCTTTTATACTGTATGCAAGAGGGCAAGAAAATTACTGTTCTTTGTTTTTGTGATGAATATTGCCCCAGCACATGTATTTTATCAGTTGTGACATAATGAAAGTATCTTGTTTTTTAATCTGAACTTCTCATCTGTGCCTTACAATCCCTTCCTGGGAATTTATTTGCAAATCAAAATTACCCTTTGCCTTTCCTTTTCTTGCCTTTTATAGAAAGTTTCATATGTGCAGTACATTGTGCATTATTTCAGCTTATTTGCCATGTTAATAACACAAAAACTCAAAATAGTTACCACAGAGGGTGTCAACCCCACGCCACTAGATTACTATTCTGTACTCATTCCACCATGCCAAACGCTGCCTGGAAACTATGTTAACATAAATATTCATGCTTCGTCTGACCCATGACAAAAATGTTATTTATTTTCTAAATTCTTGCCCATTTGGAGTTAGCTCCCACTTCTGTCACTTTCATCTTTGGCTGAGCGCTGCACAAACCATACATCTGAATGGAATCGATGACAACTAGAATGTGTGGTACCCTTTTGAGTCTCAATTACAACAGTTTATATGTTTTATCCAGGTTGGATAAAATGCATTTTAGAGCAATTAGATTGTGTCTCAGAGCAATGAGACACAATGAACTAATGCTATGCTGGTGGAAGCCAAAGAAATAGCTCTTAACATCGAACAGAAATTATTGACAACATTCCTGCAATTATTAATCTTCCTGTGCTCATAATAATTAGAAAACTGGTGAATGTAGTAGATCAAAGAAGCAGAGTAGCAGCCATTTGGGAGCCCCTATTTAATCAGATGCCTTATTGATTTACATTACACTGCTTGGTTTAAAATATCATAACTACCAGATTTTCTTTATGATGACAAAGTCAGTTTCAAGAAACCTCAAGTATATCATTAAGAGATTATATTCAGTAATACCTCCAACAGTATGCTCATGAATTTCATACAGTCTAGATGATTTGACCATGTCAAAGTTTATACTAATGGCTCTAGGGCCCAAAATGGAGCAAGATATGTCTGCTACTGCTCATTTATTGAAACATAGAAAATGTATGCTACTACTCAGCAAGCCTCCATATACATAGCTGATGTCTTTGTAATTAGGGCAACTTTAAATATGGAAAATCAAAATTTTCAAAATTCTTTGTGCTAACAGACTGTAGAAGTGTGTATAAAAACCAGAATATTGCAATAACAGGAGTCAAGCAAATAAATATGCCTTCTCCAGGGGACAATGCCTTATCATAGCACCGACCATGCGGGAGGATGGGTTTGCATGTTTGCGTGACACTAAAGACTGTACTGGTGGTAGGATAGCTACTGTCAGGGTCTCCAAGCTGGACAGGTCTCAGCGGATGAACCTGATGAAAGAATGTTCTACAATGCCTCATCTCTTCACATTTCCATTTTCATAGTCCTTCCCCTACTCCCTGGGTACCCAACCAAAGGTGTGATGTGATCAATTCCTTGGGGTTTGAGGCACATGGGAAGATGAGTTGTAAACAGAGCCTCAGGGATACCAGGGAGTAATTTGGCTTACATTAGCACAAGGTGCCAGTGAAGTCAACCTGATATATCCCAAAATGGAGAACATGGAAAAAAATTACAATATTGAGAGACCTGTTGATATCTCAAAAACACAAAAACCAACCTTTGAATTGGTGGCATCTATTTCTGCAACAGGACTGACTAACAGACCAGTCCAGGAAGCAGAAAACGTCACTGAGAAGCTATACCAGATCAAGATCAAATCCTTGTCTGGGGCTCTAAATTAGAAACTTCTCAAATAACAAAAAGAAAAAAAGGCAAATAATGATATATGGAGGGAAGTAAAAGGTCTGGTTGATTTTTATGCTAACACCCACAAACTGCTTTGGAGAAGCAGTAAGGCCAACAGCAGAGTTGAATAGCTACTGGAATATCTATTGGAGAGTAAGTTAGAGATCTTGAAGAGTGAAAAGGAAATTACCTTAGGAATAGATGGAGGGAAGAAGTGACAGACATAGCTTTTGGGTCAATCTTAATTGGTAGTTATGTCAAACAATGGCATGGAGTGATGGAGCCATCATTATTTGATCGTGTTTGGGGCTGAAAAGGGGGTTAAACATATCCTGTCTTATAGTAATCCTAGGAAAACAAACTGGGACTCGCACATAAAAAATCTAGCTCCTGCTTATTAGAAATTAAAACTTCCACAAGAAATCCAGTAGATCTTGAAATTATGGGTTGATACTCACTTCCTTCCCCAACCGCCTGCATGATGAACGCCTGTACATCCTGCTTCAAAGTTCCTCCACCATTACTGCACTTTACTGTCACTCATAAAGGTTTTACCATACACATTACTCATTTATCGATGAATTTCAGCTGAAATGCATCGCTCAGCATAAATAAATCGAATGACAGCATGCACTTCACAGTTGGGGAGAGCCACCATTGTTCTTGTCATGTTTACATCCTCACTGAGTGCTCAGAGCTGATAAGTGCTATGTGATGTGATCACTGGGCCTACTATAGACACTGAAAAAAGCTATGTTGGGCTATCACTGTGGTTTTAATTTTGCAACTGATTAGGTCCTTAGAATAAAAAAAAAGGCCCTCATACTTTGCAAGTTTGAAAGTACTGTTACAACTATGGTAACATGCGCTATAAAACTGGGCAAAACTAGTGTAGGAAACAGTATCTAATGGTCAATCCCAGAAAAACATTTGCAGTACCGGTCACAAGAAAGCGTATCCAAAATACATACTTGAATCTTAAGCTCTTCAACAAGGCAGAAGGTGTCCTCATACACTCGGCTTGTGGTAAAAATTGGTGTGCAAGCCCCAGGAGCGTGTTGTGGATATACACCTCTCAAATGAGACCTATGATATTTCTGTGGCTTGATGCACGTACAACCAATGCCAATTTTTCATGGATTTGTGTAACTAGTTAAGAAATTTACCTAGTTTTATAACTAAGAGTAAGCAAAGTCTAGCTTTAATGGAAACAACAGAACATAGTTTTTGGAAAACAAGTATCATATAACAAACACAGAAGCACTTCATGCAACAATAACCAATGCATAGATTGGTGAAGAATCTTCCATGTTTTTCATGGCTAGAACAGCCAATGTCATTGAGGTCAGTATGTTAAGTGACTTACGCAATGGACAGAACGGGAATTTTAATTTTACAGTTATGCTCATGAATACACTTCATAAAGAAGGGCACTGTAGTAGTAAATTGTAGGCTATTAATCCCAAGTTCCTTGAACTTGGTGACATCCACATGGAAGCTGAGACCATTCATGCAGCTGTTGAAAAACAAAAAAATAATACAACAGCAGAAACTGAAACATCTAGGGACTGGGATAATCTGATCAAATAAGTTGCTAGGAAACCTCCGATAAATGTAATCAAACTCGAGCAACCATTATTTTTTTTTTTTTTTTTTTCCTTCAGCGAACTTTTAAGTCAATGTTATGTTCGTAGAAAATTAAACATTTTGAGAGAGTCAGAACCTTGAACCATGGACCTTGCCATTGGTGGGGAGGCTTGCGTGCCTCAGCAACACAGATGGCCATACCGTAGGTGCAACCACAACGGAGGGGTATCTGTTGAGTGGCCAGACAAACATGTGGTTCCTGAAGAGGGGCAGCAGCCTTTTCAGTAGTTGCAGGGGCAACAGTCTGGATGATTGACTGATCTGGCCTTGCAACATTAACCAAAACGGCCTTGCTGTGCTGGTACTGCGAACGGCTGAAAGCAAGGGGAAACTACAGCCGTAATTTTTCCCGAGGACATGCAGCTGTACTGTATGATTAAATGATGATGGCGTCCTCTTGGGTAAAATATTCCGGAGGTAAAATAGTCCCCCATTCGGATCTCCGGGCGGGTACTACTCAGGAGGGCTTCGTTATCAGGAGAAAGAAAACTGGCGTTCTACGGATCGGAGTGTGGAATGTCAGATCCCTTAATCGGGCAGGTAGGTTAGAAAATTTAAAAAGGGAAATGGATAGGTTAAAGTTAGATATAGTGCGATTAGTGAAGTTCGGTGGTAGGACGAACAAGACTTCTGGTCTGGTGAATACAGGGTTATAAATACAAAATCAAATAGGGGTAATGCAGGAGTAGGTTTAATAATGAATAAAAAAATAGGAGTGCGGGTAAGCTACTACAAACAGCATAGTGAACGCGTTATTGTGGCCAAGATAGACACAAAGTCCATACCTACTACCGTAGTACAAGTTCATATGCCAACTAGCTCTGCAGATGATGAAGAAATTGATGAAATGTATGATGAGATAAAAGAAATTATTCAGGTAGTGAAGGGAGATGAAAATTTAATAGTCATGGGTGACTGGAATTCGTCATTAGGAAAAGGGAGAGAAGGAAACATAGTAGGTGATTATAGATTGGGGCTAAGAAATGAAAGAGGAAGCCGTCTGGTAGAATTTTGCACAGAGCATAACTTAATCATAGCTAACACTTGGTTCAAGAATCACAAAAGAAAGTTGTATACATGGAAGAATCCTGGAGATACTAAAAGGTATCAGATAAATTATATAATGGTAAGACAGATTTAGGAATCAGGTTTTAAATTGTAGGACATTTTCAGGGGCAGATGTGGACTCTGACCACAATCTATTGGTAATGACCTGTAGGTTAAAACTGAAGAAAATGCAATGGCTAGAGGACAAATGTAAGGATGTAGAAGCTTATCTCACTAGGGGTAAGATAGATACTGCCTACAGGAAAATTAAAGAGACCTTTGGAGAGAAGAGAACCACGTGTATGAATATCAAGAGCTCAGATGGCAACCCAGTTCTAAGCAAAGAAGGGAAGGCATAAAGGTGGAAGGAGTATATAGAAGGTTTATACAAGGGTGATGTACTTGAGGACAATATTATGGAAATGGAAGAGGATGTAGATGAAGACAAAATGGGAGATAAGATACTGCGTGAAGAGTTTGACAGAGCACTGAAAGACTTGAGTGGAAACAAGGCCCCTGGAGTAGACAACATTCCATTAGAACTACTGACGGCCTTGGGAGAGCTGGTCATGACAAAACTCTACCAGCTGGTGAGCAAGATGTATGATACAGGTGAAATACCCTCAGACTTCAAGAAGTATATAATAATTCCAATCCCAAAGAAAGCAGGTGCTGACAAATGTGAAAATTACCAAACTATCAGTTTAATAAGTCACAGCTGCAAAATACTAACACGAATTCTTTACAGACGAATGGAAAAACTGGTAAATGCGGACCTCGGGGAGGATCAGTTTGGATTCCGTAGAAATGTTGGAACACGTGAGGCAATACTGACCTTACGACTTATCTTAGAAGAAAGATTAAGAAAAGGCAAACCTACGTTTCTAGCATTTGTAGACTTAGAGAAAGCTTGGGACAATGTTGACTGGAATACTCTCCTTCAAATTCTGAAGGTGGCAGGGGTAAAATACAGTGAGCGAAAGGCTATTTACAATTTGTACAGAAACCAGATGGCAGTTATTAAAGTCGAGGGGCATGAAAGGGAAGCAGTGGTTGGGAAAGGAGTGAGACAGGGTTGTAGCCTCTCCCCGATGTTATTCAATCTGTATATTGAGCAAGCAGTAAAGGAAACAAAAGAAAAATTTGGAGTAGGTATTAAAATTCATGGAGAAGAAATAAAAACTTTGAGGTTCGCCGATGACATTGTAATTCTGTCAGAGACGGCAAAGGACTTCGAAGAGCAGTCGAACGGAATGGACAGTGTCTTGAAAGGAGGATACATCAACAAAAGCAAAACGAGGATAATGTAATGTAGTCAAATTAAATTGGGTGATGCTGAGGGAATTAGATTAGGAAATGAGACACTTAAAGAAGTAAAGGAGTTTTGCTATTTAGGAAGTAAAATAACTGATGATGGTCGAAGTATAGAGGAGATAAAATGTAGACTGGCAATGGCAAGGAAAGCGTTTCTGAAGAAGACAAATTTGTTAGCATCGAATATAGATTTATGTATCAGGAAGTCGTTTCTGAAAGTATTTGTTTGGAGTGAAGCAATGTATGGAAGTGAAACATGGACAATAACTAGTTTGGATAAGAAGAGAATAGAAGCTTTCGAAATGTGGTGCTACAGAAGTATGCTGAAGATAAGGTGGATAGATCACGTAACTAATGAAGAGGTACTGAATAGGATTGGGGAGAAGAGAAGTTTGTGGCACAACTTGACTAGAAGAAGGGATCGGTTGGTAGGACATGTTTTGAGGCATCAAGGGATCACAAATTTAGCATTGGAGGGCAGCGTGGAGGGTAAAAATCATAGAGGGAGACCAAGGGATGAATACACTAAGCAGATTCAGAAGGAGGTAGGTTGCAGTAGGTACTGGGAGATGAAGAAGCTTGCACAGGATGGAGTAGCATGGAGAGCTGCATCAAACCAGTCTCAGGACTGAAGACAACAACAACAACAGGACCTTGGCTAGCAATAAAATGTGTCACACCATATGGGATGCAGCATAAGCAAAAATGCATCAGGAAAGATTGGTTGGTAGGTAAAAAGAGGGGGGAAAAGACCCAACTATGAGATCATCGGTCCCTTGTTCCTAATAAAACAATGCCACAAGTGTGAGAATAAAACGGATGGGACTTAGAACACAAAACGGAAAGAAAGGGAAAACCACAAGAACAAAGGAAAGGCAACGAAACCTAAAAGGAACAAAAGAATACTAGAAAACAACAGAGACACTAGAAACAGAAGAGAGTAAAACAAGAAAGCATGTTACAGTGACTGGCTGACCACGATAATGAAGGGGAGAGGCCAGCTACTCTGCAACACATTAAAACTTCCACCCTAAAAGCACTAGGGTGTATGACACAGAGGGACACAGGACGTGCGCTAAAACCTACATAGAAGTATAAAACCCACTCTCACAGATAAAACTTAAAACTAAAGCTGCTGCTGAGGCATCGTCGCCCAACGTCGAAGGTAGGGAGCTAGAAAAGTTAAAACTCTGTCGAAGAGCAGCTAAAAGTGGGCAGTCCAGCAAGAGGTGGAGGACTGTCATTTGAGAGTCATAGCGACACTGAGGTGGGTACTCACTATGGAGTAGGTAACCATGTGTTTTTATGGCCAATGTGGAGCCAGCAGAGAACAACTGTTTTCTGTGAGAGGACCGAAGAAGACTGCCATACATTTATTGTCTCCTTAATTATATGCAGGTGCGTACTGTTATGCCATTCTGTCTCCCAAAGCCTGAAAACCACGCAGTGTTAGACAGAACGCAGGTCAGCTTAAGAGATACCCATCTCCACAAACGGTTTCCGCGTCGCCTGTTTGGACAGCCTATCAGCAAGTTTGTTGCCTGGGATTCCAACATGTCCAGGGGTCCACACAAACACCACTGAACGACGGGACCGTTCCAGGGCATAGATGGACTCCTGGATGGACACTACTAGAGGATGGCGAGGGTAGCACTGGTTGATAGCTTGCAGGCTGCTCAATGAGTCAGTACACAGCAGAATTGACGTGCCAGGGCATGAGTGGAAGTGCTCAAGAGCACGAGATATGGTGGCCAGATCTGCAGTGTAAACACTGCAGCCATCTGGCAAGCAGTGCTGTTCAATATGTTCTCGATGAACATATGCGAAACCTATGTGACCATCCGCCATCGAACTGCCGGTGTAAACCACTTCTGAGCCCCAAACACATCAAGAATCGAGAGGAAGTGACAGTGGAGAGCTGCAGGGTTAACGGAGTCCTTAGGGCCACGTGAAAGGTGGTTGAGGCGTACACCATGGAGGTGTACGTGAATGGACTGCAAGTAGTAGTGCTAAAGGGAAGGACTCCAGTTTGGAGAGAAGGGACAGCACACAAACCGCAATCGTTAGCCCCAACCTGGTCAGCTGAAGCAGGAGATGGACTGCTGCGGGCAGGAAAAGGATATGGTAATTTGGATGCTCAGGACAACTACAAATGTGTGCAACATAACTGGTGAGCAGTTGTGCACGTCTGATTTGCAAGGGAGGGACCCCGGACTCCACCAGTATGCTGGTCACCGGACTCGTCCTAAAAGCTCCTGTCACTAGTTGAACCCCACAGTGGTGCACAGGGTTGAGTAAATGCGATGCAGAGGGTGCTGCTGAACCATAAACCACACTCCCATAGCCAATTTGGGATTGGACAAGGGCTCTGCAGAGCCACAGCAGCCTAGAGCGATCTGCATCCAAACTGGTGTTGATCAGGCAACAGACAGCATTTGAGGTGCTGCCAGCACTTCTGCTTAAGCTGATAAAGATGAGGAAGCCCAAGTCAATCAAGCATTAAAACCAGTCCTAAGAATCAATATGTCTCCACTACAGTGAGTGGGTCATCATGAAGGTCAAGTTCTGGGATTAACGGTATGATGCCGACAAAAGTGCATGACACATGACTTTGCGGCTGAAAACTGGAAGTCATAGGCTGGAGCGCATGACTGTGCCTTGTGAATGGCTCCCTGTAGGTGACACTCAGCAACACCAGTACTGAGCAGCAGTACAAAATGCAGAAGTTGTCTGCATACAGAGAAGGTGAGACAGAGGGCCCGACAGCTGCTGCTAGGCCGTTAATGGCCAGTAAACATAGAGAGACACTCAATACAGAGCCCTGCGGGACTCCATTCTCCTGGATATGGATGGAACTATGGGATGCACTAACTTGGACATGTGAAGTATGGAGTGACAGGAAGTTTTGGATAAAAATTGAGAGCGGGCCCCGGAGACCCCACTCATACAATGTGGCAAGGATATAATGTTGCCAGGTTGTGTAGTATGCTTTACGTAAGTCAAAAAAGACAGCAACCAGGTGTTGCCATCTGGAAAAAGCTGTCCGGATGGTAGACTTGAGGGACACAAGACTATCAGTGGCAGAGCGACCCCAGCAGAAGTCGCCCTGACATGGAGCCAGCAGGCCACGTGACTCCAGGACCCAACCCAATCGCCGACATACCATACATTCCAGCAGCTTACGCTTACAAAGAACGTTGATGAGGCTGATGGGCTGATAGTGATCCACATCAAGCAGGTTTTTACCAGGATTGAGCACCGGAATGATGGTGCTCTCCCGCCATTGCGATAGAAAGATGCCATCGCACCAGATACGGTTGAAGACAACGAGATGTCACTTTTAGTCAGATGACAGATGTTTAATAATCTGGCTGTGGATCCGATCACACCCAGGAGCTGTGTCGGGGCAATGTGCAAGGACACCGAGGAGCTCCCACTCTGTAAATGGGGTGTTATAGGATTCACTGTGGCATGAAGCGAATGAGAGGACATTCCCTTCCAGTCCCCATTTGAGAGTGCGAAAAGCTGGGAGGCAGTTCTCCAACGCAGAGACTTGTGCAAAGTGCTCAGCAATTGTGTTTGCGTCAGTAGATAACACGCAATTTATGGTAACACCAGGAACACCTGTTGGAGTCTGGTACCCGAAAGACGTTTGATCTTTGCCCAGACTTGGGAAGGTGACGTATAACACCCAATAATTGATACGTATCTCTCCCAACACTACTGCTTTTGTCATTTGATAAGTTGGCGAATGCAGGCACAGACCCATTTAAAGGCTCTGAGATGCTCCACAGAAGGATGCCGCTTATGCTGCTGTAGCATAGTCATTTAATTGCTTAAGTGACTTCCGGCAACCACCAAGGGACTGTCTTACGCCTCAGGCACCCTAAAAAGTGAGGGATCATGTTTTCTGCCGCAGAAGAAATTGTTGTAGCCACCTGCTCAACCATCACATCAATGTTACCGTGTGTGGGGGAGATTCAACGGTGACAGCAGAGGTGAAAGTTTCCCAGTCCATCTTATTTAAAGCCCATCTGGGTAGGTGTCTGTGGGCCATGCTGAGGCAGTGACAGGAAGATGGGGAAGTGGTCACTACCACACAGGTTGTCATGTGCTCTCCGGTGGATAGATGGGAGAAGTCCTGGGCTGCAAATTGATAAATCAATGGCTGACTAACTACCATGAGCCACACTGAAATGCGTGGTGGCCCCAGTATTTAAGAGGCAGAGGTTGAACTGAGGCAGTAAAGTTTTGACATCTCTGCCTCACCCAATAAGCACAGTGCCACACAACAAGGGGTTATGGGCGTTAAAATCTCCCAAAAGTAGGAAAGGTTTAGGGAGTTGATCAATCAGTGCAGCTACTACATTCAAGGGTACTGCATCATCTGGAGGAAGATATACATTGCAGACAGTTATTTCCTGTGTTGTCCTTATTCTGACAACCACTGCTTCAAGAGGGGTTTGAAGGGGCACAGGTTCACTACAGACTACGTTTAGGACATAAACGCAAACTACACCTGACACTCAATTATAGTCACTACGGTTCCCACAATATCCCTTATAGCTGCAGACGGCAGGGGTCCGCATTGCTGGGAACCAGGTTTCCTGGAGAGCAATACAGATATCAGGTGTAAAGCTTAACAGTTACCATAGCTCAGCCAGGTGACGGAAAAAACCACCGCAATTCTACGAGAAGATGATGTCATTGTGAGACTGGGAAGGTATTGAATATTCAATGAGGTAGTTTATGCCTCAGAGTCACCTGCTGCCACCGAATTATTGCCTGAGCAGTCTATATCCATTGTGTCTGAGGGTCTGCTGAGATCTATGTCCTCAGAGGATGCCAAAATCTCCACCCCATCCTCAGACGCAGAGCTTCTAGGTAGTGGTAGTGTGGATGTCACCGCAATTCCCTTGGTCTTAGGTGTTTTCTTTTTCGATTTCTCTCACTGCTTCTTGGGTTTCCCTGGCTGGGAGGACTTTACTGGCTCAGTCTCCGGGACTAAGGACGAGCGTGAAGCCCTATGACCAGCTGCTTTTGGGCTCTTCAGCCTTTGGTGGGTGTCATTTTCCCCACTAGCAGAAACCTGGGAAGGCAGTGACCCAACGGATCCCTTCCTCATGAGAGAAGCTGAAGAAGACTTACGCTTCTCAGGCTTAGAAGTGGTGACACATGTCCTCGATGGTTGGGGGGAGGGGGTGTTGCTCCCGAAGTAGGTGGTGCAGGAGTAACAGGGAGGGAAATGCCCCCTACCATTAAGGGGGCAGGAGTAGTCTTCCGGCTCTGAGAGGTTATGGGGGTTGGCGGAGCCGATAGTGCCAGAACTGTAGTAGTGGCGGTGTAACACGATGTCATATGCACAGGATTCAAGTGTTCAAATTTTCTCTTAGCCTCAGTGTAGGTCAGTTGGTCCAGGATCTTGTACTCTATGACTTTCCTTTCTTTCTGGAGAATCCTGCAGTCTGGCAAGCAAGGCTAATGGTGCTCTCTGCAGTTGACACAGATGGGAGGTGGAGCACATGGAGTATTGGGACATGATGGGCATCCACAATTTCTACATGTGATGCTGGAAGTACAGCGGGGAGACATATGGCCGAACTTCCAGCACTTAAAGCACCACATCAGGGAAGGGGTATTGGGCTTTAGATCAGAGCAGTAGACCATCACCTTGACCTTCTCGGGCAATGTATCACCCTCGAAGGCCAAGATGAAGGCACCGGTGGCAACCTGATTATCCCTCGGACCCTGGTGGACACGCCAGACGAAAAGTATACCTTGCTGCTCTAAATTGGCATGCAGCTCATTGTCAGACTGTAAAAGGAGGTCCCTGTGAAATATGATACCCTGGACAATATTTAAGCTCTTATGGGGCGTGATTGTTACAGAAACATCTCTCAGCTTGTCATAAGCAAGTAACGTCCTTAACTGGGCAGAGGATGCTGTTTTGATCAAGACTGACTCAGATCTCATTTTGGACAAGCCCTCCAGTTCCCAAACATGTCCTCTAAATGCTCAACAAAAAACTGAGGCTTTGTTGTCATGAAAGATTCCCCAACAGCTCTCGAACAAACAAGGTACGAGGGCGAATAAGATCCGCTGCCATCCTTAGCCTGACGCCCCTCCCATGGTGAAGCCAGGGAGGGGAACGATTTGAGGTCATACTTCTGTGCATTGAATTGAGCTTGTGAATGGTTAGAGACTGCTGGTGATGGCCATTGCTGGGAGTCGTGATGCCCCAGGAGGACGGGCATCCGCCTCTTGGCATACATGGGGAGTTAATGGTGCAGGTATCAGCACAGCATCCCTGTGTGGTCAGGGGGCTACAACCAACAGGGTACATGGCGGCCCCACCACAACGGACTGGCTACTGTACCCTATATCATGTGCAAAGAAGTCCATGGTCATTGTCGACACAGAAAGTGATACTGCATAGTGCTTGGTGGAAAATGCAAACAGGAAAGTGTCCTCGCCCAAGAGATAGAGAATGGGCGGGACTGCAATGCGACGATGAGAAAGTGGGCTAAAGATCTCAATGCACGATGGACACAATGCACCATGTAAGGTGCCTTTCCCCAATTGGCTCGCTCTTTGGGAAAATTTTGAAGAATGGAGGTCAAACCCTACAAGGGACCATCACATAAGGCCGAAACGTGTGAGACAGGTGGGAATACCTCAGGCCTATTCTAATCCCCAGGGGGGAGGGGCAATCTGGAAAGCTCTAACGTGAAATCAGAGAAGGTATCATGTAGAATATGCAAGCAACAAGCAACACTAGGACTCGATGCCTGGGCCCTGCCACTGACCGCGACATTGCTTCTGGGTGCATATGATTGGTGCACCTATTTGTGCCTTGGCAGAAGAATTGTGGTCCAGTGGCTATATGGGAACAAACTGGCTATGAACCTGACACTTCACCTGAAGTTGGTGAGTAGGAAATATTGTAGAACAATAAAATTACTTTCTGCTCATTTATGATGAATTTTCAGGAAAACGAAAACCACTTCTGAACAAATCAATATAACTTCTCCAAGCACTGGCCAGATAAAACCCAGATTTCTCAGTTCATTCATGAGATCCATATGGTAGGACAGAGTAGCAAAGGTAAATCCAACTTTTCTTGAAATCCTTCAAAACAATTCCACAGTACCTTGTTACAAAAACATATGCATATAAAATATTTAAACTGATATGCAAGTGGAATGCAGACTTACTAACAAACATCATTCATAATATTGTTAACAGAGGAGTATTATAAAAATCGGAAGTAAAGGATAGTGTAATTCGTGGCAATGTGACAGAATCACTACTGGACACAATATAAAGGGTGTGCATAATAACTGAAGATATCTCAAAAAGTACACACTGGATCGAAAAAGTTATAATTCCAATTTGTTTGTCTTGAAGGGGACCTCCAACAATACCACACTAGGTCTGCCATTCCACCCTGTGCATGGGTGGAATGGCAATGGAAACCCCATTTTTTACTGCGGGTTATGACTCTATGGCAAACTCTTCATACATTTTGTCTGAAGCATTTTCTTCATTTCACCACAGAAGATGCTGTAATTGGAGGAATAAAAATGGGTACCACAATTGTAATTTACAACATGGTACTCAATAGACCTTGAATATTCAATGGCTCATGAGACCTCACTTCCATGCTGTGGGGGTAGGACAGGCCAGTATTTCACAACTTATAATTAGAAATCTCATTTCCAACATTTTATCCATACAACATATTGAACAGGGGACTACTCAATGCACCACTGGTGCCATGTAGTGAACTATGATGTATTATAACAGGCAGTACACTGTGACCAGGGCTCGCATATCATGGGGACATAAAACAGGTAGCAGTTCTAAATCTTATAATACTTGCACAGTATTTATTACCTGCACAGCTGCCTATGATTTTGAGAACAGATGTACAAGTAGACGATCACTGTTTCAATCACAAAAGAAAAAACTGAAGTGATCCTGATCTATGGAGAATGTAGGAGGAATGTTGAAATGCTGTATTTTGTATGCCAATCATTTTCCAGAGAAAGCTCACTGTTGTTCGTTCTTTTACAAGGTTGTAATCACTTTTATGTCTGATGGCAGTATAAAACCAGCAACAGGAAATGAAGCCAAATTTGTTAAACGAGAAGCTAATGAAATAGCTGTTCTAGCAGCAGTGCACCACAACCCATGGATAAGGATCCAGCAATTACAATGCAATCTGTTATGTCCAGTATTGTCACAATACTGCATTGTCATAAGTATCATTCATACCACATGTGACTGCATCAAGAACTTGTTGGCATCGATTTTCATAATCAGGTAGTGTTTTGTGAATGAGTGTGTCAACAAATGCAAATGACCCCTGCATTCTTGGCCGAGGTATGTTTTTCCGATGAGTCAACATTCACAAACCATGGCAGTGTTAACTGGTATAACAAGCATTACTGGAGTGTAAACGATTCCCTCTGGTTGACCATCAATGCCCTTCGTTAATTGATGTATGGCCTGACATCATGGGGAACAAACTCATTGTCTATATTTTACCGATGGCACATTGAATGGACAAAAATACTAAAACTTTTTGTTACGGGAACTACTGGTCCTACAGCAGGATGTTGCCCTGGACTTGCAACAGCGTATGTAATTTCAGCACGACAGTTGCCCAGCCCATTACACAACTGAAGCATGGGAGTTTTTAAACAGTGTTTACCATAGTAACTGGCCTACGAATAAGGTTTCCAATTAGGAGTTATGAAGTACTGCAGCATGGAGGTGGGGTCCCATGTGCTATTGTATATACAAAAGCCATTGAGTGGAATGTTATAAATTATGACTTCGTAACCATTTCTAGTCCTCTGATTACAGTGCCTTCTGTGGTGAAATGAAGAAAATAATTCAAACAAAATGAATGTAGATTTTGCAGTAGATTCATAATCTGCAATAAAAAACGGGTTCCCATGGAAGATTTCGATGTTGTCCCTCACCAATCATGCATCGAGTGGAGTGGTGTGTTGGGTATGGTACCACTGGATGACCCCCTCTGAGGCAAACAAATTGGAATTATAACTTTTTTTGACCTAATGTGTTGTTTTGCGACATTTCAATGTCTCCAGTTACAATGACCACCTGGTATATAAATGATGGCAGTTAAGTGTCTGCAGCTCTCTGACGCTGTCACAGATCATGCAATTGTGTACAGGGAAGTTAGGAAATTGTTATGACAAGCAGAGAGACTCACAGCTGATCAGTGTAGGATGCAAAGACTGGCAGCTGTCCCTCGACATAAAACAAACTGCAAAGTAAACTGGGAAAATAGATGAAAATATCTGATATCATTTGACTAGATGACCAGTCACTGATAAGTGTGCATCACTGCCACTTTTATATCAAGGACAGGCTAAATTTATTCAATGTTCTTTTTCATATCTGCATCTTTAATGAACTTCTTCATCACTAAAAAAAAAAAAAAAAAAAAGGTATGCTTCAGAAACTACTGTTACAAAAGTGTTCATTAACATCTCATGACAGTACACCACCCAGTATCACCTCTGTCTTCCTCTGGTAGTCTGTAAATGAATGTTTATGATCTTCATAAACTTTTATTTGTAATGCCAAGCTACACCCATTGGTAAAGGCTCGTATTATTCACAAGTTGTTACTGGTCAGTAATTGACAGAAAAACAGAAAGTTTCTTCTATGAAGGCACATTCTATATGACACAAATGATGCATATGTTTTTCCCCGTGACCGTAGCCACCTTCCAACTCAAAACCAAATTCTCAATTATTTGTGCAAGTAAGGGAATGCTGGAATATTGTAGAAACAAACTCACTGGGGTTTGACAGCCGTTGGAAGAAAGTAAGCTAGGGTTTAATGTCTCATCAGTGTAACGAGACACACATGACTTCTTGTAACAGTTTGTTGTTTTCAGTGGATGTCATAAATGTAGATTCGTTTGTGTATGAAGTTCAGTCACTCAGGTGATATTCACAGCTCTTCTGCACTGTTGTCAAGTCTGAGAGCATAAGAAAAAAGTTAGCGCATTTGAGGTATGTTCTAGACAGATCATTATGAAGATGAGCTGCTATCCATAGTAGCCATTGTTTTCAATGTACACATAAGCTAGATGATTTAAAAGTGAGTTCATTTGGTGTGTTGTAGGCTTTCATGTTTTTTCTGTCTGCAGCGAAACAGTATAGGTTTCACATGTCAAATACCACTGCAGCTGAGTTGGTCCCTCCCAAAAATTTCTTGCCAGAAACATCAACATCTATCCTCATATGCAACAGAAGATGAGACTCATCATAAGACATCTATCCCTTACCAATCAACTATGGCCCATTACTGATACTTCTTAGCAAAATCAAATCTTTTTCATTGACATACGCATAGCAGGATGATTATACACAGCAGCCATCACAGCTCATTACTCAGCTTGATTTGCTCAAACACTGTATAGACATTTATTGGTTTACTGGAAGTGTGATTCCACCTGTCTGCTTTGACCCATGATGTAATGGTGTTGTGATGCGTGACGTCACTATGACATGGTGTTTTGGAGTTGGTTCAGGTTTGTAGATGCTGTGATGTTGTATTTGATGATGCCTTCTGGTGTGGATGTTGACTTGTGGAGTTTAATGTATGGTACTATCTGCATGTGAATCTTGGTTACTGCTGAGGCAATGTAGGTCTATTTGATTCTGGGTAGTCAGTGCTGTAACATGGATTTAGAAATGTTTGCTTCATTTTTATTGAGTTATTATGTTTTCTTCCTTTTGCTTATATGTTTAGCTTTTTTATTGGATTTGATTATTTTGGTATTTGCCGTGCATATGAAAATAATTTTTTTTTTATTCCAGCTTTAAACATGGCTGTTTCTCAGCAACCGTATATAATTTTCAAGTAAGTAACACGCGGCCACCCAGCTGGAAATAACTTATGGTAACACAGACATAGGTTTCGACAGCTCTAAGGATGAATGAAATTTTGAGAAACCCTAAAATTACATTGTGAG
Organism: Schistocerca gregaria; assembly: GCF_023897955.1. Lineage (NCBI taxonomy): Eukaryota > Metazoa > Arthropoda > Insecta > Orthoptera > Acrididae > Schistocerca > Schistocerca gregaria. Next base: position 864,233,512 of record NC_064920.1, read on the forward strand.
AAGGCATTCGTCAGAGCTTGGAGCAGATAAGCTCAAGGCAAAAATAAAATGAAACACGGTATGTGCTTTGGCTCGTATACCTAGCAAGGAACAACATCAGACGACATGTGTCTCTTGATCTAACGATAGAACGCTAGTAAGAACATTGGCGTGTTCAAAAAAATAATTTCCTTCAACATTCCTAAGCAATGTGCCATTAAATGAAAAAGAAATCCATAATTTCCCTCCACATAATAATAAAAAATACCTCTTTATTGAGTCATAAAACCAGTCGTCGTCATCTTCCTCTTCTGATATTACAAGTTCTTCCTCTCGTAATTCACGTGCAGCATCCATGCTGAAACTTTTTTATCTCCTGTCTTTAAATGAGAAACACGAGACAATAATCATCACTACACGGAAATGTTTATATTTACATCAGAGATGTGTCAAGTTGAATTCTGCCGTAATCTCTGTGACTAGTCAGAGATTTTACTAACAAATACAAGAGCACCCGAAACGCTATTGTGTAATCTGGGTATTTTTACAAGGTCTTTTATTTAGGGCCCCCTTCAAGTACAAGAGGCTGTAGTCCGATATAAAATGCACCTACACCTAAATCCTGTAAATATGGAGTCAATGGTAGCGAATATTTCTAATAAGTGCAATATTAGTTAAGATATTTGTTGAATTAGTAAAGAACTCCCTTGTAAGGAAAAACCAAAATGCAGGAAATATTTTAAAGCCAATTCGTACTGGCCGTCACGTTACGTCACGTCACCCTACGTCAAGGTTTCTTGGGAACAAAGTTTTGACAGCTGACGTTATCGTACATCACAGGACGTGCCTTAGATATATAAATATTTAGAGGCACGTAAGTCAAAGTCTTTGAAAGTAGCGCAGCCACAGTAGCTCTCGTAAGGTCCTTTGTAGATCACGGGACGTTACGAGAGCTACTGTGACTGCGATAGTTTCAAACATATACTTTGACTGAAGTATCTTGCTGAAGCCGTATTGAATTTCGTCAATCTCGTATTTGGTGTGTTTTATATTATAGCCACATTATAAATTACATCCTATAAATAAATGTTGTCCCAATACACTAGCACATTGTAGATCTCTCGAAAAGGTACAGTATAATAATACTGAGTTATCGGCATATAAAGGTTTCAGGAGGCATATGACACAGGACTAGGTCCAAAGCGAGTGCAACATGTTGTTAGGTAGTGGAAAACTTTTCCTAAAATGAACTGTAAATGCTGTAACTTTTGTTCATTGGCAAAAATCTTATCATTCAACTTAACATTGCTCAGAGTTTCTAGGACTTAATTTACAAATTAAGCATGAAACACGCAAATCAAGTGAATATTCAAAACATTGTTTATCTGGTAAAATCTATCACTGATTGTCAAAAACTTAAAAAGAACAGGCACTTGTGAAAAAGAATTAAAAGGTGATCTAGTCTCACTTCAGCCTCTTATAAAGTATAAAAGAAAATTGAAACGCTATTTATTTTAGTAGATTTCTTTTCCAAACAAGAACGTAATGAATAAAGCAAATATGCAGACGAATCTGGTACTGGTACAGGCATATTCCTGTTGACATTTTTCCTTGTTGTTTCAGTTACTTTCACAAGCGAAGGAAGTATTTACTTTCCTGGCAGAGAACTACAATTTTTCGCATAAATTAGAACCTACTTCATGCAAACAGCACATTTCTTTAGCAGTAGGAGAGCTTCCTCTTAAGTCCTTTTTGTGACATATACCGCTATTTAAATAAGTAGTATGTAGTTGGCAGATTCTCACTTTCCAAGAAATAAAATACAGCAGTAATTGTAATGTTTAGCACAAACAGAACACACTTCACACAACCAACGCATTTTTTTAGCATTGGGGGAGCTTCTTAAGTACTTTCCGTGCTACATACCGCTATGTAAATAACGAGTACAAAGTAGGCAGCTTCTCACTTTCAAAGAAAGAAGAGGCAGAAATTGTTCCCTAATTAGCAGTGAACGAACAGACTGAACATATAATGAGCTTGTGCTTTAAGTCGCCTGCTGAAGTGCGTGCCGCAGTCACGACGATACCTTGACAACAGGAATTTCTATCTACACTCTCGAGAAAACCACCTCTCTTGTAGTATATACGAATAAAAGGCATGGGGTAGCGGGAGCTCCCAGCTCATTTCCTCCCAATAAACAACCATGCTCTCATCTTCCAATCTCCGTTTCGTTGTGCTTGCGGAGGTCTTGTTTGATATCAGTGGTTATTCTACGCCTTTATTATTCGTTCTTTGTACTTGTATCTCGGGATAACAAATTGGGCGCCGATTTGGCGCTCTCAGCTGGCCTTGGGTCTTTAGCGGCTTCTGGTGGTAGTCAGTGAAAGCTTACACTAGTATGCTGTGAACTACTCGTGTGTTTTGGCTATAATGCGTTTGTTTACTTTAATACAGATCTCATTTGAAAAATGTAAAAATATAGTTGCAATTTGTGTCCGCGACATGTGACAGTAAGAAACACTTAAATCGCCAAATTGTCCAGGACAAAGTCAATCAAATTTCCGTAAAAATGGAGTTTTTACAACAAGGCGGTATCGGATCCGACACGTCTTGTTTGTTTTCGTTTCCAGAAGAAACAGTGCTAATGTGTTTTATATACCATATGCAGACCAAAAGAATTTGATTTGTAAGGAGAGAAACAGTTTTTTTAGCTGTCATATAAGACATGGCCTTTGGACTGGATCCTGACATTTCTCCTTTTCGTGGGAAAGGTTAACAGTTCTCACAAATGGCTGTTACTTCTGCTTTTTTGTACTTTAGGAGAGTGAAAATCATCTGAGAAGCTGCGAAATTCAGCTTCCTATTTAATCTACAAATACTTTCTACAGATTAGACCTACATTTAAACATACTTTTAAACATTAGTTTTAATCTCGGGCGCATCAGACTTTTTCCCCAGAAAAGTAATGGAAAGAATGTTGCCAAAATGTTGTTCTACTCCTTTGATAATACACTCCTGGAAATTGAAATAAGAACACCGTGAATTCATTGTCCCAGGAAGGGGAAACTTTATTGACACATTCCTGGGGTCAGATACATCACATGATCACACTGACAGAACCACAGGCACATAGACACAGGCAACAGAACATGCACAATGTCGGCACCAGTACAGTGTATATCCATCTTTCGCAGACTGCTATTCTCCCATGGAGACGATCGTAGAGATGCTGGATGTAGTCCTGTGGAACGGCTTGCCATGCCATTTCCACCTGGCGCCTCAGTTGGACCAGCGTTCGTGCTGCACTTGCAGACCGCGTGAGACGACACTTCATCCAGTCCCAAACATGCTCAATGGGGGACAGATCCGGAGATCTTGCTGGCCAGGGTAGTTGACTTACACCTTCTAGAGCACGTTGGGTGGCACAGGATACATGCGGACGTGCATTGTCTTGTTCGAACAGCAAGTTCCCTTGCCGGTCTAGGAATGGTAGAACGATGGGTTCGATGACGGTTTGGATGTACCGTGCACTATTCAGTGTCGCCTCGACGATCACCAGAGGTGTACGGCCAGTGTAGGAGATCGCTCCCCACACCATGATGCTGGGTGTTGGCCCTGTGTGCCTCGGTCGTATGCAGTCCTGATTGTGGCGCTCACCTGCACGGCGCCAAACACGCATACGACCATCATTGGCACCAAGGCAGAAGCGACTCTCATCGCTGAAGACGACACGTCTCCATTCGTCCCTCCATTCACGCCTGTCGCCACACCACTGGAGGCGGGCTGCACGATGTTGGGGCGTGAGCGGAAGACGGCCTAACGGTGTGCAGGACCGTAGCTCAGCTTCATGGAGACGGTTGCGAATGGTCCTCGCCGATACCCCAGGAGCAACAGTGTCCCTAATTTGCTGGGAAGTGGCGGTGCGGTCCCCTACGGCACTGCGTAGGATCCTACGGTCTTGGCGTGCATCCGTGCGTCGCTGCGGTCCGGTCCCAGGTCGACGGGCACGTGCACCTTCCGCTGAACACTGGCGACAACATCGATGTACTGTGGAGACCTCACGCCCCACGTGTTGAGTAATTTGGCGGTTCGTCCACCCGGCCTCCCGCTTGCCCACTATACGCCCTCGCTCAAAGTCCGTCAACTGCACATACGGTTCACGTCCACGCTGTCACGGCATGCTACCAGTGTTAAAGACTGCGATGGAGCTCCGTATGCCACGGCAAACTGGCTGACACTGACGGCGGCGGTGCACAAAAGCTGCGCAGCT